>NW_028317800.1:6789409-7101110 GCF_062004578.1 Staurois parvus | reverse complement strand
AACAATTAAAATCTAGGTCAACATTAAGGCCCTTCGGTTTTAATGTCTCCAATTGTAAAATCCACAAAGTCTAATTTTTTTTAGATTTCTTGAGTTTTTTACCACCTCTGCAATGTGCTTCAATTTTATCTATTCCACAGAACTTCAAAAACTTAGGATCACACTTATGAAAGTCCCTAAAATGCCTGGATAGGCTATGGTCCCTTTTACCTTTTTTAATATTAGCTACATGTTCCCTAAGTCTTTTATATAGGGGTCTTGTAGTTCTATCCATGTATTGAAGCTGACACAGACACTCCAATAGGTAGGTAACATGTGTGGTGGTACAGGTAATAAACTGGTCAATAGTAAATATTTTCCCAGTAGCACAAGTGGTAAAATTCAATATTTTCTTACTTCCAATTTACTTTACATATATTGCATTTTTTTTTTAAAATCAAACATCTGAGTTTTTCTTTTTTTGGGAGGAGAAATCACACTCTTAACCAATTTGTTGTTTTTCTATAAATAAAAAAACAATTTGATTAGGGTCTGATGAAAACAGCCATTCCCTGATGCATGGCACATACTACTGAGACTACTGAGAAATGGAGCCTGTTTTTGATTCACTTAAAGCAATTATGAGTTACCCTTTTACTGCCCAACTTTTACAACCACAGGGTTGGGTTGGCACAGGAATACGGATAAATGAAAGTGTAACTATGGGGGGAAAATAACATGCATGATACAGTCTGTCATTAGCACTATACAGCAGTGGTTGTTTTCCTAACTACCCCCTGTTTTTTACCTATTGGTTGTGCCAGCAGATCTGCTATTTTTTCCACTTCCTGTAACAGGCCAAGGTGTCTAGAAAAAAAAGGAATTTCAGGGTTGGAAAAACATAGTTTATTGTACTGAGAAGTTGCTTACAGTAATCAGCTTTTACTCACATAGCCTAAATCTTTTTTTTTCCTAAAATAAATAAACTGTTGCTGTATGTGCAAACAGTAACACAAAAGTGTTGCCTCTAGTTTGGATTTAATTTGTTTGTCTTTTAATTCCATTTAAAACCACCTGTCTACAGGGTGACAACGTTGATTTCTGGTTTCGCTGCAGATGGAACAGAGTTGTAACCCTGTTACAGCAAGTGGAGTGAGAACAAATCTACTGGTAGGATCAACAGGTAATTAAAATTTTAAGGGGGGGGGAGGGGCAAAAACTTCTGTAATAATGCTAGTCACAGATTTCAGTATATGCATCATTTTTAGTTTTACCCATAGTTACAGTTTAGGGTTAGATCTTACTTTAGGGATTAGGTTAGTGTTATGATAAGGAGCTCAAGGTTTTAGAGGTTACATGTTGGATAACAATGTAAGGTATTATCATTAGGACAACTGCCAAGACTAGGGTTGGGGGTATTTATTTATTTCAGGTACTTATATAGCACCATCAATTTATGCAGCGCTTTACATATATATATATATATACATATTGTATATTCACATCAGTCCCTAACCCTCAAGGGGTGTACAATCTAAGGTCCCTAACTCCCATTCATACATACACATACCAGGGACAATTTAGATAGGATCCAATTAACCAACCAGCATGTCTTTGGAGTGTGGGAGGAAACCGGAGTACCCGGAGGCAACCCAGGCAGGCACAGGGAGAACATGCAAACTCCAGGCAGGAGGTGCTGTGGTTGGGATCCGAACCAACGACCGTAGTACTGCCAGGTGAAAGTGCTAACCATTTAGCCACTGTGTATTTTAATTTCATGCTGTGTCACCTGGAGAAGATAGATAGCAAAACTAAAAAAAAAAACAAAAGAAAACTAAAAAAACCTCTTCCCTAATCTATCGAAAAATGAACAAAAACAAATTTGGCTTTAAATATACTTTATATAGTGCAGTGGTAATTTTGCCGTCAAATTTCGATTTAATTTTAGTCGTAGCCTTTTGACTATAATGTCATTTTAGTTTTAGTTGTATTTTAGTCATCTGAATTGTTTTAGTTTTCATTGTATTTTAGTTGACTAAAACCTCCAGTACATTTTAGTCGAATAATATCTAATGGGTTTAGTTTAATTGTAATGCATTATTTAAGAATTTCTCTAGAATTTCTAAACTCATTATATACTCCTGGAGTAAAAATGTAATAACGTTATTATTTATGAGGTTTGAACATGCAGTACAGACATAGATTTATGCTACAAGTGGGGATGGGGAAGTAAATGGAAGTGAGGAACTGCACAGGGCAGAGGACTGAATGGTCTGGGGAGGCTGGTATTTTACCCAGTGCTAAATATTGCTACCTTGCTGGGAGGGGAAACATGTACCACTTCACATCTAGGCATACACGAACAAATTAAATGGAGGAGTTCCTCTTCTGTGGTTTGCAGGGCATTGTTCCAGAAATTCCAGGTAGCAGGCAGGCAGAAAGCATCTCTCCACCAATAGAGCTTGCCAATAGAGTCAGGGGGCTGGGCTTTAACAGACAGGCAGAGGAAAGCAGAAGTTCAGGTTGGTAAGGGTCTCTCCTTAACATTTTATTCCATTTTGGTTTGTTGGTGAAAATTGGAATTGATTTTTGTCATGGTTTTCGTCAATTGTCAAAAACTAGAATTGATTTTTGTCCTAGTTTTTTTCACTGAAAGCATGCAGCAGATGAAAACTATGATGAAAATATTTTCAACTAAATTAACAACTGATATAGTGTTATGAATATAAATTCTTATTTTAGGTAATTTTCTTTGTTGAGTATTAGTGGATTACTTTGAAGTAAGGGATATTTAGTTACTTTTAAAAAAACACTGAGGTCCTAAACTCTACACTTTTTAATGCTGGAAACCTTGAACCAAAAACAAACAAAGCCAAGTTCCTGACCATTAAAACAAATATATCAACGTAAAATATTATGACCAAATGGGAGAAGAGTACGGGAGAGCTTTACACCTTCTGTCATAATTTTGCTTTTTGTGGGCCAGTATAAGCACACCAATATCAGTGTTGGACATACCACCAAACACCACCAATGGCTGCAACTACAGAGTCCTAAAAAAAAAAATTATGCACACAGCTATCCTTTTTTTTTCAGCCAGAATGTGGCAGAACTCGGTTCTGCCACTCCCAGCTCTGGTCCTCTGCTCCCTGTCCACCACTGTCACTTGTAAACACAGAAGCCTGACTTGTCCCGCTGAACACTGCACCTTATATGTAGCACACTCCTAAGCTCTGAACTTTATGTGTAGCACAACCCTGAACGCTGTACTTTGTGTGTAGTACACCCCTGAACTCTGTACTCTGTGTGTAGCACACCCCTGAACTCTGTACTCTGTGTGTAGCACACCCCTGAACTCTGTACTCTGTGTGTAGCACACCCCTGAACTCTGTGTAGTGCAACCCTGAACTCTGAACTCTATTTGTAGTCACCCCTAAACTATTCAATCTATGTGTAGCACACTTCTAAACTCTGCACTCTGTGTGTAGTGCACTGCTGAGCTCTGTACTGTGTGCATAGTGCACCACTGAATCCTGCACTCTACATGTGGCACATCCCTGAACTCTACACTTTGTGTGTAGTGCACACTCTGCACTCTATACGTAGTGCAGCCCTGAACCAGGCACTCTGTCTGTAAGGCACTCCTGAACCCTGCATTCTGTAGGTGACGCACTCCTGAACCTTGCACTCTGTGAGTAACACACTCCTGGTATTTAATGCCCCTCTCACTGTGCAATTAGATCACACATACCATTTGATGCAGCTTTGGGAGAATAAGGGGGGGGGGGTGTTTAAGACCCTGCACCTAATCTGTGAGAAAAAAAGACATGAGATCCTATCATCCCATGTTAATGAGCAGCTATACAAAGAATACATATACTGCTAATAAAGGATCATTACATATAATTATAATAATAAAATATATTCTATTTTATGATAATGGCTACAATACATTAAAATGTTGACATATATAAAGTAAAACATACAGAGCTTGATGATATAGGTCGTATTTCTTTTTTCTTCTAAAAATCTGTTGTTTGCATTGAAAGAGCACCTGTCATTCCTCTGTCATGAAGGTAAATGCTCCCTGTAATGTGTCTTTCAAGAAACAAGATTGCTTTACAAAAAGCATTTTGGAAACTAATCTTATTGAAGTCAGTGAAGTGTTGACACATTGCTTGACACAGACTTGTTTAAGCAGACTTATTTGAGGTTATAAAATTATAGTTCTCAAAGTGATAAAGAAAAGGAAAGTCAGTGAATTGGTAAAGTGACTAACAGAACTCTGCAACAGTATGTTCCATGAGGAACCCATCATTAATCTTTTTTCTGTAATTCTACCCTATTCACCTTCTCCCTTGTCTAACTCAATAGATTTTAAAACCTGCTGTCAGCACAGTAACTTAGCCAGAACCTGCTCATTACTAAGTCAAATCATTTGTTATGTTGGCTAATTTGTCTGTGACCAGAAACGGTATGAAGATATATTCTTGTATTATCATTGATATTTGGCTGGAATCATAAGTTCAGTTTGTACATGATAGCTGCACATAGTGGTAAAAAGAGCTTTGCAATGAAAAAAAAAATCACATAGCAATTATTTGTAAGGCTTTCATAGCCACATTAGTGCACTTTAACAACACTGTTGAGTGCTGTGAGGCTCTGTTCTGATAAAAAGAGGTATAGCAAAATGCATGTAGTGATCCTATGTTAAAATAATATATAGCATCTTTGTATTCTCAACTTAACTACTCCACTGTCTCCTTCTCAGACTTGGACCTTTTAGGTTCTCTCTCCATATAGATACACAAAGACATTTGTAAAGCTTTTCTTCTTTGCCATTCTACATCTTTTTGGGTTTGGCCTAAACATTTATAAATGCAATTAATTAGTATACACCAATCCTGTGGCCAGAATTAGTGTGAACCAAAATGTCTCTGAAGCATTTCCTATTCACTTGACGATCAGTTGTTATACCTTGTATTATTTTTTAAGTGGCTGGCTTTCTTGTAAAAACAATCCTAGTGCCTAAATAACCACTATATTGATTTTACAAACAGCAGGAGGGGACGTCGCCCCCTCTTGGCACCTTCTGCGGCTTTCTCAGGCTCTCCCATCTCACCAGTAGACCTGAGCAACTCCAGTCTTCTCTATGGTCTCAGAAACCGGAAACGAGGTGCAGTCATCGCTTCCAATTTTGCCGGATGTAAACAGTGCCATTTTTACATTGGAAAAGCATTTGATCACACAGATCTTGACATAGTACTTGTCAGCCGGTGATCCAAGCTTCTTTCAATTAGTAGTATCTGGGGCATCATGAAGTGAAAATGAGCTTATCACAGGAAGGGGAAAATAGCAGCCAACATAAGGTATAATAACCTGGCCTTCTTTTCTTATGTATGCCTTATGTTGATGGCAGTAAAAGGGTTAAATGACTCTGCATTATCTCTTAGACGAACATTTATTTTTTGTATGTGCATGTTGACTTATTTATTTATATCTTTATTAGTTTATTTAGCTGGTTTCCAGCCACTTTCTTTCTTCCATCTTTCAAATTATTGACCAGTTTGGGGATTACTTGGGCTTCAGTGTGAACTGGAATTAATGTATCCTTTTATTCTAGACCTTGATACTACTAAATAAATCCACCTGTTTTCTCAACAACAAATTCAATACTGGACACTTTCACCCCCTTCCTGCCCAGGCCGTTTTTCAGTGCTCTCAAACTTTGAATGACAATTATTTGCAACGCTGCACCCAAATTAGTTTTTTTTTATAATTTTTATGAGACAGATAAAGATGCATTTTGTTGGCATTTAATAACCACTGTTTATTATTTATTTTTTGCTATTTAAGTGAAAAAACCCCCCGAAAAGTATGAAAAAAAACCACATTATTCTTAGTTTCTGTTATAACAGGTTACAAATAAATATTCTTTCTTCATAAATTTAGGACAAAGTGTATTTTGCTACATTTCTTTGGTAAAAAAATAACTCAAATCAGTGTATCTTATTTAATCTATGTGAAAGGTATAGAGTCTACAAACTATGGTATATACAGTATATTTGAAAATTGATTAATCCTGATAAATTGACTGCCTATCTCATTTCATGAGGCGCTAAATTGCCAGGACAGTATAAATACCCCCCAAATGATCCCTTTCTGGAAAGTAGACAGTCCAAGATATTCTGAGTTTCTTTAAGTTGTATTTTTTTTTTTCAAAAATTTTTGTAGAGATTAAATATTTTTTTTTACAAAGTTATGTTTACAAGTTATTTCTCACACACAGCATAGACATACTTATAATTACACCCCAAAACATATTCTGCTATGTCTCTTGAGTATGAGGATACCACATGTGTGAAACTTGTTAATAGCCAAGATATATAGAGGGGCCCAAAATCCAAGGACATCTTTCAAGGAGCATAAATTACGGATCTAATTTCATGGCTACCTACAACAAATATTTTGAGCCCCTGGAGCACCAGGACAGTAAAAACTCCTACAAAATGACCCAATTTTAAAAAGCAAACACTATAAGGTATTTTCTGAAAAGCACAGTGAGTCTTTTGAAATTGTCATTTTTTTGCCAGAAGTTTTTGGAAAATTCAGAAAAGAAAAGGAAAATTTATTTTTTACATCAAGTTCTCAATTATTAAGATACAATGAAGGAAATTAGTATTTGATCCTCTCCTGATTTTGAATGTTTGCCCACTCACAAATGACTTGGAGAGGATCTGCCAAGAGGAGTGGGCCAAAATCCCTTCTGAGATGTGTGCACACCTGGTGGCCAACTACAGGAAACGTCTGACCTCTGTGATTGCTAAGAAGGGATTTGCCACCAAGTACTAAGCCATGTTTTGTGAAGGGGATCAAATACTTACTTCCTTCATGAACATGCAAATCAGTGCATAATTTGTTAGGCATGCATTTCTTTTGAATTGTTTGTTGCTATTCTGTCTCAGTGTTACAATACACCTACTATTTGATTTTTAGACTGATCGTTTCTTTGTGAGTGGGCAAACATTCAAAATCAGCAGGGGATCAAATACTTATTTCCTTCACTGTATTTTTAACACACATCAAAGGCATACTTAAAATGACACCCCAAAACACATGCTGCTACTCCTCCCATGTACAGTGATACCTAGCCAAATAGAAGGGCCCAAAAAGGAGCATCTTCAGGAGTTCTAGGGGAATAAATTATGAATCTAATTTCCCGACTAACCATCACATTTTTTGAGGCCCTGGAGCACCAGGAAAGTAGAAACACCCACAAAATTACAACATTTTGGAAAGCAAACACCCCAAGGTATTTTTTAAGAGGCATGGTGAGTCTATTGAAGACTTCTAGTTTTTTGCAAAATGCAGAAAGAAAATGAAAATGTATTTTTTACACAAAGTTGTCAATTTAATAAGATATTTCTCACATACAGCATGGAAATACTTAGAGTTACAACCCAAAACATATGTTATACTCCTTCTGAGTATGGAAATGTGCAGGACTTGATCTACAAACTCTGGTGCAGCTCTGCATAAAAACCAAAGAGCTTCCAGTTTTTTTGTCAAAGCTTAATTTAACAAGCTGAAGTTAGAAGCTGATTAGATACCATGCACAGCTGCACCAGATTTTTCTATCTCCAGTTTTAGTAAATTAACCCTAATGTCTTTTAGATTGTAATTGACTTGTATTCTAAATGACTGTTTGTTATAATGAAGATGCTGATCCAGTTTTAGCAAATCAGTCCCATTGTATCTTGTGTATCACACAAATCAACCAATTGTATAAAAACTAATGTACTGTAATGGTCACCTCTATACAAATGGTCAGGGAATATAGATTTGTTTAGTGTCACCTACAGTTGCAAGAAAAAGTATGTGAACCCCTTGGGATTACGTGGAGTTTTGCATGAATTGGGCATAAAATGTGCTCTGAACGTCATCTAAGTCACAACAATAGAAGAACACAGTCTGCTGAACATAATACTACACAAACATTAGATGTTGCCATGGTTTAATTGCACATAACATGTAAACATTCACAGTGCAGGGAGGAAAAAGTATGTGAACCTTTGGACTTAATAACTGGTTGACCCTCCTTTGGCAGCAATAACCTCAACCAAACGTTTCCTGTAGTTGCAGATCAGACCTGCACAACGATCTGGAGTAATTTTGGACCACTCCTCTTCACAAAACTGTTTCAGTGTAGCAATATTCTTGGGATGTCTGGTGTGAATCGCTCTCTTAAGGTCATGCCACAGCATTTCAGTCGGGTTGAGGCCAGGACTCTGACTGGGCCACTCCAGAAGGCGTATTCTGTGCTGTTGCAGCCATTGTTTTGTTGAATTACTTGTATGCTTTGGGTCATTGTCCTGTTGCATCACCCATCCTCTGCGGAGCTTCAGTTGGCGGACAGATGGTCGTACGTTTTCCTGCAAAATGTCTTGATAAACTCTGGAATTCATTTTCCCATCAATGGCAACAATCCGTCCAGGCCCTGAGGCAGCAAAGCAGCCACAAACCATGATGCTTCCTCCGCCATGTTTTACAGTGGGGATGAGGTTTTGATGTTGGTGTGCTGTGCCTTTTTTTCTCCACACATAGTGTTGTGTGTTCTTCCCAAACAACTCAATCTTGGTTTCAGCTGTCCACAGTATATTTTGCCAGTAGTGCTGTGGAACATCCAGGTGCTCTTTTGCAAACTTCAAACGTGCTGTAATATTCTTTTTGGACAGCAATGGCTTCCTCCGTGGTGTCCTCTCATGTACTCCATTCTTGTTTAATGTTTTCCTTATTGTAGATGTGTCAAGAAAAATGTTAGCATGTGCCAGAGATTTCTGTAGGTCTTTAGCTGACACTCTGGGATTCTTCTTTACCTCATGCAGCATTCTGCGCTGTGCTCTTGCAGTCATTTTTACAGGACGACCACGCCTAGGGATAGTAGCAACAGTGCTAAACTTTCTCCATTTGTAGACAGTCTGTCTTACTGTGGACACATGAACATCAAGGCTTTTGAAGATACTTTTGTAACCCTTTCCAGCTTCATGCAAGTCAACAACTCTTGATCTTAGGTCTTCTGAGAGCTCTTTTCTGCGAGGCATGGTTCACATCAGACAGTGCTTCTTGAAACCAGTAAACCCAAAACAGGTGTGTGTTTTTTAAGGGCAGGACAGCTGTCAGCAACACATCCAATATCATCACACTGATTGGAGTCAAGGTTGGCTCACTCCTGGCTCCAATTAGCTCTGGGAGAAGTCATTAAGCGAGGGCCTCACATACTTTTTCCTCCCTGCACTGTGAATGTTTACATGTTATGTGCAATTAAACCATGGCAACATCTAATGTTTGTGTAGTATTATGTTCAGCAGACTGTGTTCTTCTATTGTTGTGACTTAGATGACGTTCAGAGCACATTTTATGCCCAATTCATGCAAAACTCCTCGTAATCCCAAGGGGTTCACATACTTTTTCTTGCAACTGTATACAGTAGCTGTCCCAGTTCTTATAAGCCAAGCAAGCCTTGCCTACTGGTACATGGCTTCCCCCAGGAATGTCATGCTCACTGACTAGAAAGTACAGAAGGCTGAAGTAAGGAAGAACAAAATTGTCCCTGTGGTTTCAGGAATGTAGTTGTTCACAGGGTATAGCTGGCACTAGTGTCTCAAAGGAACATAATGCGTCAGGGCAGATGGGTCAGTTCAGGCTGTAGGCAGAGACATGGTCAGTAAACAAGCAAAAGAATGGGTCCAGTAAACAGCCAGAAATGTGTTCAATAAACAGGCCTGGGTCAGTACAGGCAGCAGGCAGAGGGAACACTGCACTGGTGTTGCAGCAATCAGAAACGTTGTTACTGGCTACACTGGTCAGGTGACACTGGGGACTAGTGTGACAGCAATCAGGAACAATGCTGCTGACTTACAACAATCAGGGACACTGTAACTGGTGTGGCGGTCATTAGGGACAATATGATTAGTGTGGCAGTGATCAAGGACACCTTAACTGGTGTGGCGGTGATCAGTGACACTGCAACTGGTGTGGCGGTGATCAGGAACAAAATTGATTGGTGTGGCAGTGGTCAGGTACACTGTAAGTGAGTGTCGGTGATTGAGAACACTGACTGGTGCAGCAGTGATTAGGGACAGGGACTGGCAGCACTGGTCTGGTGACATTGTATTGCTGTGGCGGTAATCAGAGATAAGGGTTGGCGGCACTTATACTGTATACAGTGATATCAAAGCAGCCAGCCATTCTACATGATCACTGCCACAGAGGTATGATGTCACCAGAGCACTGTACAGTTTACAAACACTATATTGCCAAAAATATTGGGACGCCTGCCTTTGCACGCACATGAATTTTAATGGCATCCCAGTCTTAGTCCGTAGGGTTCAATATTGAGTTGGCCCACCCTTTGCAACTACAACAGCTTTAACTCTTCTGGAAAGGCTGTCCACAAGGTTTAGGAATGTGTCTATGGGAATGTTTGACCATTCTTCCAGAAGCGCAGTTGTGAGGTCAGGCACTGATGTTGGACGAGAAAGCCTGGCTCACAGTCTCTGCTCTAATTCATCCCAAAGGTGTTCTTTCGGGTTGAGGTCAGGATTCTGTGTAGGCCAGTCAAGTTCCTCCACTGCAAACGGGCTCATCTTTGTCTTTATGGACCTAGCTTTGTGCACTGATGCACAGTCATGTTGGAACAGGAAGTGGTCATCCCCAAACTGTTCCCACAAAGTGGTCCCAGATACCACAGCATACCTTCAGAGGTCTAGTGGTGTCCACGTTGCGATGAGTCAGGGATGTTTTGACAGCGAGTGGAGTGAGGTGGAGTGGAGGAGATGATGGACAATTTTTTGCTTCTGTACCCCTTCAACAAAGTCTATAAGAGGGTGGGTGGGGCTCTGGGTATCCCTTTTCAGCCTGAATGGTCATATGGAGCCTTTCAGACTCACTGGGATTTTGATTTTGAAACAATCTTTCTAGTTAGCTTAGTAGTTTGTTTCTTCACATGGAATGCATGGTGTCAGGTTTCCACTTGGAAAAAAGTCCTTCTTGTCGAGGTTGTGGTGCACAACATTCTGTGAGAGGTTGGGAAAATTTGGGGTATTGAGAAGGACAGGTGGCAGTGGGAAGCCTGGACAAAGGTGTGGAGGAATGCCTGGTCTTTGTAGCCACTGTCTGTCTGTCTCTAGGTGTGCAGCTTTTTTCCTGTCCTTTCACGTCCAGATTTTGATAAGATCAAATTTTTAAAAAAAATGCAGCATGACTGGGTTAAATGTTTAATTGCTTCTTAGCCTAAGGGTTGGTTTAAGTTGAGCTAGGGTGTTTTGCCTAATTTAGTAGTTTACTGATAATAAAGTATGTGCTTACTTACATTCCAATATATATATATGAATTGTAAAAAGAGTTCTCAATAGGTGGGGCTGCTATTCATCCAGATGTCCTTGGGGCCGGCCGTGGGGACCCCAAGAAACACACCAAGAGCCACAAGGACCTCCCAATAGACCCAAATGGGGGTGACAACACAAGGGTATCTATAATGTACTGTATATGAAAGAGAATATATAAAAGTAAAGGTCATAAAGGACTACTGTATATTGAAGGTTGAATCTGCCAATACAAACATTTCTCACTAGTCCCTTGGATGTTATATTTTATCCTTTGACACAATGTTTTCACTTTCCATGGCTCCCACTTCTTCCAGTTACAGGGGGTGGCTATGGGAAAATGCTGTGCTCCCTCTTATGCCAATCTGCACCTGGGGGAGTGGGAATGCGCCTTGTTGATGGATGATCACTTCTAGATCTTTGCGGGCCACACTTTGGCCTGGTATCGCTATATCAATGATGTTTTCATGCTTTGGGATGGGACAGAAGATCTTCTTAGGAAATGCCTAACCTCTATGAACAGGAATGACTTCAACTTCAGGCTCACCATAGCATACAGCCAAACCAACATCACTTATCTGGATGTCAGCCTTCAGAAGGGTAATGATGGACAAACATTAAGTGAGCTTTTTTGCAAACCCACAATGGGCAATTGCAATCTATTTGCATCCAGTTTCTACCCAAAGCCACTTTTAACCTCTATCCCCTTTAGTCAGTACCTGAGAGCCAGGCGCAATTGCTCCAATTATGTACTTTTTCAAAAAGAGGCTTATTAGAGCGAGGATACTCCCGCATGTCCCTCAAAAAAGCATATAAAAAGGCCCTTTATACACCACATCATGAGCATATAAAAAGGCCAAGGGGGATGATACCCCCAGGATCACCATAAATTCCTCTACTCAACACCAACAAGATAAATGGATCATAAAAAAATACTGGTACCTGCTGCTGATGGATCCTATGGTGGTTCCCTTTGTACCCAAACAACCGGCCATCACGTACAAAATAGTCCTTCTGTGAGTGATAGACTGGTGCATAGTGAGTTTAAGCAAACATGAGGGGACAAATGCAAAAGGTTTGTCACTTTCCCCTGTGGAGTGTGCACATACTGCCAATATATGGACACACAATCATATATCCAATTGCCCAAAGGACATACTTTCTTTCCTAAGCATTATGTGAATTGTAAGACCCCAGGCATTGTCTACCTTCTCACTTTGTGAATGCGCATGTTTTATATTGGAAAAACCAAACTTGAATTTTGGAGACAGATTTACAAACACATAGACAGTATACGTAAAAGAGACCCAGCATTACCTGTGGGTTAAGTTATGGCCATTGTACATAGTGAATCTATTCCTACTGTACATTTTTTGGCACTGGATCGGATTCATCCCAACCAGAGAGGAGGGGATTTTTTTTTCCAAATAATGTTTATTAGTTTTAAGGCACAATAACAAGCAACACGTATAGTAACAGTGTTGAGAAAGAAAGAGTGCATAAGTTGGTTCAATACCGTAAACCTATAGGGCCTAGCACATCGACCCTGGGACATCAAGTAGTAGAGAGGAAAAAATTTTAACAAAACCCTCCTACAGAGAAAACTGAGGTGGATATTTGAACTCAATGCCACCTCACCTACGATGTTGAATGAAGCGTTTAACTTTAAACCCTTTTTTGGAGGGAATAATATCAGGGACATGCGAACTGGACATATAATGTGCCCCTAGGTTTGGGCCCTCTTATTCTTTTTCTTATTTTTTCTCTTTTTTTATTTATTTTCATCTCTTTTTTATTTATCGTGATTTTTTGCATCTGTTCTTCTCCCCCCCCCTTTTTTTCTTATTTTGTATTGATTTCTGTCCTGATTTATGTTTTTTGTTTTGTTTTTCATTTACTGTTAATCTTAATGGGTTTTTTTATTCTGATTTGATTGTAAAGATAGGACTGCATTTCACCAGGTATCCACTGGGGGCAGCCGGTAGGCCTCCTCTTTTGGCCACACTATCTGCCACCTGGCACGTAAAGGCTTCCCTTGCCAGTATGATGGGGGCAGCCTTTTTTGTTGGCCGTTGTCATGTGGCTGATTTTTGGGGCCTCGCACTTTTTTGAGGCCTGTTGGCTCACATGCATTCCTCCATCATGGCGTCCCTGTTTTAGAATGCCGCGTCCCTGTTGTGTGTGCCAGCAGCATGGTGATGCGTGATGTCATCCCGCCGGTGGACACTGACATTGTGATGTTATTCCACTGAGGAAGTGCACAGCTGCCATGCAGTGCTTGGCGGAGCTGTGCTGGTGCACCACCCAGGGGACATGCTAGTTCACTGGCACTGACCAGAGCATATTTATTATACTAGCTGACTTAATTCTTTGGATTCCTTCACCTCCATCTCAAGTGATGACCAGGTGTGGACTGAAAACTCATGGGGCCCCCGGGCAATAGGGGATCATGGGGCCCCTGTGTCCTCGCCCACAGTCAAACCACACCCAAAAAAGCCTATGAAAGGTACCAGGGGCATCTCATGGGGCCCCTTACTGACCCCAGGCCCTTGGGCAGGGCTCGAGTGCCCGAATTGTCAGTCCACCCCTGGTGCTGACTCACATCCAAGGGACTGATGAGAAATGTTTGTATTGACAGGTTCACACTTTAATATAGTCCTTTATGCCCTTTACTTATACAGTTGCAAGAAAAAGTATGTGAACCCCTTGGGATTACTTGGAGTTTTGCATGAATTGGGCATAAAATGTTCTCTGAACGTCATCTAAGTCACAATAATAGAAGAACACAGTCTGCTGAACATAATACTACACAAACATTAGATGTTGCCATGGTTTAATTGCACATAACATGTAAACATTCACAGTGCAGGGAGGATAAAGTATGTGAACCTTTGGACTTAATAACTGGTTGACCCTCCTTTGGCAGCAATAACCTCAACCAAACGTTTCCTGTAGTTGCAGATCAGACCTGCACAACGATCTGGAGTAATTTTGGACCACTCCTCTTCACAAAACTGTTTCAGTGTAGCAATATTCTTGGGATGTCTGGTGTGAATCGCTCTCTTAAGGTCATGCCACAGCATTTCAATCGGGTTGAGGTCAGGACTCTGACTGGGCCACTCCAGAAGGCGTATTCTCTGCTGTTGCAGCCATTGTTTTGTTGAATTACTTGTGTGCTTTGGGTCATTGTCCTGTTGCATCACCCATCCTCTGCGGAGCTTCAGTTGGCCGACAGATGGTCGTACGTTTTCCTGCAAAATGTCTTGATAAACTCTGGAATTCATTTTACCATCAATGACAACAATCCGTCCAGGCCCTGAGGCAGCAAAGCAGCCCCAAACCATGATGCTCCCTCCGCCATGTTTTACAATGGGGATGAGGTTTTGATGTTGGTGTGCTGTGCCTTTTTTTTGCTCCACACATAGTGTTGTGTGTTCTTCCAAAACAACTCAATCTTGGTTTCATCTGTCCACAGTATATTTTGCCAGTAGTGCTGTGGAACATCCAGGTGCTCTTTTGCAAACTTCAAACGTGCTGCAATATTCTTTTTGGACAGCAATGGCTTCCTCCATGGTGTCCTCCCATGTACTCCATTCTTGTTTAATGTTTTCCTTATTGTAGATGTGTCAACAAAAATGTTAGCATGTGCCAGAGATTTCTGTAGGTCTTTAGCTGACACTCTGGGATTCTTCTGAACCTCATGCAGCATTCTGCGCTGTGCTCTTGCAGTCATTTTTACAGGACGACCACACCTAGGGAGAGTAGCAACAGTGCTAAACTTTCTCCATTTGTAGACAGTCTGTCTTACCATGGACACATGAACATCAAGGCTTTTGGAGATACTTTTGTAACCCTTTCCAGCTTCATGCAAGTCAACAATTCTTGATCGTAGGTCTTCTGAGAGCTCCTTTCTGTGAGGCATGGTTCACATCAGACAGTGCTTCTTGAAACCAGTAAACCCAAAACAGGTGTGTGTTTTTTAAGGGCAGGACAGCTGTCAGCAACACATCCAATATCATCACACTGATTGGAGTCAAGGTTGGCTCACTCCTGGCTCCAATTAGCTCTGGGAGAAGTCATTAAGCTAGGGCCTCGCATACTTTTTCCTCCCTGCACTGTGAATGTTTACATGTTATGTGCAATTAAACCATGGCAACATCTAATGTTTGTGTAGTATTATGTTCAGCAGACTGTGTTCTTCTATTGTTGTGACTTAGATGACGTTCAGAGCACATTTTATGCCCAATTCATGCAAAACTCCACATAATCCCAAGGGGTTCACACACTTTTTCTTGCAACTGTATACTCTCTTTGATATACATTATAGATACACTTGGGTTGTCCCCCTGTTTGGGTCTATTGGGAGGTTCTTGTGGCTCTTGGTGTGTTCCTTGGGGGCCCCGCAGCCGACCTCAGTACATCTTGATGAATAGCAGCCCCACCTATTGATAACTCTTTGTACAGTTCATGTATATAGGATGGAATGTAAGTAAGCATGTATGGCCTATTTCTGCACATATGTACTGTTTTATATTAGAGCAACATATGTATTTTTATTTATGACTAATCTGTAATATTTTACATTGTAGACATATACATACCCATAATCCTTCCCTTGAAGAAGGATATTTGTCCAAACCATGTTGGGATTTATTTGGAGTCTTCGCACAAATTGATTTCGTCATATTGTCTCAGTCATCTATTGGATGTGATTAAATAGGATGGGTTATATTTTAATTGTATTTCATTGTATATGTACATTTATATCGTGTAACAAGCCATGCAGCTATTTTGCTTCTGGAGACATATGGTCTCCTATGATTTTATGTCTTTTTTCTTCAATAAAAATTGCCATGTTGCCTTATAGATATATAGATATATTTCATGTGTGGTTCTGCCTCAAAAGTCCCAGGGGGTTTCTTTTGTTGTATTTTCTTCTACTTTGTTGGGGGATATTGGCAGCAATATGATTATGTGACTTGAGTTATTCATTTTGTGAGATATATACACATATATATATATATATATATATATATTTTTTAAGAGATTGCTTCCTATCTGGGAACATCCCTTCTATTAAACACCTCTCTTGTGCCAATAACATGACTTAAAGATACTTTCTTAACCCCAATGTCATAATAATCACTGGAGGAGGAAAATACTTTTACTTGCTTGTCGCAGACTGATGTCAACAGAAATAAGATAAAGAATGTAAACTAATGTTGTGTTCCTTAATATTAATCTTAAGCTTTAACGTGATTAAAGTGAAAACATAAAAGTTCTAGGACTTTTTTAAGTTTGTGGGGTTGATTTTTCAAATGCAAATAGGCTGTTCACTTTGCAAGGTAAGGTACACTTTTAAGGGAATTTATTCTTAGCTTAGGGAATAAGGTGAAGCTTTGTTGACTTCCATCATCCAATCATGTGCAAGTCTATTTCCCTTTGGCAAATCAACTCCAGTAGGTTTAAAAAATACATACATTTTATTATTTACTTTGTTTACTGTTTATTCAAAGAATTTATTTTACAAGTAAACATTTTATGCAGAAGGCCCCAAAGACTGTCCCAGAGGATTAAAGATTGTGTAAAAATTAAAGCACTGCAGAAGCTACTTTGAAACTGGTTTTAACTGATGTCTGAAACCGTACATTGTGCTGTTAATCCTGGCCTAGTAAATATGTGAAAATGAGTTAGTTTCCTCTTGCTGAATGGAAATAGGTCCATTTTACATATATTTGCAATATTTACTAGAAAACTGTTATTTGTAGTACTGAACATAATAAAATTATATAATATAATATAATATAATATAATATACATAATCTGAGACCCATGGTGATTTCTTAATTTTTTTGGTTTAATAAAACAAAAATAATACTTTTAGTATACATTTTTATAACAAATGTATTCATTTTTCTTGTATGAGAATTAATGTAACAAAATTCAATGATATTACTTTTTAAAGAAAAATTAAATGTGAAACAAATTGACAAGCATAATTTGCAAAAGGGAAACAGCATTAATTTATTGCAATTATACTTAGAACTAACAAAGGTCACATTTGCTTGGGTGATACATAAATGTTTCACAAGAGGTATGCAGTGAGCTTCATTCAAAACTAATTTAATTTCAAATAAATTCCATAGCTAGGTAGATGATCTAAAGATATTCACAATCAAACCTAATGTTTTAAATGATCTCCATAGTATAACGATGCACTAGTATAGTACACATGCTTAGTTATAAGATTCTTTTGGAAAAATAGGTCAAAGATGAATATTCAAAACTGTTACTATTTGTAATGCACAAGCTTGTCTTATAGAGCTGTAATATAAATAAGGAAAATACTAACCGTGAGGAAATACTAAATAAATATTTCTAGTAACATGGATATACAGTTGTATAGTAAAATACAGTATATTCCACTATAATAAATTTAAAATTTAGAGGGATAAGGAATAGGGTCAAGAGGTACAGGAATGAGTGAGCTGTATGATGTATAAGGCCACATCATTTGTAGGAAAAAACAGTAATGAATTACTAGTAATAGTAACTAAATTGAATATATGTCAGAATACTGTATATGCATTGAAGAAGGGATTTTATAGCTGCAAATGGAAGTTTTACTGGTTGGAGAATGCAGAATGCTTGGTATAAGGAACATTCAGAGAAAGGTAGAGGCTCATGAGAAGTTTTGAAGTTGGTTGTCCTGTTTTGCCTACCTGAGTGGGAGTTTAGGTTGTTGTGTAGAGAGAGATACTGTAGACCTTGTGCTGTATTGTTAATTGCAGGCTACATATCCTCTTTGTACCCCCTTCACCCATGTGTTCACCCCCCTCCTATTCACCCATGTATGTTGCCAGTAATCAAGATTCCAGTTATGTCAGACCAGTCAATGTATCCACATTTGAAATCAATCATAATGTAATTTTTGCATTTTAGTGACAGTGACCAACAATGTAAGTGGCAGAGACACTAACCACAAATATAAGGGGGCACAGAAAGTGACCACTAATATAAGGAGGGCACAGATCCCGACAACCATTATAAAGGAGTGTAATTGCTGAGCACCAGTATAAGGAGAGCATAGACACTGACCACCAATATAAGGGGGTAAAGGCATTGACCAACAATGTGTGAGGGGTAAAAAAACAATGACTGCCAATGTAAGGTGGTAAAGACACTGACTGCCAATGTAAGGTAGTACAGACACTGACTTCAAACAGAAAGGTAGCCAATGTCTGTGCCCCATTAACCACTAACATCAGGCAAACATCAGGCAAAAAACCCAACAGGCTGATTGTACAGAAGTAGATCGGTAGATTGATTCTGTACAACAAGCCTACCCATACATGGATCAAAATGTGTCATGTTCCTGCTGAACCTGCCAAATTTCAATCCATGTATGGCCTCCTTGGAATTATATTTAACCATGTCCCTTCAGACCACACCCAATATCCAATACAACTTAGCCACACACTATTCACCGTGTTTTATTATTTACAGCTGTTGAGGACTGTGACTTATGTGTGTCATGTCTATAGTAGTAGGCTCAGTTTTATTTGAAGTGAAACTCCAGAAAATATACTTTTTGCAAAGTTACATCGGTTATTCAGCTTGGCTTAAAACATTGATATCTGATATCCAGAGGGCCTCTGGGGATGCTGAAAATCACTAGTACTAGTAGGCCGTGCTACATACATTGAAAACCATGATCTTCCTGGTGCTTCTGCAGTGGATTCCCCTCTGCACACCAAACACACAAAGTTATTCACTTGGTGTCTCCACTATTTAGAATATGCCTTGTATTTGTTCCAAAGAATGCAAGATGTTCTATGATTAGATGAGGTGAATAGGAGGTGCAGATGCTTTCACAATCTCCACCTCCTCCAATCAGAAAACACCTTATATATGAGATTTTGTATGTATTATACAGATATACCTGTGATTTTTAAGTAGTGTAGCAGAAAAAATGTGGACTACACTTATGAAAAAAGATCATTTATTTGATACATTTTACAACAGAAAGTAAGGAAAACAAGTTTTTTTTGCAAAGTTTTTTGTCTTTTTCCTTTGTTTAGTAAAGAATAAAAAAACACAGTGATTATTAAATACCAAAGAGAGTTCTATCTGTCAAAAAAAGATATAAAATTAATTTAGGTACAGTGTTGCATGGCCAAGCAATTGTCAAACTATTATAGCACTGACAACTGAAAAATGGCCTGGAATGTAAGTGGTTAAATATATCTACCATGTCCCCTTTGTGTCTTTCATTAGTGCTGTAACTAATCATTAAAAACTGAGCTTAGCTTTTTGAAGACTCATGGGCGCAAGGCATCTGATCCAGAAGCTTTATTCAGTGTGTGCTAAACTGCTTTTAGACTTAATTTGTGTTAAGCCACTGCATTTGTAATAATATAATTATATACAATGAATTAGAAAAAAAATATGTTTCCTGAAACTGTGAGCGTTTTTTCTAAATAATCAGGTATTATGTTTTTGCTATTAATATATTTCTTGTTTGTATTTCCTATTGTTTACTTTACAAGTTGTTAATGAAAGAATTTACATAAAATTAATTTTAAACAACACTCCAACTGTAAAAAGTATTTTGTTGAAAATATTTTCTTAAAATGAAGTGATTTTGTCTGTTCAGCATATATTTGTGTTTCACATCTTAGACTGAATAAAATAATGTTTTGTTCACTGCTGCCCAGAATTTTCTTTATTTAACAATTCTAAAAAGCTGTCCATACAGTAGTTGGAAATTACCAGATTAAAAAAATTATAATTTTATATTTAGCCTTTTGCCATATTAGCATTGCCATTACACTATCCAATTGGATAAAATCACTACCACCAATGACTTAGTAGACACTTACAAAGATAGTGTTGATGACCACCTATGGCTTAAAGCTAAAATAGTTGACTTGGAGGACAGAGTCTGTCACAATATTAATAAAATTTATAGTGTGCCTGAAACAGTACATCCACTGAACCTGCATAGATATGCGAGAGAACCTATTTCCTCCCTGGATCGCATAGACCGGCTTCCCAGGCCTCTGCACCTACCAGATACTGCACTTTGAGATGTGTTAATGAGATTTCATTTATATCATGCCAAAGTACAACTGCTCACCAAATTCAGATCTCTGGGCACTTTTTCTGCCCCTTGTGATGATTTGCAACTTTCCTCAGACCTGTCCTAACATATACTACAACTGAGATGACAGCTTAACACAGTAACAAAGGCGCTATGCAACCACAAGATTATCTACAGATCCACCAAGCTCCTAATCACTCATAATGGCACCTCACATCGCATTGCTACACTAGCATTATTGCACTCCTGGGGCATCATCCTTGAACCCCCACTCATGAATAACCCAGGAAAAGTGACTTTAACCTGGTACCAAGTCCCCTAGAAGATTAAACCAAAACTTTGGTGACTTTCTTTTGAATGTTCATACCATTACTCCACTGCTTTCACCTAGTCCAGCACCACAACTTATGAAACTAGGCTAAGAACATAATCTCCCCACACGTTTTGCAAACCAATACTGCAGTTAATCACAAAAACCCATGTATTTACAAATTTCAACATTTAACATTTTTAATATGTTGCTTTCCTGCTTTGGGCCCATGTTTGCCCACTCCTTTGATAGATATACCTCATGTCCGCATCCATTGATTCATCAGCTTTACTACTTTACTTGGGTAAGCACTACAGGGCACCCTCCATTTGTCTTTTATTGCATTTATTAATGGAATGTAGTTTGCCTGATATAAATTCTACATGGACGAGGTTAATTTTATTCCTAGATATTTTAATTCCTTTCCCTCCATTTAAAGGGAAATTCTTTCTGTAAAATCTTTTTTTCTTTTATCGGAACATTAATATTTAAGATCTCTGAATTTGAGGGGTTAATTTTTAAGTTTGATAAATCTCCGTAATATTTTAATATTCTCATTAAATTGAGTAATGTAAGTCTAGGATTAACAACATAAAATAGCATATCATCTGCATATGCTGTCACCTTATGTTCTACAGCTCCTATCTGTATCCCTTTTATATCATCGCTGTTTCGCACCGTCGCCAGAAGCAGGCTCTAAGGACAATACAAATAGAAGAGGCAAAAGAGGACAACCCTGTCTTGTTCCATTATACATTTTAAAAAACTGTGATAGTGAACCATTCACATTCACAGCTGCTTAAGGTTGACTATACATTTCTCCTATCCACGTTCTCATTCTAAGTACTATCTCCAGTACCTCCAATGTATCCATCATAAATTCCCAATCTACCCCGTCGAAGGCTTTCTCCGCATCTATTGACAGAACTAGCACAGGAGACTTCTCTTTCTTACTTTTTTGGAGGAGGAGTAAAGATCTCAACCTATTATCTCGTCCTTCTCTCTCTGGAATAAACCCTACCTGGTCTAAATGTATCCAGTCTGGAATAAGGTCTTTCAGCCTGGTTGCTAAAACCTTTGCATATAGTTTTGTATCATTATTCAATAGTGATATGGGTCTATAACTGGCACACTGGGATCTATCTTTCCCCTCTTTAGGTATAATTGTAATACATGCCAGTAATGACTCCGCCCTCATTTTAAATATTTTCCTGGTCTATACCCCCACTGATATCTTTCTTTTGTCATCCTGTTAAATGTCCTCCTCATTTCTTGTTCCTTTAATTCATTTTGCTCATCTCTTTTTTGGATTATTTTCTGTTGTAAATATTCTACTATCTTCTTTTTATGCAATAGTTCCAACCCATATAATTCTTCTATTACCTCCCTTATTTTCTTCCACCATTGTTTCTTTTTTTCCAAGAAAGGTGGCAGCTGGTAATGGTGTCAGGTCAGCAGGTAATGGTGGCAGGCCAGCAGAGGTGAGATGGTCTCATTATGGGGGTAAGCAAGCAGAGGTAGTAAAAGCTGGTAGTGGTGACACACAAGTAGAGTGGTAATGATGGCAGGCCAGTAGAGGTGGCAGGAGCTGGTAATGGTGGGAGGAACCATTTTTTTGAGGGTCCAGATGACAACAAAAAATGCAATTCACATTCACAACATTTAATGACATAAGCTTCAGTTGGTTTGTAATCTTGCTGATTTAGCATTTGTTATGAAACTAAGCCTGTCCACAGAATCAGGGGACAGGTAGACTTGTCTCTCTGTAACAAAACTATGTGTTGCACTGAAGACCCTTTTACAGCATACTAGCTTAAGGGCAAGCCAGAAGCTTCAGCATGTACTATGTAAGCTCTGGTTATTTGTCCAGCTCTGTGCCCAATAGTCCATGGGGTCCTCAATACAAAAAGTGTTGGCATCAGCCCTGGACTCCACATAGATGAGGCTTTGCCTGTGAGTGTTACCTGCAGCCAGATCTGCCCACTGTGGATGAAAGAAAAATGTCTTAAATGCATTGCTGAGGCAGTGATTTCCACCTCTTGTCAGGGATCCAAGGATAAGAGGAGCACTGGGCAACAGAAGGGATCTCACCACTATCTAGAAATGCCAAGATATTCTACCAAAGCACTCCTCTAAGTGGTGAATTGTTGCTGCCTCTGGGATGGCAGCATTAGATCTGCCATTTTCCTCCTATTTTAGGGCATCCATTAGGGTGGCCACCAAATATTGGTCCCTCCTCTTTATAATTTTGTACAGGCCATTCAGCATAAATGAGCCTATTTGCTACCAATTGTATGCAGCAGTGGACCTAAATGAGCCTATTTGCTACCAATTGTATGCAGCAGTGGACCTAAAGTCCTCAGTGTCAATGATGATAATAATGTCCTCAACATTCTCATCCCACCCATGTACATCGTCCAGTGTTTGGGTGTGGTGAAGTTTCTCCCTGGAAGTCTGACCCATTTCATCATGCTCTTAAGAGCAGCACACCGATTTTCCTCCGTCTCTGCCTCTGCTTTAAAGAGATGGAGTATATAAAATATCTTACTAGGTCTGAGACAACATGAAGTCCTCCTATGCCTCTAGTGTGCAGTTTAACACACCACACATTATGTTTTCCAGGAAGATCACCAGGAGGACCATGTTGCTAATCCATGCATTTCACCTTACCATTCTGGTTGAATCCTCAAACTGTGAAAAGATCCTGCATGCATCTTGAATCAGGATTTACTGGCATAATGAAAAGAATCCCAGCTCCACAGAACCTGTCCCATATTCACACAGATACTTGTTGATGATCCTCCTCTGCTGTGCAGTCACTACATCATGGTCAACATTGAGTTTCAGTATGTGGGTGTATCACATATCAGGCAGTTGGCAGGCAGCTTGTGTGCTTGCTGCATTTTGTCCAGATGTACACTTGCAAAGTATGACTGCCTAAAGCGACCAGTTCTTCCTTTTGCTTGACACAGGACATCTTAAAATCCACAGTACCAATCCAGGAGCCATTTCAACACCAAGATGAGAACATATGCCTGGCAAGATACATGTGTGAATTTTCCAGGCTACGGCCAGCAGGTTTGTGCCACTGTCACACCTGAAACAATATATTGTGTGGTGATTAATCCTTGACCTAGCCCTGGAGAGCTGCTAGAATCTCTGGCCTAGGGTGATGTCTTTACCCTAGTCATAGCAGCAGCATAAAATCATGGAAGAATATTGCCTGGGCCATTGCATAGGCTCTAGGGAATTTGGTGGTTCTGAGAAGTCAGAGGATGAAGCCATGGAGGAATAAAGGGTAGATGTGATTGTGTTTTTACAAAGTTGTAGGACGGGGGTGATATTAACTGCTCTAGTGACATATCCTGTCCTGTATCCTTCCCGCCCACCAAAAGATTCACCCTGTATGTGGTGAAGGAGATGCTTTGAGTCTGCTTATGCTTGCTGTACTATATGCCTTTCTGGTCATGTGGTCCCAGCTGCTAAGAGTTTTCAAGCAACATGGACACATTGCCTTTTGGATTGCTCATGCAGATACTGCTGGCTAGTTTTAGCTTCCTTGCATAGATTTAAACTGGAAATCCCTATCTTGATTCAATTACAGCATTGGATGTTTTTTAGTGTAAATCAATAAATTAATGTGGACTCTTATCATTTGCTCTTGCACTCCTTCCATTAGTTCATGTTTTTTTTTTCTGGTAACATGCTGATGGAGGGCAGGGATGGCTTTCTTGGCAAAATTATGCCAGCTGAGTTCATACCACTAGTGGAAGGGGACCAACTCCACTAGTTTGAATTAGAGCATCTGAAAGCCAAGCTGGCATTGAGTCAACAGGCATGAAAGCAATAGGTTGCAATTTTTTCTTCTGCTTCAACAGCCGTACAAGAGAGAAAATGCTCAACAGAAAAAAAATGAGGAAAGGACAAAAAAGAAGGAAAAATAGAGAAAGGGGAGGGGAGAAGAGAGGAGGGGGAAGGTTCCTTCATCCCAGAAATGTACATTCGACAATCACTCAAACTAATGAGGTCAAATTGGATTCACAATGGCATAGATATCCCATAGTTCTCATACCTTCTCAAAAGCTGATACAAACTATTGAATCCATGGTAAGGACTTTCCCTAATCTGGGAGAGGAGATCTGACCTGGAGCTTGAAAGCAACAGCTTTCATTTCACAGCTATAAGACACTTGGAGGATTTTTGAAATGTGAGAAAATTGTTTAAATTTATGTTGAGAGAGCTGGGGTAAGGACAGACCCAGCAAATCAACCTGCCATGTAAGTGAAAGGGTATATGCTGTTAGCTGGTTTAGTAGATCTTTGACCTTAAGCCATATACTGTAGATGGCTGCAGAAACAAGATGTCTGCTTGGGAATTTTTCAAATATTTCTGTGCCAAGAGCCTCTTAGCATTTGAATAAAGGCTCTTTACATTCTGGGACAAGATTTTATATAACTTAGGGTTTGGCCATGGCAAAAGGTAGTAGAAAAGGAAGCTAGTGCACATAAACGCGCACAAGCAATCAAGACCTACTTGAACACAATAGCCAGTGTCCAGTTTATAAAACATGGAAGGAGTGTCTGGAAAGAGGTATATTTGGCAAAGAACTCAGAAGGGAAGAACAGAGGGTAGAAAGAAGTGCAGAAAGTTAAGAGCAACAAATGAAAGCATAAAACACAATGCAAAATGGTAACTAGAATAAACATGAAAAACACATTGTATACATAATGAAGAAAATTAATTATATCAAATTTATAATTTGGCACTTATATTATATTGATGGCAAGCTTGCAAAATATTTGGTTTTTATGATTAATCATAATTAGTATTAATATGTGTGAATTGCCTTTAACAAATAATAGTGTTTATTTCTTCAGTAATAAGCTGAGACAGAAAAATATGACAGGAGTTAAGCTGAGACAGCTGAGCTAGATAACCAGCTGAAAGCTGAATATTCTATAATAAGACATAGCTGGTTGCAGGTCAAGGGTGTTAGAAGTGACTCAGAATAGAATATGTATTATAAGGTATTTTAATACTATCTGTGTGTATTTAGTTTGATTTATAAGTTGGTAATATTGTTACATATGTAGATTAGTGGTTATACATTATTGTAATGTTGTAAAGATACGTTCTTAATTTATATTATCATTTAAATATGAGTAGCTGGGGGCGCATGCGCGGCCGACTCTGGGACGGACGCTATGTGACAAGAGCTCCGTCCACCCGCTAGCTAACGGAACAGCACACCCCAACCCTAAGGCAAAACAACTGGCCAGATTGTTAGATAAGGGTGTCAGCACCCTCCCTGCGAAATGCCATGCCGCAGAAATGCCCCAGCACAGCCAGGGAAGCTTACCAACTTCTTCCCTGTTACAGCACCCAGTCAAGATGGAGGCTCCTTAAACGCTCAGAGTCATTATGAGGGGAACCACAAAGCCCAGCATCTGGATCCCAGGCTCAGGAATTCTCTCTACCCAGGAGATCCGGGTAAGTCACCCCCCCCCCCCATCACCCACCACCAGCAGCCCAGCCAAATCCAGGCCAAGACTAGATACAGACCCCCATCTGACACTCAGCCTCTCCTCACACAGATGTTATCTCATACTGCTATGCCATCTTTGATAGATTCCTTCCCTGCTGCTGACCAACCTATCACCGAAATAAGCATGAAAAATATGCTTCTTTTTCTCAAACAATACATAGCTATATGACAGCATCACTATCTCAAATATCAAATGTGCTGCAGCAACAAGACCACCGACTACGCCACATTGAAAGCAAAATGGGAGAAATGGTTACAGCACACAATGACCTGATTGACGCACATGCAGACCATGATGCCGATATTGAAAGAATAAACCTTAAACTAGCGGATCTGGAAGACCGAACCAGACGCAATAATATTAAATTCAGAGGTATACCGGAGAGTGTTACCAACGAAGCTTTGCTCCCCTACATTCACCAGTATATGAAACATCTCATTCCGTCACTCTCGGACAAAGAGCTAGCCATCGATCGGGCACACAGGATACCCAAACCATCGTTCTTCCCAGCTTCAATCCCCAGAGATGTATTAGCACGCGTCCACTTTTACCACATAAAGGAAAAATTAATGTCAGCACCCAGAAATCCACCACCACTTCCGCCATCACACCCAAATGTCAAATTATTTGCTGATTTGTCCAAAGCCACACTACTCAACCGCAAAAAGCTAATTACCATCACCAAAGCATTGCAGAACCACGGAATAAGCTACCAATGGGGCTTCCCCACAAAAATCACCGTCAAACACCATGGTACAATCTACACCATCAAAAACCTAGAAGCAGGCATCGACCTCCTAAAGACCTGGAACATAATACCTGTAGAACCACACCAATCCACCTCAACTAATACGCAACAAATGGATGCTGAATGGTCCTGACTTACAACACCCTCAATCCTCCTACATCATACTGCCTTGGGCATTATATTAACTTTACTACATGCTAGCAAATGGCCCGTTACCAAATATTTCTACGTTACAAGATACTTTTTGGTTTGATCTCATTCATGATCAATACCTGTTCATATCCCCTGTTACGAAGTAGCAACTTCCGCTACTCATTTTACTTGCATTTTTAGCAAGTTTTTTTTACCCTTTCTTACCTTCAACCTTTCCTGCACCACCAGTCGTTCGACCAACTCCTCCGCTCAACTGGAACTCTCACTACAACAAGGAAAACGTCTCCTATCTCAACACTCGAACCAAAACCACCCTACCCCATACATGGAAACACAACTTCAACGACCACATCCCATCAACTTTCTTCAACTATTAAAGAAACAACGCTCCTACCCACTTAACCCAGCTAATAACCTTCAAAATGATTAATATTTCCTCGCTTAATGTGCGTGGCCTCCCCCTTTAAAAGACCTTTGCTCCAAAAAGAAACCCGCTCACTTCATGCTGACGTACTCCTCTTACAGGAAACCCACTTTGCAACTAAAAACTAAAACTAAAAACTCGTCTTCACTGATACCCCCATGTTTACCTAGCAACGAACCCCAAGAAGAAAAATGGAGTCATCACAGCCATAAAAGACTCTATTCAATTTCACCACATCTCAGAAATAGCAGACCCTCTAGGGCGCTACCATATCTTGATCTGTAAAATCAAAAATATCCCCTACACTCTGGTGAATGTCTATGGTCCCAACAACAACCAGATGCAATTCTACAACAAACTTCACTCCACCATATCTTCTCAAAAACAAGGCAGACTTCTCATCGGAGGAGACTTCAACGTCATCAGTAACCCCCTGCTGGACTCCTCCTCCAACAAAAGATCCCCCAAGCAAAACTTCAACCGTTTCTTACACGAACATGATCTCTATGAGATCTGGCGATGCCAACACAGCACAGAAAAAGACTATACTTACTAATCCCCTTCCCGTTTATCCTACTCCAGAATTGACTTCTTTGTCACAGACAAATGGACTCTACAGCATATAACGTCATCCAAAATTGGCACCATAACCTGGTCTGACCATGCTCCAATCAACATAACATTGGACAACAATCAACATTCCTCAATCCCTCGCATATGGTGACTGAACTCATCGATATTGAAGAACCCAGATGACAAAAAGCAATTGCTAGAAGCGCATAACTTGTTTTTCAAATGTAATACCACACCTGATATCTCTATAACTACATTGTGGCCTGCCTACAAAGCATACATGAGAAGTATCCTCATACAACTAAATTCACGTATCACCAAACAGAGAACCCAACAAATTGACCAACTCCTGACCTCCATAAAACTAAAAGAAGAAATGAACAAAAAAAATCCAAATCCCTCCATTTCTACATCCCTTGCATCAGATAGAAACAAACTCCAAACCCTCCTATTGTATAAGTATGACCTTAACCTACAAAAAACTAAAACACAATTCTACTCCCTAGGTAACAAAGCAAACTCCTTTCTAACGAAACTAATCAAACAACGATGCCTAAAATCTGAAATCTCCTCAAGTCAACACCCAACTACTCATATCTCTCCCACAAATCCGCAAGGTATAGCTAATGCTTTTGCGGCCTACTATCAAAAATTATACAACCTTAAAGCAGACCCAAACATAACCCAACCAACAACCACATCCATACAAAAATTCCTAAGCGCATCGAAGTTACCCCAACTAACTCCAACACAACTCACATCTATATCCAACCCAATATCTCTCAGGGAGATTGAAAAAGTCGTCAAAACCTTACCTCACAACAAATCACCAGGAAACGATGGTTTTACCAACTAATTTTACAAAATATTTGCCCCTGACCTTTCTCCACACCTGTCCAAACTCTACAACCATGCCTCTAAAGAAATGTTACAATCCATAATCACCACAATTCCCAAACCTTGTAAAGACCCCCAAATTGTCCAAAACTATAGACCCATTTCTATGCTTCACACAGATATAAAAATCTATGCCAAAATTATACCCCAAAGACTCTTAAACTATCTACCTAATCTAATACACCCTGACCAAGTAGGATTTATCCCTGGTCGCCAAGCCCCAGACACAACTAGAAGACTCATATCCCTTATCCATAACTTAGAAACCACCAAACAGCCCTCCTTATTACTATCCCTGGATGCAGAAAAAGCATTCGACCGCATACACTGGCACTTCATGCAACTAACACTACAAAAATTTGGTCTCACAGGCTGGATGCTATCAGCAATTCTTTCCCTATACTCCAACCCATCAGTTAGAGTGTTAACGGATGGCACACTCTCAGACCAACTTAACATCTCAAACGGTAGTAGACAAGGATGCCCTCAATCTCCCATAATATTTACCCTTCTCATTGAGCCCTTAGCCTCAATACTCAGAGAAGACTCCACATTTTCAGGAATCACATACATGAAAACAGAACATAAAATCAGCTTATTCGCAGACGATATTATACTAATGATTACGAACCCACATAAATCGCTACAGACAATCCGCTCACACCTCCAACATTATTCGGAGGTTTCCTATTATAAACTCAATGAAAACAAATCCTCTATTCTAAACCTCCATACACCTATCCAGACCAGAACAATACTAGCCAAACAATTCCCCTTTTCTTGGGAACAACACAACATTCCTTACTTAGGGATCAAGCTCACAGCTACAACAGATCAATTATATTCCTTGAATCACAAACTCCTACTTGAAACCATACCACGAGAACTTACCAATTTTCGCACATCAACACTATCTAAACTAGGAAGAGTAGCAACTCTAAAAATGTACATACTACCCAAAATTCTATACATATTCCGCACACTCCCCATCCCCATTCCGAATTCTTTCTTCTCTAAACTACAAGCAATCTTCTCCAAATTCCTCTGGAATTCTAAAAAACCCAGATGCACCACAAATCTCTTAATACGTCCAACATCCAGAGGAGGAGCAGGTCTCCCACACCTAAAATCATATTATAACGCCACTCTTCTCGACCAAATTTATTTTTGGTGGCACCCAACTGACGAAAAATCTTGGTCCATCATGGAAACACTCTCTCTTTTCCCACTAGTCCCACGTAACATTCTTCTCTTGCCACAAATGCCCCAAACTAAACTCTTACTCAAACACCAGTGTATTAAGGCATCCCTCCAAGCCTGGTATGATCTCTACTCACCTAATTCTGCAGATACCAAACAGATACCTACCCCGCTCAACACATTACACTTCCCTACACCCTCCTAAAACCTGCGACAGTGGGACAAGTGCGGGTTATCTAATATACAAGACCTCTACACCGATCATAAATTAGATTCTTTCCCGACTCTACAAAAGAAATCTAACTTACCCACCACTGAATATATCACCTACCTGAGAATAGCTTACTCCCTACAAACAGCAAATATCTCGCTTCTCTCAAACATTCCTAACACCGCATACCTTTTTTGCAACAAAACAAAATACCCAAGAAAAGGTATCTCAACTTTCTACACGCACATAATAAATACACAATTTACCCTACAAACTACTTCTCTAATCAATTGGGAGAAAATTCTCTCACAATCAATAACACCACTTACATGGGAAAAAACCTTTAAAATAACCTATAAAGCCTCTAAATGTAGTTCCCATTGGGAATCATACATAAAAATTTTACACCAATGGTACTTAACACCCGCCAAACTATTGCTATACTACCCACAACATTCCCACTCTTGCTGGAGAAAATGCAGTGAAACAGGCTCTACACTCCATATATTATGGACGTGTAAATCACTCAGATCTTTCTGGAATAACGTCTTCCATCTGCTCGCAACACTAACAGTAACCTCAATAACCCCAAACCATGCTTTAACCCTCCTCCACATTGAAATTGATAATTTCCCGAAAGACTCTCGAACCATCATTATCCATAGATTGGCGGCAGCCAAGCTTAATATTACCAAATTGTGGAATACTTCTAAAATCCCCTCCCTCAACTCACTGATAACAGACATTAACTTCCAATGTGACATGGAAAGACGATCAGCCCTGAACAACTCCATCTATCACTCATTTAAATTCCAATGGTCTCTTTGGCTAAAAAACCCAAATTGTTCCGTAAAATCCTGATAATTTAATTGCTAACCACCAAGGCTCCCACCCCTAGGCTGGTGCTTTCCCCCCCTCCCCCCCACCATTTATCACATTCCTATATCTTATCCCCTCAATATAACCTACCCAACTCATCACGGTTCAGACCGAACAAAACTTACATCTCATGTCTATGCGTCATACTTATATATTGCCCCCAGCCAACTGGTGGGAGCTTATAACACAATAATTTATACTGTTATATCTGTATGAACCGTATTGAAATACATTGTTTTGACAAAATCTTTTCAATAAAAATATTGAACAATAAATATGAGTAGCTGATGAGTACATCACCAGCTTATTATGGACATCACATATGTACCTGTCAATCAAAAGGACATATATGTAGTGTCCACTCCCTTCTATAAAATTGCTCTGCAAAGCAGTATTGATTTCAATACAAAGTCCCAAGATCACAAATTATGATGCTTACTTGCTTTATAAAATCACCTTAAGGGACAGTCTAGGGGCACACATTCATACACAATCACACACATACGTCTGTCCAAACAGACACGCATAAGAACATTCTGAGAAGCTGGAACAGGTGCATGCTGTAAGACAAGAACAGTCACTTTCGTCTACTTTCGGCTTCTTCCCAAAGACTCGAGAAGGACAGTTACACACACCCCTGATCTCCAACTGCTTGGGAGCGCAGAGAGCAGATACACTTCCCAGCTAGGACTTTCTGTCAAAGAGGCAATTTAGGCATCATAGTAGTCCAGGTATTCACAAAAGGCTGAAAGAATCCTCTAGAATCTTAAATGTTGTTGGGTTGCCACCTCTCCATGCCATTAGGGAGGGAGTGTTGACACCTTTTAAGGTAGTCAAGAGAAATAGGTTGTAGTAGTCTACATTGTTGCAGGTAAGCCACGGAAGATCTGTATTTGTGCTCAATCAAATTTAATATTGCACCTGTTGTTCACCTTATGTGCCTTCCTTGAACATGTATGGGTGAATTCTACAAATCACATCTCTCGGATGTGTGGAAAGGGGTTGTCAGGATCTATATCTGAACCTGGAACCTTTGTGGTTTCTGGCTATGTTTGTTCTCACTCTGCCACCTGAGACTCTGGACAGCTCTCTGCCTGGTTCCTTGGACAACCTTGCTTTGTGTCTGAGACCTTTGTTTCTCCCATGAACTTCTCGATTTAAAGTGGTTGTAAACCCACAAAATCAAAATTGAAACTACCTCATACAGCATAGCAGCATAAGTCAATTATCCCTAGTCTGGCCTAAAAAGGAGCAGTCAGTCATCAGAAATCCTCTCTGATTTCCTGCAGTGAAAAAACACGACACATGAAAAAATTTGTGTCACCGCACCCCCTTCTCCTGTGAGTGACAGACTAATTAGGAGTCAACTCCAGTTTGAGGAGACTGAAAAAACAGTTATCCCCATAAACACTGGGCAGCATTTGAGGCACCAGAGACTGCAGACTAATAGGTTGGACGGAGCTGAGCAACTGTCAGGAATTACTCAGCTGGACCCTGCTGACACTATGCGCTTATCTGTGCTAAGGGAGGAGGAGGGGAGATACATGCTTTCACAGGTCATCATTATCAACTAATGGAAGCCAAAAAACCTTACACAGAATTAACCCCACAGCTCCTGGGGAGGGAGCCGAGCAGAAGGATCACAATTAACCCCTCAATGGTTGGGCACTTTTACTGTAGTGCCCTATTTTCAAGTAACACTCAATAATTACACAGTGAAAGTGTGAAAGTGGCCAGTCATTGAGGGGTAATTGTGATCTTCCTGCTCAGCTTTCTCACTGGAAGCTGTGGGGTTAAATCTGTGTGAGGTTGTTTGCTCCCCCCTCCCTTTCTTGGCCAGACTACAGACAAATGTATTCTACTCTTAAGCTATGTGAGGTAGACTGGTCACTTTAATTTTGATTTTTTTGGGAGGTTTACAATCACTTTAAGTAATGTCTCTGCACTTCCTGTTTGCCAGATTATTGTGCTCTCTCTAGCCCATATCTTGCTCCTTTTGCTCCTTCTGCCATTCATATTTTCACAACCATTTGTTACTGACCTTTGGCTTGTTCCTTAACTATGCTTTTGCTTGATCCCAACCTGCAAACACTTGTTACTGACCTTTGGCTTGCTTATTGACTATGCTTTCACTTGATCCCAACCTGCAATCACCGACTACAAAAGATCAGCATATTTGTATACCATTTGTATAAAATGTTTTGGTGAAACCGATGAATAAGATTGTATTAAGGATTTATTTTATGAAATATTGTATGTTATATTAGTAGATTTTACACTTAATTGTATATATATATATATTCATAAATATATATTTTATTTTATTTTTTTAATAGCTGTGCTTCAAAAATCCCATCTTTCATAACTTTCCCACGTCTGTGCTCTTCATCCCCACTGACCCTCTTCCTGTGATGCCACATCCTGCCAGAGTGTTCCATGCTGGTTAGTAGGCTCTGTCCTGCACATATGCTGCTGGATCGGCTCTACAACACCACCACTCTGTAGGATTGACCACTACAGTGTCTCTCACCATCTCCATCAGCCCAGCTGCTATTGCACCAACCACCGGTGGCGCCGGCAGGACATTTTCAGGAATGGTCATCTCTCATATACACAGATGAGCTTGTTTTATTACTTCCTTTGTGAGTGTTTTTAATCCTTTTGCTATTAAATACAGTGTTATTACTACACTCAGACTGGCGCCTCCTGTCTATTTTCTTCTGTCCCTACATCACCAATCTTGTCTCCAAATATCACCCAAACCATACTCTCCACTCCTCGCACGACCTCCTATTCTCTAGCTCCCTTGTCTCCTGCTCCCATACTCATCTCCAGGACTTCTCCATAGCCTCCCCCATGCTCTGGAACTCTACACCCCAATTTATCAAACTATCGCCTACTCTGCTCACTTTTAGACGATCTCTGAAAACCTATTTCTTCAACGAAGCCTATCCTGCTTTCAACTAATAATGGAATCTTCTCTTCCTCCTACCAGTCCATCCCCCACATTTATTACCTTTTCTAATACTAGCCCCTCCCTCTTAGATTGTAAGCTCCAAGGAGCAGGGCCCTCCTAACCCTCTTGTATTGAAATGTATTGCTGCTGTATTGTCTCCCGTTATATTGTAAAGTGCTGAGCAATCTGTTGGCGCTATATACATCATGTATAATAATAATAATAATAATAAAAGATGGATTATCTATGAAATTATTGAAAAGCAGTTTCAACTGTATTGATGAGATGAAAAATGTTGGATGCAAACCTTTAAAGAAGAACAGCTTTGACCAGAAGCTGGAAATCACTGAAGTACATACTGCTACTACATTGATCTCCACTGGCTTCCAAGTATTGTGCCAAGCAGCTGCAAATGGTCACAGAAAAAGCTGTAAGACAGCAGGGAAGAGGAAGAGCTCATGTGCATGTGTTTGGCAGTACATCCAAACATGCCCCCCTCACCCCGCCTCATATATTGGACACAGTGGAATGTCTAACTTTAAAGAGTAACTACACTTTTGTTGAGGAAAAATATTCTATGTACAGTGCAATGATTTTAACAAACTTTATTGCAGATCCCTACCTTTTGTTATTCTGAAGAAGTAGCAGCTTGTTGGTTTGTGTCCATGTGCAAAGTGAATCTGTATGGGAGTGACTTCATAATTATCAATCAGCTGCTGCACTTGCAGGGCTCTAATGCCGAAACCTGCATGTTCTGCATTCCATTGACAGGATTTACCGTTGGGAGTATCTCACCAATGATGACATTTTTCTTGCAGAGGATGCTCAAAATCTCACTTCTTAGTGCAGACTTCTGGGAAAATCAGTAAGCCAATCACACAAGCAGGAAATTAAATTTCTGGGGTGCATTGTGTACACCATCCAGGTAGCCATTTTACAGATAATTACAGAGCTGCAGATTGAAAAGGAATGGTAATTTTTAATAACATTCAATTACTATATGACTTGTGTCACAATTGTATACGCTATATTATTTTTTTATTTGCTAATTTATTTTCCCACGAAAATGGAGATGCCCTTTAATGTCAGCTATGGCAAAAGACGGAATAAGGATGCAGTGATTTGATGTACAAAACTGTACTGCACTGCAAGTATGCAGTCATGTGCTATAAGCAAAGTTCAGCTTTGCCTATGTCAGTAACAAGTTGACACTGCTGACCCCGAAGGAAAAATTAAGACCCTAGTAAAATTCAATTAAAATACAACATACTAGTTCACTACCTCTTAGAAAAAGGGACTATCCTATCTTGGGAAACATTTTGAGAGCATTTCAAGGCACTCACCTCAGAATTATTCAGTTATTTCCAACTTTGACATTGGATCAGGGTACTCTTCAGGGACAAAGACCCCCTTACCGCATTAACTACTTTGGACACACCTGTCACAATACCCACCTATCACGAGCGCAGTGTCAGACCCCAGACCTTCTCACCAAACTCGTGACCGAAGGACTAGCCAATCTAAAACCACGCTGTCACGTACGTAACAATGCCACACCCAGCTGCACCCTGCACACCGATGTTCCAGCTAATTGGACCGCGATCGAAGTACCGGCAGCCTGAATGCGATTGTTACTGGGTCAGGTTAATTATGCAATTAAACCTTCACACTGCCACCACCTCCTTTTTATACAGAGAAAGAGGAAACTCAGCAATACACTAGGATGATTGGATAACCATCAGTATCCCGCTATCTCTACAGACCAGTTATACAGAGGGTTAAATACTCATAGTAGCGTTCTTCAGCGGCAGGGACTCGTAAGTTACATTCAAGAGCTATAGAAACAGTTCAACACTTTCAGAAAGTAAGATTTATCACCAAAAGGTCAAAAGGGTGCAGTAAAAATATTTGCAGAAAGAAGATGTAACCAATATATATATATATATATATATATATATATATATATATATACAGAGCACAACAGCACAGCAAACAGATAACAGAAAGAAGTTTAGGTAAATAAGTACTTGCCAAATAAATGCCTAGGGTTAAGCAGTTTCAAGTCTGATGAGCTAAAAGAGGGATTTCTGATCTCGCACTGGGTTTCGTTGTTGCCACGAGATTCTCCTTTGCTTTCTGTCCGATAGATGTTATATCAAGGACAGTCCTCACTTCTCTGACTACACATAAAAACTAACAGCTTCTTTTTCTACACAACATCAACTAGTATCTTCACTACCTTATTTGGCAGAGGAATTGTTAGGCAGGGCTCAGCATCATACGCTGCTTGCATTCCTGAGGGAGGGGGAAGGAGGAGATACATGAAGCCTTCTTAATACAGCGAGAGCCTGTGCCTGGATCTTGTATGCATGATACTACACCTTCCCCCCACTCAGGTGATAGCATATGAGTTTAGGAGCAATACCAAAATGTATAAGTTTGGGGCAAAATGGAGAACCGCACCTCTCCCTGTGGGCATGATTGTGACACCACCTAATCCCAAACTCGTTTCTATAATCTATTCTCAACTCAATTAACTACTTTCCTCCTCTATGCATACCTATGTGAATAGGTGAGAGAAAGACTTGAGGGCCCAAAAAAATCAGAAAATAATTACTTGCACGTTACTACCCTTGAGTCAGCCTACAAGGTTCTGATTAGGTGGTACCTGGTGCCTTCTAAATAAGCACACATGTTCCCTGGACATTCAGGTCTATGTTTAAAGGATGACAGGTAACTGGAGATGTCCTTCACATGGTGGACCTCTCCAATGCTAGGCTACTTTTGGTCCAAAGTGTTCTCCCTCTTACACATGCTATTCAGTATTCGCTTCTCCAGAGACCCCTGGTTGGCACGTCTACACTTTCAGCCCCCGGGTATTACTAAAAAACATTTTAAGCCCATTCAATTTGTTCTATTAGCTTCCAATTTGACTATATCCAGGAAGTGGAAAAAAATGTGTCCAATACTCTGAGATCGAATCCCGAATCAATGTTTTTTTAGTGAATGAATAACTTACCAGCATCTTCACAAACACTCATCAGAAATTCAGCAAAAGCTGGGCTCCATGAATTCATGGAATTCTTTTTTGTTTTTAATTGAAAAAGGCAGTGAGGCATCTGAAACGTGTTGTACCTACCCACTTGTGCCCGTCCACTCCCAACATTGCAACTCCAGTCTGACAGCTGGATGTTCCTGCTTGTGGCAGAAGATGCCACTACTTCAGACTGCTGTCGTAGCTTTGTGTTTGGTGGTTATTTATCTACCTCTGCTGCTTTACAGGTTGCTTCTTGTTGGTTCCCATGGCTTTGTGCTCCACACCTTGGAAATTCAAGGTGGAATGTTCCTTGCAGTGATGTAAGTATGCTGATTTGCTTTTATGATCTTACTAACCTAGCGACCTAGCGTCTGCATCTTTTTCTGGCTCACAAGGGGTTCCTTCCCAGGTCTTACACAGGAGCTCCAGGGTGAACAGATCTACCATTTGCATCATCCATCCACACCCCATCCACTCATCTATCCATTCAGCAGTCCATGTACTTTTGACATGATGGATTAAAGGACATCACACTCACTGTGAGGAGTGCTGTGTAAGCAGTGGACTGATTGTGCACAATTGTATAAAATATTGTTCAGTGGCGGGAAAGTATGTAAGCAGCTTGGTTAGGCTGCAATATAAGAGGAAGTGAATGAAGCAGATTTTATCTTGAAATAAACATTATAGTGTATTATTTGAGACACAATAACCCTAAACATTGTTCAATGGCTGGACAGTGCAGCTCAGGAAGGCAGCAGGCAGCAGCTGCAAAAAAGTCACACTATAACCACCTCCAAGTTCAGTGGGTCCCACTTTGTTTATGCTCTTTGCACTGGAACCTCTCATTTACAATCTAATGGAAATTTTCTGGCCTGGGTTGACCCAGAGTGGCAAATTCAATTTTCTTATAATTTGTTTTTTAATTTTTGTTATTTTCATAAGTGTGGTGGTTGTACTCAGCAATCAGCAGCAGCAACTTAGTTGGGGGGGGGGGGGAAGAGATCCTATGACCATGGGAAGGGCAGGCATCATGAAAAATTAAACTTAGAATCCTACAGGCATAGGCTGTCTGCCTATTGCCAGATCAGCAAAAAAAAAATGTAGGCGTCTGTCCCAAATCTTAATACATGTGATTATACCATACACACCATCCAAAGCTGACAATAAACACAGTACTCCTGCATATCAAACATCAATGTGCTTTAATAGTGTCCTCTATGAATTTACTTCTTCCACTTTACTGCTACGTAATGACTCATGCAGTTCATAACAAATCATGTGTGCTTTGCTTTGTGCTTTCAAAGTGAAAATAGCAGCTCCCTAGCTTTTGTGAGAACAAACTTCACATTTTTAAAACATTTTTATTTTTTGTTTTATTTTTCCCTGTAAAAATGTTTCTACCATGGTAAAAAATATATCATCAGAGACAGTAAGGCAGTAAATAAACCATTTACCAGTATTAATTCCAATGGACCTCTGGATGTCAAGGATGTGCCACTGACTGGAGGTGGTGTACTTTTTCAAATTAGGCAGAGACCCATCTCTTAAACAGACTGTCAGCGACTGCCTGATACACACTAATCACCCCAAGCTAAAAGTTATAATCTAAAATGAAAAGGAAAATACTAAAGTAACAGAAAAATAGCTAAAGTGTAACTAACTGAAGCACTCTGCTTCTGACACTTCCAGGAGGCACAGGGTGACATCATCATGTCTTATCGCTGTCTCGTGAGGGTAGCTGGACACTCGAAATGCCACAAGAATCCTCCCCTGCAATGGGCTGTAATGCATTATTGAGAGATTTTGAGTGCCCAGCTACCCTAAGAAGCAGAAGGGAGGCATGGTGACATCACCCATGACATCTGCCAAAAGTGTCTGAAACCTGGGTCAAGAGAAGTATTTGACTTTGTAAGGCTTTCAATAGAAAAGCCTCTTGGAAGGTCCATACATAAAGGATTATGAAAAGAGAACTGCAGCCAGAAACAATTAGGACATATACCCTGTGAAATAACACATGCAGCTTTTTATCGCTATTGTATATTTGGATATAGAAAGACTGCAAACAGGCGGCAGGACATCTGCATCAATAGGATGTAGCAACTGACAAAAAAAGTAAACATCCTCCCCCCACCCCTCAATCCTCCAGGATATATATCACTTTGCTATCTACATGACATTAAATAAGTGTTTACATCTACTTTACCAGACCTGCCAAGGCCTATTCACTCTAGACAAATATCTCCTTGTGCAGTTTATTTGTAGCATTCCCTATTCTTACCTAATTATCATAGATTGGGCAAATTGTCAATAAGGCTTCCGTGACCTTACCCTTACATGGTGAAGGGGCTGGCTTATCCAAAAGTCCCCTTATTAGGCCTCCTAAGCAAGCTGACCTTGGCATAGCATAGTCCCTGCTCACATGCAGTAATTAATTTTTTTGCCCTGTCCCCATCTCCCAACCTTCCAACCCTTCCAACCCATTCTTCACACCTACCACTGCCCCCCCCCCCCCCAGTGATACTGGCATAGCATAGTCCCTGATCGTATGCATTAGTTAAAATTTAATATGGATTGTATGAACTGGATTATATATGTCTAAATTGTCTCTTTGTTATTGCTTTAACCATTTCAATACCGTGCAATTTTACACCTTCCTGCCCAGGCCATTTTTCAGGTTTCAGCGCTCTCACACTTTGAATGACAATTGCGCGGTCATACAACACTGTACCCAAACTAAAATTTTGTAATTTTCTTCACACAACTAGAGCTTTCTTTTGGTGGTATTTAATCACCGCTGGGGTTTTTATTTTTTGCTAAATTAACAAAAAAAGACCAAAAATTTTGAAAAAAACCCCACATTTTTCTTTGTTTCTGTTATAAAAGTTTACAAATAAATAATTGTTCTTCATAAATTTAGGCCGAGATGTATTCTGCTACATGTCTTTGGTGAAAATAACCCAAATTAGGATGTATTATTTAGTTTGTAGGAAAGTTATAGAGTTCACAAACTATGGTATAGATCTGAATATTGATCAATCCTGAAGTACTGACGGCCAATCTAATTTCTTGAGGTCCAAGAATGTCAGAATAGTACAGATATCCCCAAATGACCCCTTTTTGCAGAGTAAACAGTCCGACGTACTTCATAAGAGGCATGGTGAGTTTTTTGAAGTTGTATTTTTTTGTCATAATTTTTCCGAAAATGAAAAAATTAAAAAAATTATTTTCACTATTTTTTTTTTTTACATACTGTCACCAGTGCAGTACAGCGTCATCATATAACTGGCATGGCGGTGAACAGGGACACTGACTGGTGACAGTATGAAAAAAAAAAAATATTTTTTTTTTATTTTTTTATTATATTTAATTTTTTATTACATTTTTTTTTATTTTTTTAAGATTTTTTTTCATATTTTACTATGACCAAAATAGTACAATGTTACCATAGTAACATTGTACTACTTTGGGGAAGTGGTCAGTATTTTTTTTTTTTTTTTACACAATTTGCTTATAGCAAAGAATTACTTTGCTATAAGCAAGCATTTACCTGAATGAAATCAATTCATTCAATGGCGTGCACCCGGAATGGAGGAGCACATCTGAAGCCGCCAAACGGCCATTGGCCGGGCGACTAATGGTTAACAAGAACATATTTCCTTTTTTCTTTTTTTTTGTTTCTGTGTTGTTTTGTTACCCTAAAAAAAACTTGTTTTCTTGTTTTTGTTTTTGCATTGTTTTGTTGCCTTAATAAGAACACTTGGTTTAAGGAATTTATGTATTTTATCTATTGTCTAGTTTTTAGCCCTAACGAAAATGGAGTGCTGAGCCCCCAAAATGCATTGACTGCTGAAAAACCTCATCTTTTGCCTTAACACAATGGACACAGTCCTCCACTCACTCTGATGGGAATACATTAGACCTTGTTTTCTCCCATCGTTGCACTCCCTACAACCTCAAAAACACCCCCTTTCCTCTCTCTGATCACAATCTCATCACCTTCAGAGTGTCCTCGTCTTCAAACACCTATCCCTCCAAGCAGCAAACAAGTACCCATAGAAACCTTCTCTTTTCCACTCTGCAACTGACCATCTTTATTACAGAATCTCTCCCCTGTCCTGCTCTGACCTGGCCACTACTGTCTACAACAGTTCACTTTCATCCACACTAGACTCACTTGCTCCTCTAACAACACGAAGCATAAGGACATCTCCCCGAATCCTGGCCCTCCACCACCTCCCTCACCCGCGCAACACCCTCCCGCCTCTACGTCCCACCGCAACCCCCGCAACTTAGTATCTGTCCCCCTGCTCCCTAAAATCCCCCCCCCCGTTTTCATGTGCACTCCTGAACGCCCGATCGGTGTGCAACAAGCTTACCGCCATCCACAACCTCTTTGTTTCCCGCTCCCTCAACCTCCTGGCGATTACGGAAACCTGGATCCAGCCCACTGACTCTACCTCCCCTGCTGCACTCTCCTACGGCGGTCTCACCTGGACCCACTCACCCAGGCCAAATGGTCGTAAAGGTGGTGGGGTTGGTCTGCTCCTGTCACCGCAGAGCATCTTTCGAGTCCTCCCAAACCCCCCCTCTCTATCCTTCTCCTCCTTCGAGGCCCACTGCGTCCGACTATTCTCCCCAACCCCCCTGAAGATTGCTGTGATATACCGGCCTCCTGGATCCATACCCCGCTTCCTGGATGACTTCTCCTCCTGGCTACCCTTCTTCCTCTCCTCTGAGCTACCCACCATCATCTTTGGGGATTTCAACATTCCTGTCAACCTCGACAACCCGGACACCTCCCGTTTCCTCCACTTAACCTCCTCCTTTGCACTTGCACAGTGCATACAATCCACCACCCACTCTGATGGTAATATCCTTAATCTCGTCTTCTCCAACCGCTGCGCTCCCCACAACCTCACTAACACCCCCTTCCCTCTCTCTGACCACAACCTGATTACCTTCTCTATCTCCTCATCCTCCAACGCCTACCCCTCCAAATGTCACACTACTACCAGCCGTAACCTCCGCAACCTTAACCCTGCCCCCCTCCACTCTGCAGCTGATCAACTCCACGACAGCATCCTCCCCCTGTCCTGCCCCGACTTGGCTATGACCGCCTACAACAACGCGCTCTCAACAGCCCTTGACTCACTAGCGCCTTTAACCACACGCAACATCAGACCGCGACCGCTCCAGCCCTGGCAGACTGATCACACCAAAACCCTCAAAGGACACAGTCGTGCCCTGGAGCGACTATGGTGCAAAACAAAATCCCAACAAGCCTTCACCCGCTACAATCCTGCCTTCCACACCTACACCTCCTCCCTCCACGCTGCCAAAAAAGCCTACTTCCTGACCCTCATCAAGGCCCTCTCCTCCAATCCTCGCCGAATCTTCTCCACCTTCAACTCTTTACTCTTTACTCTCGCCACCCCCACCTCCACCCAGCACCTCACTCACTGCCCTTGAGATTGCCAATCACTTCAAAAACAAGATTGACACAATTCGCAAGGACATCGCCGCAACTCACACGCCCTCTCAACCCGTCCCCTCTCACACAGCTACCCCCTCATCCCCGCTCCCCCTCGACATAACCCACAGGGACTTCGTCGCTGCTCAAACTCCCTCCAACCCCCTTCCCCCTCACTCAGCTACCCCCCCATCACCCCTCTCCCACAGCCCCACCACTGCTCTGACCTCCTCTTCCACCCCACCCTACATTCCTCATACTGAAGCTCCCCAAACACTCCGCACCTTTGACCTTACTACCATCGAGGAAGTCTCCAAGATCCTCTCTGATGCCCACCTCACCACCTGCCCCCTCGACCCTATGCCCTCACAACTCCTACGACCTCCCTCACCCTCCATCCTACGCTCCCTCACCCACATCTTCAATCTCTCCCTCTCCTCCGGCACTTTCCCCTCCCCTCTGAAACATGCACACATCACCCCCATACTTAAAAAGCCCTCCCTGGACCCCAATGACCCAAACAATCTCAGACCCATCTCCCTGCTCCCATTTACATCTAAACTCCTCGAGCGCCTAGTCTACACCCGCCTATGCTCTCACCTCAATGACAACAACCTCCTCGATCCCCTACAGTCTGGCTTCCATCCCCTACACTCCACCGAAACTGCCTTAGTCAAACTCTCCAACGACCTGCTAACCGCCAAAGCTAATGGCCACTATTCAGTGCTCCTACTCCTTGACCTCTCTGCGGCCTTCGACACAGTTGACCACCCCCTCCTCCTCAAAAAACTACACTCCCTCGGCCTCAGAGATTCTGCTCTCTCCTGGCTCTCATCTTACCTGTCACAACGCTCTTTCAGCGTTGCCTATAATGCTACCACCTCCCTCTCACTCCCCCTCTCTGTTGGGGTCCCTCAAGGCTCTGTCCTCGGGCCCCTTCTCTTCTCCATCTACACCTCCTCCCTTGGCCAACTCATACACTCTCACAGCTTCAACTACCACCTCTATGCCGACGACACACAAATCTATCTCTCAACCCCCCACCTCACCCCCTCGGTCTCCACCCGAATCACACACCTGCTGAGCAACATATCAGACTGGATGTCGCTCCACTTCCTTAAACTGAACCTCTCCAAAACCGAGTTTCTTGTCTTCCCCCCAGCCCGGACACCATCCCCCATTGACTTCTCTATCACATCCAACAACGCTACCATCAAACCCGCCCCGCAGGCCAGAGTACTTGGTGTCATTCTGGACTCCAACCTATCCTTCCAGCCCCAAGTCCAATCTTTAACAAACTCGTGCAGACTCCACTTTCGCAACATCGCCAAAATCCGCTCGTTCCTAACTCCACAAACCACTAAACAGCTCATCCACTCCCTCATCATATCACGACTTGACTACTGCAACTCCCTCCTCACTGGCCTGCCTCTCCGCTGGCTATCCCCGCTTCAGTCCATCCTGAATACGGCTGCCAGACTCATTCACCTTTCCAACCGCTCCGTCTCTGCCAACCCCCTCTGCCAATCCCTCCACTGCCTTCCGATTGCGCAACGGATCAAATTCAAAATCCTAACGCTGACGTACAAAGCTGTCCACCATACTGCCCCGAACTACATCACTGACCTAATATCCAAATACCGCCCAGCACGCACACTCCACTCCTCACAAGACCTCCTTCTCTCTAGTTCCCTGGTCTCCTCCTCCCATGCCCGCCTCCAGGACTTCTCCAGGGTGTCACCCATCCTCTGGAACTTCCTGCCCCAACCCATCAGATTATCACCTACTCTCCTCTCCTTTAGGCGCACCCTGAAAACCCATCTCTTCAGGGAAGCCTACCCCACCCCCTGCTAACTTGTAGACCTCCTCCACTCTTCCTACCACTCCATCCCCCACAGCTATCTCCTCCTGTGCCATCATCCCCTCCCTCCTAGATTGTAAGCTCGAAAGAGCAGGGCCCTCAATCCCCTCATGTTTTGCATTGTATTGGTATTGTTCTGTCACATGTTCTGTCCCCCTTTGTAATGTACAGCGCTGAGCGAACTATTGGCACTTTATAAATACTGTATAATAATAATAAATACAACCTTGGCAGACTGACGACACCAGAAATATTAAGCAACATAGCCGTGCACTGGAGCGATTGTGGTGTAAAACCAAATCTCACCAAGCTTTCACCTTATATAAATCTGCTTCCTTAACATACAATTCCTCCATGCTGCCAAACAAACCTACTTTGTCACTCTCATCAATGGATTGTCAACTAGTCCTCGTCGTCTCTTCTCTACTTTTAACTCTCTACTTTCTCCACCTCCACCTCCACCCAGTACCTCACTCACTGCTTACGAAATTGCAAATCATTTGAAAAACAAGATTGATGCAATTCGTAGGGGCATCTCCACTGCACAGACATCCACTTAGCATACCTTATACCACTTAGCATACCTTATACTGAACCTCCCTCAACACTTTCCTCTTTTGACCTTGCTACTACCAAAGAGGTCACTAAGGTTTTCTCAGAAGCCCGTCTCACTACCTGCCCCCTGGATCCTGCCCCCTTACAACTACTACGGTCACCCTCTTCTTCCATCCTATGCTTCCTCACTCAAATCTTTAATCTCTTCCTCTCTAACTCTCTAACGGTGCCTTTCCCTTCCCTCTAAAGCATGCACACATCACTCCCATACTTAAAAAGCCCTCCCTGGACCCCACCAACCTGAATGACTTTAGACCCATCTCCCTGCTCCTGTTTACCTCTAAACTCTTAGAACGCCTAGTCTACAATCGCCTGATCTCCTACCTCACTGACAACAACCTTCTTGACCCTTTACAGTCTGGCTTTCGCTCACTACACTCCACTGAAACTGCCCTACTAAAACTCACTAATGATCTACTAACTGCTAAAACCAATGGCCACTACTCCGTACTCTTACTACTTGACCTCTCTGCAGCTTTTGATACTGTTGACCATCCCCTCCTCCTCAAAAAACTCCACTTTCTTGGCCTCCGAGACTCTGCTCTCTCCTGGTTCAACCCCTACCTATCGCAGTGCTCCTTCAGCGTTACCTATAACTCTGGCTTCTCCTCTCCACTCCCTCTTTTTGTAGGGGTCCCTCAAGGTTCTGTCCTTGGACCCCTACTCTTCTCCATCTACACCTCCTCCCTTGGTCACTTGATAAACTCTCATGGCTTTAAGTATCATCTCTATGCTGATGACACACAAATCTATCTTTCTACTCCTCACCTCACCCCTTCAGTCTCCTCTTGCATTACTAACCTACTAAGTGACATATCGACATGGATGTCACTCCGCTTCCTCAATCTCAATCTTTCCAAAACTGAGCTCTTATTATTCCCTCCAGCCCATGCCCCCTTCTCTGATTTCTCCATCAAGATCAATAACACAACCATCAGTCCCTCCCCTCATGCCAGGGTGCTAGGTGTAATCCTAGACTCCCATCTGTCCTTTCAGCCCCAAATCCAACCGCTGTCAAAATCTCGTAGACTTCACCTCCACAACATCTCCAAGATACGCCCGTAAACTACTCGGAAACTACTAAGCAACTTATTCACTCCCTTGTCATCTCTCACCTTGACTATTGTAACTGCCTCCTCTTTGGCCTACCTCATCACAGGCTATCCCCTCTTCAGTCTATCATGAATGTTGCTGCCAGACTCATCCACCTTACTAACCGTTCCATATCTGCCATCCCTCTCTGCCAATCCCTCCACTGGCTTCCCATTGCCCAACGAATAAAATTCAAAATATTAACAATAATATATAAAGTCATTTATAACTCTGCCCCAAATTACATCACCAATCTTGTCTTCAAATATCACGCAAACTGTACTCTCCGCTCCTCGCACGACCTCCTGCTCTCTAGCTCCCTTGTCTCCTCCTCCCATGCTCATCTCCAGGACTTATCCAGAGCTTCCCCCATCCTCTGGAACTCTCTACACCAATTTATCAGACTATCACCTACTCTGCTCATTTTTAGGTGATCTCTGAAAACCTATCTCTTCAGTAAAGCCTATCCTGCCCTCAGCTAATAATGGAATCTTCTTCTCCTCCTACCAGTCAATCCCCCACAGTTTCTACCTTTTGTACCACTAGCCTCTCCCTCTTAGATTGTAGGCTCCAAGGAGCAGGGCCCCCTAACCCTCTTGTATTGAACTGTATTGTTGCAGTATTGTCTCCTGTTATATTGTAAAGTGCTGAGCAAACTGTTGGCACTATATAAATCCTGTATAATAATAATAATAATTATACCGCATGAGGTTCAGCAGTCCTCATCAAAAAGATTTTATAGTGAGGGGGCGGGGTTATCCAAAAGCCCTCTTATTGGGCCTTCTAAGTAAGCTGACCTAAGTTCCAAGGCCAGGCAGCGCATTATGTTATTATTCTACCAGCTCTGCAAACCTTGAACATAAAGGATTCACCACAAACAGGATTCATGGTATTTGTGTGTGAACCCAAATCTCATTGCTAGTTTCCTGAATAGTAACAAGAGTTCACTGAGAAAGCTTCATTGCTGTCTGAAGCTCTACAATAAATATTGCCATGCCAATAGCCAATTAAAATACCAAATTAATCTTGGTTTAGGCTCATAAATCCTGAACCATATTGAGATTTGCTTGGGTTCATTTAAACTATTTGCTCCAAAGAAAACTGTCTTCTCTAAGGTGAATTCAAATAACTCACATTGAAAAATAAAGTATGTTTAGAAGTATTCACAAACATTTAATATAGTTATGTAAAATAGATGCATTTTACAATTGAGTTACAAGAATTATTTTTCTTATCTTCCTTATCTGACTTTCTTTTCAATGACATTTCCCATGATGAGCACTCCAAAAGAATAGCAATTGCCTTTCTTGTCAGATTTGTTTTGTCAGTTCTGAATGCTGAGCCTTGCTTTGCCATTTTCAAGGTCTCTTTCAATCTTTGGAACACAGCTGGAGCTTCAATCAGGCGTTCACTACGTGAAGAAGTTGGCAGTTGATCCCTACCCAACTATGTGGAAGATATATAATATATTTCACAGTACACAGAGGAATACCCTTTCATTTCATCAGAAAGAAAGACCATATCACTTATGAATGCCTGTCTGCTGAACACAGCCCCCCTTTTTTTCTGCAGGGATATGAAGACTTGGAAATGAACTAAACTGACCCATACTTGTCAGCCTGATTTGATTTTAACAAATCTACAATAAAAATCATTTTTCAACTGTCAGGAAATGTTCTATGTTTAAAGACAGCAACTGTTTACATATCATTTGACATCAGGGAACTTCGCTTCAAAGAGCAAAAGGGCCAAATTGTTTTCCTGACATGTCACAAGAGCCTATTCTTTTGCATATGATCTTTTTCTGCAGTTTGTGTATTCAATGTGTGTGTCTTCCTTTTATCTCCCTCCTAAATAGAACTGGGACATTCACTAGGGATTTCCACTTCAGCTGTCCTGTTTGTTCAACTGATTTTAACTGCCTTCTGTGCTGACCCCTCGACAGAGATGAAGGCTAAATGAAATCCTTCTGTATACTGCACGTGTGCTTTGTGCTTTATTAACCTAACTTACATTACTAATTAATTAACATCATAACCTAAATAATTTATTAAACTAATTGAAGCAATTTTTTTTTATGTTTCTATATTGTAAATGTGGAAAATAGGACTTTTGCATTCACTGTAAAATCGTTTTCCTGAACTCCAGTGAGGTACATGAGAAGAGAGTAATTTTTAGGAAGTAGGGTTATATGCAGTTGTCTTTAGAAGATGGACATTGGCAAACAGTAAAAATGTCCAGGCCAACTATAGCCACACCCCTAACATTCATGCCTCATAAAGCTAATAAACACAGATGGGTGGGACCTGCATCCCTCAAAGAACGTCAAGAAAAATATTTTACATTAAGCACAAACATTTTATTGTCCTTATCATTTATTGAGGCATATAGAATATTGTATTTCTTAGACAACTTGGACATTCTAAAGCAGTCCACCTGAGGGGTGAGCAACAACCACTGAGAAATCAAATCCACTAAAATGTTAGGGGAAGAATATTTGAAGGAATCAATGCCTGAACAAGGCTACACAAAAATTGGAGCAGTTATGGAAATTGCCACTAACCACAAAAGGCACCAACAAGGAAGCTGTGGTTCCAGAACAGGAAGGATAGTACCACTAAGGGGAGACTGCTATTCTGAAATAATAATAATAAATAATATGAATGGCCAACAAAGTAACCACCATAAGGAATAAACAAGCAGGAGAAAACACAGACCAAAAGCAACGTTGGTTAACACAACAAGAATGTTGGTAAATTGAAAGCCAAAGCCTAGAATATTTAAAGTGATTGTAATCCCTCACATTGTAAAACAGCCCATTCAGTTTAAAATAAAAATGAAAGGCAAAACATTTGTGTATACATATAAAAAATATTGTAAATACCTTTTCTTTTTCCTTTTTTAAAGTGATTGCATTCCCTCTGTTCTAAGCTGCTTAAGGGCTGGGAGAGGAGAAACAGCAACAGACTGATCTTCCCAGTGAAAGGCTGTGCAGGATGGTATGTCAGAACAAGTCTGATCATTGGAGGAACAGACTGAGTTCCCGACACAGCTAGAGAACTGACCACGGTGTGTTCTCCTACTTAGAGTGATCTGTTTTTAAAAGGATAGCAGAGAGAATCACAGGAAAATCAGGCATTTCACACAAAGCAAGCAATACATAGAGAACAGGACACTTTTTCATACAGGTACATGGTACAGCAGGCACATATCAGGAATATGAAATGTTGGGTTTACATATTCTTTAACATTTGACCTCAGGGAAAGGAACACTGGACAAAGTATGTCCTGACCAAGGACCAACAAGTGAACAGCTGCCTGTCAAAGTAGAATAACCATAATCCTTGACTTAAAAAAAGGAGATCTGTATTGTAACAGCCCATTCGATAAATGGAGAGAAGGAAGGAAACCTTTGATGTGAAACAAAGAAAAGTAGAGTACCGAGTCCTTTTAAGAAAGGAGTAAAGGATCTATACACCTATATAAAAGGAAAAGTTACATGTGGATATATGTGAGAGTGCTACTTAAAGGATTTACTTGACTTGTTTGATGTCATGATGAATACTCCTGGAGGATTGAAGTTTTAAATTAGCTGCTGCAGGATTGATATTTTTCCCCCTTGTTCGCTGTGGATTATTTTGTCTATAAATGAGAATATACATGTAAGAAGGTAAAGAGAAAAGAAATAAAATATAAAAAAAAAGTTGCATTAAGGAGGTAAAATTTCAGGTGCAGGGATCCAGAAACAGAACTTTTTCTCCAGAAAAGAGGGTAGTGCACACTTTGTTAGAGTGAAGCAGAAACCAGTCTAAAAGTTGGACTCATAGAGATTCCTGTAAGATATAGGAAACTCTGTGTTCCATAAAACCACCTCTAACAGTAGTAAACTAGATATAGCATTCAAATACGAGATTCTGCAACTCAAGATGAAATGCAAAATAGTACTGAGGGAAAATACAAAAAAAAAGTATGTTGATGGAGTTCCCATAAATCAACAATCAGAAAATGTTGGTAAATAGAAAGAGAGATGGCACTTAGTATAAGAGGAACTGCAATAATCCAGGACACACACAATGTTCAGAAAGGATCTTTTATGCATTTCATGATGCAAAAGAAAGGAAGTCAAGGAACATTAGTGTAGATGTAATAGTCAGTGCTGTACCAGAATCCCAATATCTAGAGGAACTAAAATATCCAGTTCCAATATTCAGAAACTCATGTTTAAAAACCTTGAAAGTTGATAAGCTCCTCTTGAAAACAACAGGTCTTTGGAGAGATTAGCACAACAAGACATGTAATGACCCTAATATCTATAGACTCCATTTTAAGAAAAAGGGTAGTATACCCCAAAATAGGCTCCAGGTAACAAAGGGGGAAAAATACTAAAACAGTGTTCGGGCAATTGAGAAGTAACATAAGGCAGAGTCAAGCACCTAAGGGTTACATATCAAGATGTGTTAACCGCAAATAAAGATTTAGGCTTCATGCACACGAGCAGCTGCTAAACTCTAGTTTAGGAACCTTTGGCATTTTGTTGCCAAAGCTCCTAAACTCGACTCCATAAAAGTCTATGTGTCCATGTACGCATAGGCTTTTAGCAGAATTTAGAAGCTGCCGCATTTAGGTGAGGTTAAACCTCCCTCTCCTGAACGCAGAAGAATCGCGTTCAGGATAGAAACGTTTTGACCGCCGACCATGGAAAAACACAAAATGCTGCAAAACTGCTGCAAAATCTCGGTACCGCGGTTGCCGTGTTTTGACACGGTTTTGCTGCAGCCAGCAGTCAGGGTAGGCGCATGTACATGAAGCCTTACTTACAGGGAGAGAGCCTTCAGAGACACCAAAGCTTGACCACAAGGTTTAAACAATTGTATGGATAGCATGCAAAGGTCACAATTAGAGATGAGCGAAGTATTCAACAATTAGATTCGGCGAATTCGAGGAATAAATTCGATTCGAGGCGAATATATTTGCTGCGAATTTAACTTATAAAAAGGGTGTTTCTAGGCTTCAGAGAGCCTTTATATTAGTGCAGAACACTGTACCTTTAATTTAAATGCCCTTGGAGTCTGCTGGGGAAGAGAAATAATACTGTCAGTCAGTATGACATGCAGATGAGTGCCGTCGATCTTAGAATCACCGCACACTTCACTCATTTGGGCAGTCACGGGGCCAAAACCAGAGTGTGGAGCCACAGTGTGGCGGTGGAGGCAGCAGCAATGGGAGGCCATACAGCACCCTATGACAAAATGGAACCCACCAGCAGTGTGAGGAGACCTGAAAGTGGCACATGGCAGAGTGTGGCGATGGAGACAGCAGCAATGGGAGGCCGTACAGGGACCCATGAGACACTCTGGACCTGGCAGCAGCATGAGGAGGCGGTACAGGGGCCCATGACAGATTACGGGCCTGGCAGCAGCATGAGGAGTCGGTACGGGGGCCCATGGCAGATTACGGGCCTGGCAGCAGCAATGGGAGGCCCGTAATCTGCCAGCACCCTATGACAAAATGGAACCCACCAGCAGTGTGAGGAGACCTGAAAGTGGCACATGGCAGAGTGTGGCGATGGAGACAGCAGCAATGGGAGGCCGTACAGGGACCCATGAGACACTCTGGACCTGGCAGCAGCATGAGGAGGCGGTACAGGGGCCCATGACAGATTACGGGCCTGGCAGCAGCATGAGGAGTCGGTACGGGGGCCCATGGCAGATTACAGGCCTGGCAGCAGCAATGGGAGGCCCGTAATCTGCCAGCACCCTATGACAAAATGGAACCCACCAGCAGTGTGAGGAGACCTGAAAGTGGCACATGACAGAGTGTGGCGATGGGGACAGCAGCAATGGGAGGCCGTACAGGGACCCATGAGACACTCTGGACCTGGCAGCAGCATGAGGAGGCGGTACAGGGGCCCATGACAGATTACGGGCCTGGCAGCAGCATGAGGAGTCGGTACGGGGGCCCATGGCAGATTACGGGCCTGGCAGCAGCAATGGGAGGCCCGTAATCTGCCAGCACCCTATGACAAAATGGAACCCACCAGCAGTGTGAGGAGACCTGAAAGTGGCACATGGCAGAGTGTGGCGATGGAGACAGCAGCAATGGGAGGCCGTACAGGGACCCATGAGACACTCTGGACCTGGCAGCAGCATGAGGAGGCGGTACAGGGGCCCATGACAGATTACGGGCCTGGCAGCAGCATGAGGAGTCGGTACGGGGGCCAATGGCAGATTACGGGCCTGGCAGCAGCAATGGGAGGCCCGTAATCTGCCAGCACCCTATGACAAAATGGAACCCACCAGCAGTGTGAGGAGACCTGAAAGTGGCACATGGCAGAGTGTGGCGATGGAGACAGCAGCAATGGGAGGCCGTACAGGGACCCATGAGACACTCTGGACCTGGCAGCAGCAAGAGGAGGCGGTACAGGGGCCCATGACAGATTACGGGCCTGGCAGCAGCATGAGGAGTCGGTACGGGGGCCCATGGCAGATTACGGGCCTGGCAGCAGCAATGGGAGGCCCGTAATCTGCCAGCACCCTATGACAAAATGGAACCCACCAGCAGTGTGAGGAGACCTGAAAGTGGCACATGGCAGAGTGTGGCGATGGAGACAGCAGCAATGGGAGGCCGTACAGGGACCCATGACACACTCTGGACCTGGCAGCAGCAAGAGGAGGCGGTACAGGGGCCCATGGCAGAGTGGCGAAGAGTAAGCAGCTTAAATTGAAGGCCATACAGAGGCCTATGTTAAAAATAATAACATGTTTGGGGCATGATTCATGGCGGATTTAGTCAGTTGTGTCAGGAACTGGTGGTTTGAAATCCAGACTAATCCACGCCTGATTCATTTTCACAAACGTGAGTCTCTCCACACTTTGGGTGGACAGTTGTGTCCTCCGCGGAGTTACAATACCTCCTGCCGCACTAAACACGCGCTCCGATGCCACGCTACTGGCCGGGCATGACAGCCTTTCAAGGGCAAATTCAGCTAGTTGGGGCCAAAGGTCAAGTTTCGTTGCCCAGTAGTCAAGGGGATTGTCTACCTCGGTTGGCAGGGTGCTGTCCAAGTAGGCCCAAGCCTGTTGTTTGAGGTCCTGCTCCAGGTCCACCTGATGCTGCTGCTGCTGCGGCTGGTTAGTAGTTTCCTCACTGCGCTGGTGAAGAAAGCTACTCATCATCGACTGCAGACTGAGGCAGCCGCTGCTGGTGGAGCTGCCACTGCTCCTACCACCCCACCCCTCCCCTGCTGCCATGGCAGCGGAACGCGAGCGCACAGGGCCCACAGTGTCTGAGGATGGACGTTGGCGCAGAAAGGCAGAGACCAACTGACTACATAGGTGGTTTTTATAGTACGTTATTTTGGCCTCCCTCTCAGCAGGTGTGAAAAAGGCCACCATTTTTGAACGGTAGCGAGGGTCCAACAAGGTGGACAGCCAAAAGTCATCCCTCTGTCTGATGGTTATTATTCGGCTGTCGCTACGCAAGCAACCGAGCATGCTATGGGCCATTTGTGCCAAGGAATGCGAGGGACTCCCTGCCTCCATCTCCACAGCATACTGCCACGGTGCGTCTTGGTCCTCTGTCTCCTCCTCCTCAATCAGATGCTCCTGCTCCTCCACTCCTGTCCGCTGAGTGGAAAAACCACCCATTTCACTCAATAATTCCTGAGCACCAATGTCCTCCTCTACCTCCTCCTCTTCTTCCTGTCCTGCCCCCACAGGGGTCATGTGGCGTTGAGATCTGTGCGCCACGTCTACCGCACCCTGACCAGCCATTGTTAACAACATTTGTTCCAGGACATGCAACAGAGGAATGACGTCGTTCATCCCATAGTCCTGCCGACTCACGAATAGCGTGGCCTCCTCAAAGGGCCTGAGCAAGCGGCAGGTGTCACGCATGAGCTGCCAATGGCTGACATCTAAGTTACACAGGGGAGTACCTTTATCCGCTTGTAACATCAGGAAATCGGTGATGGCCTTTCGCTGTTCGTAAAGGCGGTCTAACATATGTAGGGTTGAATTCCACCTTGTTGCAACGTCGCAGATCAGGCGATGCTGTGGAATTCCGTTCTGCCGCTGCAGCTCAAGGAGGGTGTGCTTTGCGGTGTAGGAATGGCTGAAATGCATGCAAAGTTTACGTGACATTTTAAGGATGTCTTGCAGTGGGATGGTGGATTTTAGGAACCGCTTGACAACCAGATTGAACACGTGAGCCATGCATGGCGCATGGCACAACCTTCCTTGACGCAGAGCAGACACCATGTTCTTTCCGTTGTCGGTCAACATGGTTCCGATTTTCAGTTTGCGCGGAGACAGCCATCTGTCGATTTCTCTGTTCATTACACTCAGAAGTTCCTCCCCTGTGTGACTACATTCGCCAAGGCATACCAGGTGCAGCACAGCGTGACACCGTTGCGCCCTGCACATGTGATATGCCGGTCGGGTAATGGGACTTGGCACGGGGGTGGCGGCTGAGGACACGGCGGAAGAAGAGGTGGTAGAGGCGGACATCTTTGCTGGACCAAGGACGTGCAAACGTGGAGGCAAAAGCGGCGTGACCTGTCCAAGTTGCTGGTGCGGCTGTGCCGGCACCACGTTCACCCAGTGGGCCGTAAATGACATGTACGGTCCCTGACCGTAGTTACAGCTCCACACGTTGGTGCTGCCGTGCACTTTGGCAGAGACCGACATGCTCAAAGACTGGCCCACCATCTCTTCTACATGTGAATGCAGGGCTGGCACTGCCTTTTTGGCGAAGAAATGCCGGCTTGGCACTCTCCACCGCGGCGCGGCACAAGCCATCATTTCTCGGAAAGGTGCTGAGTCCACCACTTGGAAAGGGAGGGACTGCAGCACCAGCAACTTGGACAGGAGGACGTTCAGCTTCTGCACCGTCGGGTGCGTGCTCGCAAACTGTTGTCTCTTGGAAACGGATTCCAAGAAAGACTGCTGACGGAATCCGTGAAGAGGAGTAGCAGGAGAAGGAGCATCTGAATGAGCGGAAGATGCCAACGAGCGACAACTCCCCTCAGCAGAGGTGTTGGAGCCTTGACTGGCTGATGGAGGGCGATTGACGTCGGGTGACGGAGCAAGTAACGGAGCGGGTGATGGAGCGGGGGCTGGGGCAGGCAGAACCGCCGTATCTTTATCACGGTTTTCCCAGGCCACCGAATGGTGACGCTGCATATGCTGACGCAACGCTGTAGTCCCAACATGGGCCCCCTGGCCACGCTTGACTTTCTGGCCACATAGTCGACATACGGCTACGTTTACTTCCTCGGGCGGCTTGACGAAAAATTGACACACCGCCGAGTAGGAAACTTTGCCCCCGCTACCCCTCACTGGCTGACTGCTACTTCCTCCGTGCACACCGGCACCACTACTGGCCGTGGTGGTAGGCTGAAGTGGAGCTGGTGCTCTACTCCGTGGCCGTTTGCCTCCACTGACACTGCTGCGACCCTGCTGCCTCCTGGGCAACCCACCGACTGTTTTGCTCGCTGCCAAGCTGGCACCCTCTTCTCCTGATGATGCGGAAGCAATAGCCTGATGACGACGAGGCTGCCAAGTGCGATCAGCCTCATCATCATCAATTAGGGTCTCCGCCTCACTACTAGCCCCCTCGGCTGCGTGTGGGTCAGGAGACAGACCTGTCTCTAGACCGGCTACCGAGCCACTCTCCTCACCAGTACTTCTTCGCCTGGCTGCTGAAGAGGCGGATGTCTCCCCCCGTTCCTGACCGCCCTCTGTTAGCTCTTCCTCACTGTACAGTGGGGCTGAGCCCACAGAATGCGATACTTCGCTTGGTGAGGGAACACCAAAGGACAGGGGCAGGTAGAGGACACGTGATTTCAGTGGGCTTGCTCCCGGGCCATGCCAACTAACGGTTGTGTCTGACGTACCCACCGACCGTTGGCTGTAGGTGTCAGAGGTGACCTGGGAAGAGGAAGACGACCGAGCCAACCAATCGATGACGGCAGGGTTGTCGGTGGAGACACGACCGCTGGATGACACCGGGAGCACTGGCCTCTGGCTGAGACTAGTGCTGCTTCGACCCCTTCCTCTGCTGCCACGTCTGCTCGCTCCTGAAACATTGCCTCCTCTGCCACTCCTCTGCGTGTTGTCTGACATACTCTTTAATTCAACGATTCTGTGTCCCTGAGTAACAATTCTGTGTCCCTGAGTAACAATTCTGTGTCCCTGAGTAACAATTCTGTGTCTGTCCCTGAGTAACAATTCTGTGTCCCTGAGTAACAATTCTGTGTCCCTGAGTAACAATTTTGTGTCTGTCCCTGAGTAACAATTCTGTGTCCCTCAGTAACAATTATGTGTTCCTGAGTAACAATTCTGTGTCCCTGAGTAACAATTCTGTGTCCCTCAGTAACAATTCTGTGTCCCTGAGTAACAATTCTGTGTCCCTGAGTAACAATTCTGTGTCTGTCCCTGAGTAACAATTCTGTGTCCCTCAGTAACAATTCTGTGTCCCTGAGTGACAATTCTGTGTCCCTGAGTAACAATTCTGTGTCTGTCCCTGAGTAACAATTCTGTGTCCCTGAGTAACAATTCTGTGTCTGTCCCTGAGTAACAATTCTGTGTCCCTGAGTAACATGTCTGTGTCCCTGAGTAACAATTCTGTGTCTGTCCCTGAGTAAAAATTCTGTGTCCCTGAGTAACAATTCTGTGTCCCTCAGTAACAATTCTGTGTCCCTGAGTAACAATTTTGTGTCCCTGAGTAACAATTCTGTGTCCCTCAGTAACAATTCTGTGTCCCTCAGTAACAATTCTGTGTCTGTCCCTGAGTAACAATTCTGTGTCCCTGAGTAACAATTCTGTGTCCCTGAGTAACAATTCTGTGTCCCTGAGTAACAATTCTGTGTCTGTCCCTGAGTAACAATTCTGTGTCCCTGAGTAACAATTCTGTGTCCCTGAGTAACAATTCTGTGTCCCTGAGTAACAATTCTGTGTCTGTCCCTGAGTAACAATTCTGTGTCCCTGAGTAACAATTCTGTGTCTGTCCCTGAGTAACAATTCTGTGTCCCTCAGTAACAATTCTGTGTCCCTGAGTAACAATTCTGTGTCCCTGAGTAACAATTCTGTATCTGTCCCTGAGTAACAATTCTGTGTCCCTGAGTAACAATTCTGTGTCCCTCAGTAACAATTCTGTGTCCCTGAGTAACAATTCTGTGTCCCTGAGTAACAATTCTGTGTCTGTCCCTAAGTAACAATTCTGTGTCCCTCAGTAACAATTCTGTGTCCCTGAGTAACAATTCTGTGTCCCTGTGTAACAATTCTGTGTCTGTCCCTGAGTAACAATTCTGTGTCCCTGAGTAACAATTCTGTGTCCCTGAGTAACATTTCTTTGTCCCTCAGTAACAATTCTGTGTCCCTGAGTAACAATTCTGTGTCCCTGAGTAACAATTCTGTGTCTGTCCCTGAGTAACAATTCTGTGTCCCTCAGTAACAATTCTGTGTCCCTCAGTAACAATTCTGTGTCTGTCCCTGAGTAACAATTCTGTGTCCCTGAGTAACAATTCTGTGTCCCTGAGTAACAATTCTGTGTCGCTCAGTAACAATTCTGTGTCCCTGAGTAACAATTCTGTGTCCCTGAGTAACAATTCTGTGTCTGTCCCTGAGTAACAATTCTGTGTCCCTGAGTAACAATTCTGTGTCCCTGAGTAACAATTCTGTGTCCCTCAGTAACAATTCTGTGTCCCTCAGTAACAATTCTGTGTCTGTCCCTGAGTAACAATTCTGTGTCCCTGAGTAACAATTCTGTGTCCCTGAGTAACAATTCTGTGTCCCTCAGTAACAATTCTGTGTCCCTGAGTAACAATTCTGTGTCTGTCCCTGAGTAACAATTCTGTGTCCCTGAGTAACAATTCTGTGTCCCTCAGTTACAATTCTGTGTCCCTCAGTAACAATTCTGTGTCCCTCAGTAACAATTCTGTGTCTGTCCCTGAGTAACAATTCTGTGTCCCTGAGTAACAATTCTGTGTCCCTGAGTAACAATTCTGTGTCCCTCAGTAACAATTCTGTGTCCCTCAGTTACAATTCTGTGTCCCTCAGTAACAATTCTATGTCCCTCAGTAACAATTCTGTGTCTGTCCCTGAGTAACAATTCTGTGTCCCTGAGTAACAATTCTGTGTCCCTCAGTAACAATTCTGTGTCCCTCAGTAACAATTCTGTGTCTGTCCCTGAGTAACAATTCTGTGTCCCTGAGTAACAATTCTGTGTCCCTCAGTAACAATTCTGTGTCCCTCAGTAACAATTCTGTGTCCCTCAGTAACAATTCTGTGTCTGTCCCTGAGTAACAATTCTGTGTCCCTGAGTAACAATTCTGTGTCCCTCAGTAACAATTCTGTGTCCCTCAGTAACAATTCTGTGTCCCTCAGTTACAATTCTGTGTCCCTCAGTAACAATTCTATGTCCCTTAGTAACAATTCTGTGTCTGTCCCTGAGTAACAATTCTGTGTCCCTGAGTAACAATTCTGTGTCCCTGAGTAACAATTCTGTGTCCCTAAGTAACGATTCTGTGTCCCTAAAGTCTCTGTGGCCCTAACTCTGTCCCTAATACAGAGAGGTCTGTCTCTCTTGAATGACCGGAGGCTAATGGAGAATTCTAAGATGGCCGCGATTTATAGCTCCACCATTACACAGTGCTGGCTGGCTGGCTGCTGATTGGCTAATGCGATCACATGTCATGAATGAATGCATTATGGGTCAGCGCGTCTTGTCTGCGCGCCTTCCCAGAGATCCCCGCTCCGTCGCCACACATGTCGCCGCCATTTTTGGGAAAATTCGATTCGTGCATCCGAAGTTGGCTAATCTTCGGATTCGTCACGAATCGAATATTTCCTAATCTTCGAAACGAATTCCACTTCGTCATGTTCGATTCGCTCATCTCTAGTCACAATAAAGGCTAAGTTCACCTTTTGTTTCTAAATTCCAACTTCCCTATTTGCCAATATAATATTAATGTACATCTGTTGCAGAAAAGAACAAGCTTTCTTTATATACTAAAGCAAGCCTTTCCTTAGTCTCCAGTGTCTCCTATAGAAAACTATTTACTTTCTGCTATCTGACCTTTGGGATGTGAAAGCCAATAGAAGGAGGTGTTTCAGCAGCTGACCTCATTAACACATATCCTGCAGCAGCCCTCCACCTCCAGGGGATTGCTCTTGCTCATCGCTGTACTTACATGCAATCACTGTCACTGTCTAACTACATAGCCAGTGTCACTGTCACTATCTCACTACATAGCTAATGTCTTTCTTTGCTGATTGATCGTTTTGCAACGTACCTTCTTCTTGCCTAGATTTTTCATTTGGCAGAGTGTGCAGGTGCTGAGTGATCACATGCAGAGATGTAGAAATGAAAAGAGGAGAAGTGTGTCCCTGGAAGTCTGCAAAGATTACCATACACTATACAATCTCCTTAGGATCGGCCATCAACTAACTACAACGGCCTGCCTGATTAGATACAGAGGGATTGGATAGAAAAGTGTGTCCTCCTATTACAAAGTTTTGGTAAATCTAAAGGAGATTGTAAATAAATTGTACAATCAAATTGTATAGTTTATGGTCACCTTTATTCACCTATAATGAACCAATTGTGTTTTTGTTGTCATTAATTGTTAATGGCACCCCAAACACGGAAGCAAACAAGCATTTTGTTGAGTGCAAAAATGTGCAAAAACAGTCAGTAAAGAATGTGCAAACCAAAATGAGCCAAAATGCCCCATGAGCTACTTTGCTGCAGTTGTTACATGTAGGGCAAACTATTGAATTCAATAGCCTGCCCTATGTGTGTCACAGAAAAAAACACACAAACAAATGTGCACTCCCACTACACTGTGTCAATGGGGCCTGAAATCAAAATTGGTGTGTTTACTTCCTCTCTGAGTTGGACCTGGATTACAAGAACATTGCCAGCTGAATGTCTCCATCCCATGTACTTGTATAAAGCTGGCCATATGCATGCAATCTTATTGTACAATCTCTGTACAATTTCCTTTAGTCTAGGTTCACACCTATGCATTTTCTACTGCGTTTTCCAGAAACACACAGCAGCCCATTTAACATGATTTCCTATGGGACAAGTACACATCTCCTTGTTTTTTCACCAGGTGCGTGTTTTGGAAAGTGTCAGGGACTTTTTTAAATGCAAAACATTGCGTTTTTGGTTCTACAGACTTCAATGGAGACACTGCAGAAAAGCATGTAGTGAGCTTTTGATGCATTTTGTGTTTTATACTGCCCAACAAGTTGGGAAAAAACGCAAAATGCATGTGCAAAAATGCAAAACACACCGCAAAAAGCACTGTAGAAAAGGATCAAACGCAAATTGCATAGGTGTGAACCTAGCCTTAGATTTACCAAAACTATGTAACAGAAGCACCCACCTGAACAATTCATTCAATATGTATTAAATCTGACAGGCCCTTGCACCACATAGTTGATGGTAGATATAGAGGAAATTGTACAATCAGATTGTACAGTGTACAGCAACCTTAAAGGAAGAAGGAAAGTGGGTGGATATAAAAAAAGAGGTGATACAGTAATGAGGGAGGTGTGGTCCAAATTGGTAAAACATGCCCTTTTCCGTGATGCAGTAAGGCGGTGCATGATGGGATATGAAGTTACCTTGAAGGTCACATGATGCCACAAAAAGTGATGGACTCAGAAAGCAATTTTGAACCTAGAGGTGTAGATTCAAAGCTGCCATGGACTAAGTAATAAATAAGCAAATTGGGATGGCTTGGCTGTAAAGACATTAAAAAGGGCTTTTATTTATTGTGAAAAGTGAACTTCAGCTTGAAAAGGTGAACTTAGCCTTTAAGGGATCAAATCACAGTGTTCAGAGGTTCTCTCAGAATTCAAGTGTTCATACACTGGTCACCAAATGTTGTAACAGTCTGGACCTGGGGTGCACTGTGTGGTAAACTAGCTTAGTACACAACATATACAGTATATTATATACACACATTTTATATACACAACATATATATTATATATACACAACATACAGTGTATATTTTTATGAAAACACACCTTTTATTTGTATATATTTCTACAAAAAACGTGTGGAAAAGTTATGTGCAATTCTTCCACGTGTGAAATTTGGTATTTATAAAGTCAATACCCAACTACTCACAAGTGAGACCCACTTTCACATAAGAGTTCCCTACACAGACCACTGCATATCTGGTTCACTGTTTATCACTTTGCTTTGAATCAGAATATTCCCTTAAACAGTCCTGTGGAAAGTGGTTGATGCTCTATTATCAACACGTTTCACAGACTACAACATCTGTTTCTTTAGTAAATGCATCATAGATAATTAATTACAATCAAATAAACAATAAAAAATGTGTTATTTATGATGTAAAACACTCCCGAAACTCACAGTTCCCACAGGTAAGATGCTTAGAAAGCTTTTTTTATAAAATGTATGTTGTCATTATTGTAGTACCTAAAAAGTCCCTGGATAATAGACCCCTTTTTTTACATTCATGAGGTTTGGGATGTGCATGTAAAAATAACTTGGCTGAAATCCATCATTACTTTAGTTTAGTACCCAAAGTGTGAAAAGTGTCACATTGCCGAGCTCAATGGTCAGAAGGCATATACCAAGATATCATTGCTATAACCAGAGTCTCACATGGGAGATATATTTTGTAAAGCACTAAGAAAACTGATGCCGCAATATGAATCTTGCATAATAATAATCAGTGGCTGGGTTATACTAGAGGTTGTACTTTAATGGACTTCTTTTGTGTACAGTATATTGCTTACATTCATAAAGCATGTATTGTTTATACTTATAAGGGATTTTCCACATACATGCACTTTGTGATGTAAATATGGATTATACACATAATACTAGGGCTGTATATTGAAAGATATAATATATAAACACTTAATGTGTCGTATTCAGTGACTAAAGAGCACATATATTTGTTTATTCACTTATTTCATTTATTTGTTTCTGATTGAGCGCTGGAGATATTGGTTTAGACTAGGCATCACTAAATGGCGGAGCGTGGTCCGAATCCGGACCATCATGGTCCTGCCTTTTAGGTGCTCTTCTGCCTAGAGCTGTCACCACCGCCACTGTCACTCTCATTTTCACATAGCTGACAGCAGGAGGCAGGACACCTCTGGATGGAGGGGGGGGGGGCTGCTCAAGTAAACAAGCAAGTGATTGTTTGTTAGAAAACAGGGTGATTCTGGTAATCAATCACCAGCTTGCAGCTCCTGCCCACTGTCCAAACCTTCTGTGCCTCCTGCCCCCCTCCCTGTCTGTCTAAAGTAGGACAGTGTAATGCCTATGAAATGTGCTGGCCTTGGGGCCCTTTGTTTCCTTGATGATTTTTACAATAAAGTATTGCTGCCTATATGCCAGAAGCACGGGGGATGACATTGATGTCATTTTCTAGGCTAAGGGAATCTTACAGAGTCACAAGAAATTAGAACTGCTTAAATTAGATAAGAGCTGTTTGTGAACTTGTAAATCTTTAAGTTAGAAAAGATAAGAAGTTGTTTATATAGCTAGAAATGTTTACTTGTTTGTGCAATTGTGTTACAATTGGGGGTATTAGATAAGAGTTGTTTGTCTAGTAAAGTGACTGGGTGTGACTCTCTTACCTCAAAGAACCTTTTCGGTGTTTTTGAGTAAACACTTCCTGGAGCTGGAAGAGGTGCCACCTGCTCTTGGGATGTAGCCAGAACTACTGAACCGGGATATTTAAGAAAGACCTGGACACGATGAGATCAGAAGCCCTCCTATGCCTAAGCGGACACTCTGATGCTGGGACTTCTGCCAAAGCTGCATGGACTCAACGGTCTTGATCATGTCCTAAACGTCTCCACGATCTCCTGTGCACTATGGTTTTGATGAGGTCTCTTCCTTCCCTTCTTTCTGTAGCTTTGATAATGTATTACTTCTATGCCGTGACACTGTCAAAAGATGTGTTTATTTCATGCTGTGATACTCACATTACTATTAGTGTGTGCTATTATGCAGCTTGTGATGACCATAAGATATATCCTCCTGTGTGTTGTGTGATAGTAAAAGTGGAGGTTTTGACAGTGCAAGAATATTGCAGTTGGATTCTGTTATTTCTTTGGGTGCTAAGTGAATTCTGCATGATGTACCAGGGCAGCTTTACACTTGGTATTGTGTCTCTCACGTGCTTAGATACAATGGTGTAAGTGCTGGTTGATCGTACTTGTGTATTGTGTGTGACTTGCTCTTGGTTTTTGTGTCCAGCCTTATATTAGAGACAGGAACGGGGGATGTGAAGGGGAACTGAGGACAGTAAAGGGGGAGCTCAGGACAGTAAAGAGGGGGCTCAGGACAGTAATGGGGGGCTTGGGACAGTTAATGGGGGAGCTCAGGACAGTAATGAGGGTTGAGGACATTAATGATAGCGTCACAGCATAGAATTAATACATTACCAAAGCTAGGGGAAGAAGGGAAGGAAGAGACCACATCGAACCCATAGTGCACAGAAGATTGTGTAGAAGCCTAGGACACGATGAGTCCATGTAGCCTTGTCAAAAGTCCCAGCGTCAGAGCGTCCCCTTTTGCACGGGAGGGCTTCTGATCTCTTCCTGTCCAGGCTTTTCTTAAATATCCTGGTTCAGAGCTTCTGGCCATATTCAAAGAGGGGGTGGCGCCTCTTCTCGCTCCAGGAAGTGTTTAATCAAAAAAACACCGAAAGGGTTCTTTGAGTTAACAGTGTCACACCTAGTCACTTTACAGGACAAACAACTCTTAACTAATACCCCCAATCCTAACGGCACAAACCAGTAAACATTTCTAACTACATAAACAACTTCTTATCATTTCTAACTTAAACATTTGCAAGTTCGCAAACAACTCACAAACAACTCTTATCTAATTTAAGCAGTTCTAATGTCTTATAACTCTGTAAGTTTCCCTTAGCCTAGAAAATGACATCAATGTCATTCCCTGTGCTTCTGGCATATGGGCAGCAATGCTTTATTGTAAAAATCCCCCAAATGAGAACATTAATGGGGGGCTGAGGAAAGTTAAGGGGGTACATAGGACAGTAATGGATGGACTGAAGATAGTAATGTGAGGAGGTTAAGGACAGTAATGTATGGTCTCAGGACAGTAATGGGGGGGGGGCTGAGGACAGTAATGGGGGTACTGAAGAAAGTAATGGGGTGCTTAGGACAATAAAAGGGGCTAAGGACAGTAATGGGGGGCTCATAACAGTAATAGGGGGGCTCAGGACACTAATGGGGGTCACTGAGGACATTAATGGGGGGTGCTGAGGATATTAATATGGGGGGCTGAGGACAGTAATGGGAGGATTGATGACAGTAATGTAAGGGGGGATGAAGGATGCTGATGTAAGAATGAGATTTGGATATGAGGCATGATTTAGATCTGTGCATGCATGTTTTCACCCCCCAGGAGAAATGCAGGGAAAAAAGTCTTGACTTTTTTTTTTTATTGCACAGCATCAAACTGCATTGTGCTGCAGCACCATGTGGTTTGGTGCATGAAAAAATGTGCTGTAGGTGCCTATGTGTGGGGGTGCCATTAAGAATTAATGGAACCCCCAGGCATCTGCTAAAGTGCAGCACATTTGTCTGTGGGTCAGAAATGTCATTTTGTGCATGTGCCCCAAATGTGAAGCTAGTCTAAAAGGAAAGTTATTGCACAAACATGTGATTCAGACCTCCTCTGGAAGAAAATTTTGCTGACTGGACCTCGATGAATTTTAATTCTATACCCCTGGTTTAGGCAATTATTTTGTAGTTGTCTAACAGATTAATTATATTTTTTAAAGACATTTCCATAGATTATAAATGCTCCATATGTTCAAGGTTTTGTGTAAAAAGGAAAAAAACAATGAAGAATGCATTTCTTGTATACAAATGTTAATCTTTCAGTAAGAACATTCATAAAAAAAAACAAAGAAATCTGTTTTCTGTTTAAATGAATGATATACAGTGTGTTGGTAGGCATCTTAAAATTAGCACAATTTAACAGCATCCAAATGCAGTTGGGGTAAATTCTATCAACACAGAAGGTTAAATTGGCTTATTGTTTTATCACCGGACATTATCTTTCATGCTTCCTGGTTCTGTTTCCACAGAGGATAGATAATGAAAATAGTATGGGGGAGGAAAGAACAGACAGAGCCCAGTAGAAAGCACTTAATGAATATCCAGTCTGTGGAAGTTTCTTTAGGCTTTCTATTCAGTGGCTGGTAAATACAGCAATAAGAAAGAAGCATGTCTGGAGGGGCTTGACAGGCTATAATTAGCACAAATAAATTCCATTTGCTAGAATGCCTAACATGCATTTGAAAGAATAGAAGTGTTTATATGAAATACATAGGCTGCCATTCTTTTAATCCCTAATGTTGTTGAAAAATATAATTGCATATTTGTTTTATTTTTTTGCCCCATTTGTTGGTCACATTAAAATGGTAATCTAGTAAAAATAGTTTGGAAAATAGAACAGGCAACAAAGTATATTTGATTTTTGCCTTGTAATATAGTTTAATGTATACATGTTAAATGTTAGCTATCACACATACTTTTCAAAGCTGGTAAGCTCTTTCAGTGTGGTTTTCCTCCCCCAAATCACTTCCCGCATGCATTGTATAAAACCAAATAAAATGACCCTCAAGGGTCATGGGATATCTCTCATGGGTAACTGCTTGCTTCTTTTAAAGTGGCACCTGCTGTGAGCCTCTTAGTATCTACAGGCTGCTTGCATTAAATCAGAGGGTTTTTTTTCTTTCTCAGATGCTTTGGGAAAAATATCCACAGGACATAAGTCTTTAACAAACATGAAGCAGAGCCACTGAAAAGGATAAAAAGGAAGTGACTGGAATACAGTTTATATATGTTGCTGTGCATCATTTTCTTTTGTACTTATTTGTCAGTGTTTTTACATAGCTATACACTGGGACTGCAGTCTGTTTCTTTTTACTTAATATAAATGCTGTATATGATAACAAAAGCAATATGATCCTCAGAAAAATAGCAAGGATGCTTAAAACAGGCACTGTAGTGTGATATGGCAATTTTAACAATGGATTTCAGCCTAAGCACAAAAATATAAACCTATAGACTACATAAACTCACTTGTGAATATTAAAAAAATAGTGCAACCCAAGATAAATTATATGTTTCTTGAAGTAGGAAATTTGAAAACAAGCATTTGACTCAGAGCTCTTTTTTCATTTATGCTGGTATTTTTGGGGGTGAACTGTAACCAAAACAAAAAAGTTGATTATTGATTTCAGACATGAATGAAACACCAACGATTAGAGCTCCACTTTACATAGAACCTCTTACATCTATTCATATCCCAAGGAGCTTACAGTCTAATGTTCCTAGCAAACACACATCTTCTAGGGTCAGTTAGACCAGACATCAATAAATACTTGAATATGTTTTTCAGCTGTAGGAGGAAACTGGAACACCCAAAGGAAACTCATGCAAACAGCTACAAATTCTATTCAGACAGCATCCCTGGTGGAACTGAATCCTACATAAGCACATTTGTTAGTTTAAAGTTTATCTACACCTAAAACTCAACACACATCAATTATTCTTTACCCTTTTTTGATCCTCTGTCTTAAATATTTTTCTTCGTATTTTTCTGTTTTCTTTTAAAGTCTACCTAAATATAAAAACAGAAATTGGATGTATTGCAGTTTACCAGCCTGTAGATGTGCTGGCTACATTCATTCTGATGATCCTGCCAGTAACACACTTCCTGTGCTAGAGTGACAATGCACAATCACTTTTCTGAAATGTAGTGTTATCACCATAGGACCATCAGTATGTTAGGACTACAAAACTTCCTTCTCTCCTCTTTTCAATGGCATAAGGAGGATGTGTTCTCCTAGTTTAGAGGTAACCTTTGAGTGCTTGAAATAACATTGCAGAATGTACAGAACAACACAGGAATTCTCACAGTATCGGCAGGTATTTTTTGTGCTAGCAGGAGCCTGGCAATGTAATTAAGGAGAAATGTGTTGTAGGAGAAGATATTAGCCCACCAATGATGTCACCCCCCCCCAACAGCCATGTAGCCTGTTACAAAGCACATGACTTATTTTTGTGAGGAGGGTATATATACTTTAAGGAAAAGAGTGCTGAAAGAAATAATGTAAATAGGCTGCCATTTCTAACCTCCTTATGAAAATGCTAGTAATCCAGAAGAGACACAGCTGATTGTCTGGTGGTCTGTATTTGATGACAACCCCATAGGCCAGGTGGGTGCAAGGATTACAGGAATCGCAATTAATATATTTATAATGGTTCTCTTTTTGACTGGTAAGTGGACCTGTGGATTTGCTGTTCCACATTGCTTCCAAACACAATATCTTCTCCAGATGAGTGCAAGCTGTTTGCTGCAATGAAGTTGGACCTTATCTGCAACATGGGCTATACAAAAAGGAAGGAATAAAATATGAGCTGCCCTACAGTGTCAAGAATGGAGCAGCAGAAAGAAAATCTGGGTCCATAATAAAGCAAGAAGTTGTGAAGGCTCAATAGAAGGCAAGTGTAAGACTGGCAATTAAAATATATAGAGAGAATAACGAGCTGAGAAGCAATGAGATTAGAAATACAATATCTCAGCAATGTAACCTGGAGATCTCATCAATTAACATTCCCTGACAAGATGCAGACATTCAAATCTAAGTAATTCACAGCAGTTTTGGTGTGGTGGGCTTTTCTTGAGACATGTAGAATAATTTAATGCCTTTCAAACTAAACCTACAATGACAAGGGGTTGGGGGATATTAATTACTTTGATGTGCCTGACTGCATATGTTTGAAGTGTGAAACACTGCCTATATCTATGGGTTATTTGAAGTATGTTTAGAAAGTTCCAAGTATTTGTGCTGTAGTTTGCAATTTCAAATTAGCTTTTAGAAAGTGTTTTTCCTGTATTTTAGAAAAATTATCTAGAGGTAGCAGATAAACAAAATAAATTTAAACCAGTAGCATGCTGTGTCAATTACTTTTGCTTTTCAACCTGCAGTGCTTTATTTATCTGTAAAATTCAATGCAATATGGCAACCTGGAGGCATTCTGTACAGTGTTGGTGTACAAAATTCCTCCAAAAATGAAATGTAATTTCCTGCTTGTGTGATTGACTCACTGATTTTCCTAGAAGTCTCAACTAAGTCAAATTTTAGGCATCACCTGTAAAAGAAATGTAAGTTTTGGTGAGATAAACCCTAAGGATTAATTACACTGTTTCTTTCCTCATTAGAACACATAAGGTGCACCAAATGACTATAATGAAACAGTCCTATTCAGATTGAGTATGCATTCAGTCTGCTGCAACATAGAACTATTTCTTCACAGGAACTAAAGGTAGGATTCAAATCTGCTGCAACATTTGTTAAAATTCCTGCAATGTACATAGATCACACAGAGGGAAAAGTTTTTTTTTCACAAGTATTACCAGTAGAGGAGATAGAAGATTAATTTGTAGGTCCACTTTCACATGGATGTTGTATGTTTCTAAACAGTCACTGGCCACCAAATGTCTGTGTATGTTGTTTTTAGGAGAAATACCCAGTTGAATCCTTGGCTGAAATTTGGGATTGTCCTGTTAAAGGAGAAGTTTTCCTGTTAAAAAGAATAATAAATGTAAATTTTGCAGGCAACAAAAAAGGGGAATTTACTCTTTTTTTGTCTTAGGAGCCTGTAAAGCATTGAACCCTCAATCAGCAGATCGCATATGCAATGTCAGACTTCTGCAGACTGAGTGTAGCTGTCTGCCCATACCTCCAATATGGGCAGGCAGTTACTGAATGACAGGACTATGAGAGCAATCATGAGCACCCTCACATTTCATTGCAAGGAGATGACCCCCAGCCATCATGGCAGAAGATCTCCAGGGAGGGTGGATTGGGGGAAAGCTGTAGGAATGGGAACATGTTATATGTTCCACCCTACGAAAGGGTGTATTTTTTAACTATTCTTGCATTGCAATATGTCTGTCCCTTTTCAATCCAGCACTATCAATCCTTTACAGTCTAGTACTAGAAGGGATAAGAAAAATAATCAAAGATTTACAACCCATCATAACAGAGGATGGAACTCTGAAAGAAATATTTCAGAAACCCCCAATACTGGCTTTCAGACAACGTCCCTACCGTAGACATAAACTAATCCGCAAGAAACTTCGTTCTGATTATGAAGTCACAAATAATGGAAGCAAAATCTGAAAATAAATCCATCAAAAAGTGTCATACACACAACAAAAGGACCTTCACTATCATAGGATCATACAGCTGCACCTCCAGTGATGCTGTGTACCTCATGCAAAAAATGTAAGGATCTTATGTTGGCAAAACAGGACAGAAAGATGAACTTGCACCATTAAGAGAACATATGGAAGATGGTTTTGCACACCTGTGAGACATCATTTCTCACAAATGGAACACACCATGGAAGACCTTAGTATCTTAGTTCTTAAAGGAAATTTCAAAACTATTCAGGAAAGGAAAACTTTTAAACTAAGAACGATAGTTTCTGGAACTCTCTACCCCAATATATCAGACTATCGCCTACTCTGCTCACTTTTAGGCGATCTCTGAAAACCTATCTCTTCAGGGAAGCCTATCCTGCCCTCAGCTAATAATGGAATCTTCTACTCTTCCAACCAGTCCATCCCCCACAGTTACTACCTTTTTGTACCACTAGCCCCTCCCTCCTAGATTGTAAGCTCCAAGGAGCAGGGCCCTCCTTTCCCTCTTGTATTGTTGCTGTATTGTCTCCCGTTATATTGTAAAGCGCTGAGCAAACTGTTGGCGCTATATAAATCCTGTATAATAATATAATAATAATAATAGTTTTATTTGATACAAAAGATAATGAATAAAATTTAAACCTGGATTTTATTACTCATCCAACAGTTCTATGACCCCCTTTATGACTGTCACTCCAACCCCCCCAGCCTCTCTGTGCCTTATCTCACCAACTATACAAGTTTAATTACCATTGCAGTGTACATTTTTTTGTGCTTTTCCCCTCAGATAATACCTTACTTTAACATTCTACTAAAACTTTGTATATTAGTACTGCTTGGGCCTTGCAAAAGGGGGTGCACCCCAAAAGCTTGTCCTGAATAATTGTATTTAATGAAAATATATCATGAACAGTACTCGATCGTTTCTGTAGGAAGTTCACTAATATGGCTACAATCCCCTCTGTCTCTTTTCAAACTTTCTGCCACTTTCTCCATTTTTTCCCCAGATCACTGCTCTGTTTCCCCTCTTCTTGTATCTCACAGCATAAAAAAAAATCTGGCGAGGCTCAATTCACAAAGCTAATATGCCAGGCCAAATATATTTGTTTACAAAAAAAGCAACAGCCATTTTCAGCTGAATTCATGGAGATTTACAAATTACACATGGATAAAATAAATGTATTTATCCTTGTGTAAAGCTTTGTAAGTTGAGCCTATAGTGTAGTTTACCTTATTTTATAACATTTTTAACACAGTGGACTCTTGCAAAAATCCTGCTTAACTGTTAGGTAAGTTAATTCAGGGACTAAATATATCTCAAGCCAGCCCTGCTTATATGATAAATGAAATATGTTATCATAAAACAGGACATCTGGGTTCTGCTCTAAATAAACTGGCAGTGACTGCATGTTTCTTGCCCAAACTATAATATACTAGATCACTCTAGTCATAAAACAAAAATGTGAATTAGCATTGTAGGTTATATGACAAATGAGCTTTAATCTGGTGAAAACCTGCTCATTTATCAATTCTTATGACAAAAGGCAATAAAAACGCACAAGCAGTATTAAATTCAGCTAAATGTATACCATCAAATTAGTTGAAGATCCAGCAGTCCAATGTTCAGGCCAAAGTGTTTTCTCTCCTAATATGTTGCCAACTTTAATCAAGATAATGTCTAAAGGTACACCCACACAAGGGGTGCAGCGGCTGGTTATCCATTCAATGTTGTGCTGCAGTGCTTGTTTGCTAACAAGATCTATGTGGATAGAAGAGGAGAGCACAGTGGTGACAGAGATGTGAGATCATCGGGCTACTTCTCTTAATTCATTTTCAAGTCACAGGTTTGGAGAGCAATAAGGATCGTGTCTTCTACCCCTCCAGCCAGACCCCTTCCTTATTTTTTTTTCAATTGTTTTCTTGGAATTTGATTTAAACATAAAAATCAAAACAGTTTAACAAATATGTTTAAGTATACAGAAGCTGTGCTTAGGATATAATTATGTATTTGTGCACAATTAGTTTCTGTGAATGAGCTATAAGAAAGTGAACTAGTATAAAAATAGTTATTATACATTCTATTGCACTAGTATTTTAAAGGGTTAAAAATTTATATATGTATATGTAGAAATAATGTAACTATACCGTATAATAACAGATACCTGCATGACTGTACATCACCATAAAATTTATCAAGCAAAATTATGTCCAGCATCGACCTTTCATTGCACAACTCAACACTTTACCCACATATACCGTATTATGTGTAAAAAAGCACAACTTATGAAGTATATAGAATAAAAATTAATATCAAAGAAATACCCATATCACAAAGTAATATGGTCAAAATTCTAATGTGAAATATGTATTTAGGTACTACCATAGCTAAGAATTTTCTTCTACTTGTACACTTTTTCTGGTATAAATAACCTTTTTTTCACCAGTCAACTTGTCTAATATTAGAAAAAATATAAAATAAAATGTTGAATAAAAAATTATGCAAAAAAAGTGTCCATAAATAATGTCCAAAAAGATTTTTAATTAATGTCCACACTGTGTTAGAACCACCACCAAAAAAAAAGTTTTTAAATCACCCAACCGAGCTAAAAAAAAAATAATAAAACAAATACCTTTTTGCTCTGGGCAGTATATAACAAATCAATTCTTGGATACAATACTGTGTAAATCAACGAACAAATTTTCCTCCAATGAAAAATATTACTGTGTGAATCAACGAACAAATTTTTCTCAGATGAAAAACCACCATTCAAGGATATAGCAAGGATATATCGCAATCGGACTGAGATATATCCTTGCTATATCCTTGAATGGTGGTATTTGATCTGAGGAAAATTCGTTCGTTGATTCACACAGTAATATTTTTAATTGGAGGAAAATTTGTTCGTTGATTTACACAGTATTGTATCCAAGAATTGATTTGTTATATATTGCCCAGAGCAAAAAGGTATTTGTTTTATTATTATTTTTTAGCTCGGTTGGGTGATTTGAAAACATTTTTTTTTGGTGGTGGTTCTAACAGTGTGGACATTAATTAAAAATCTTTTTGGACATTATTTATGGACACTTTGTTTGCATAATTTTTTATTCAACATTTTATTTTATATTTTTTCTTATATTCACTTTGTATTATTCACTTAATTAGCGCATTCCTTTTATTATTTGTTCAAGCAAAAGATTTTTTTGATTTTTTGAGTTGGGAATTTGCTGCTTTGGTGTTAGAGGGTGTGGCGCTTTTCTTAAAACACTTTGTCTAATATTAGGTCATGTAAACATCAATGCTTTGCAGAGAGCATTAATGTATAATAATAATAGTCTGATTCAAAATAAGCTTACAGTAATGCTACCACAACCATAAGCACACACATCCAATATAAGTGGAAGCCAGTACATCTAACAATATATTTTTAGATCATAGGAGGAAATAGGAAAACTGCCACACAAGAAAAGGATATTTAAACATTTCCATTCAAATGGTGTTCTTTAAGTGAACTGAAATGAGATTTCAAGTACCATAAAACTCATAACTGTTTTTAGATTTTTTTTAAGGTTTTCAATTTTTCTTTAATTAATTCAATTAATTTAGTGTTTAGGGGTCTCTTTTAAATTAGATCTGTCACAAATCAGAACAATTAAAAATGATCACATGATCAAATAAATACACAATCAGAGATTGGCTTCAGTGAGAACCATGTGGCTTAAAAATAAATAAAACAGGTACACAGGCAGCTACAACTTTATACAAATCTCAGATATGTTAGTGCAAATAAAAAAAGTATCACGGACAGTGCTCAATTGTTTCTGAAAAAGTAAAAATTGTTCCTATTCTCTACTACTTCTCAATCCTTGCTATTGTTCCTTTAATGCGATGAACTGCCATACTCTACAAAAGAGAGACTGGGGAGCTGAGGTCAGTATTTATTTTTACAGGAAAAGTCAGGTTTTTAACATAACTTTAAGCTGCCTATATCATTAAACCTGATAGTTCTGGCTTGTGGGGGTCTATGTATAGAAAATTGATTTGCTAATTTCTAAGCATTTGCACAAAAGTCACAAATAATACCCCCACCCACACTTCGACCAGAAGAGTTAACCACTTGCCCTCCAGAGGATTTAACCCCCTTCCTGACCAGGCTATTTTTTGTGTTACGGCGCTGCATTACTTTAACTGACAATTGCACAATTATGCAACGCTGCACCGTTTGAAATTTATGTCCTTCTTTCCCACTTTTGGTGGTATTTGGTCACCTCTGTGGTTTTTATTTTTTGTGCTATAAACAAAAAAAACTACAATTTTGAGATAAAAACAATATTTTTGAATTTTCTATATAAAACATATCCAGTAAAAAATATTTAAAAAATAAAATTGCTTCACAAATGTAGGCCAAAATGTATTCTGCTATATGTCTTTGCTAAAAAAAAATCCCAATATGTTTAAATTCAGTAGTTTCCGTGAAAGTTATAGCGTTTACAAATGGCGGTATATATACTGGGATTTTTATTTACATTTTTTTTTTCACAAGTAACGGCACGATCAGTGACTTATTGCAGGACTGTGGGACTGCAGCGGGTATTCTGACACTGGGGGGGGAACTGACTAACTGCCACTGACATCCCCAGTGACACTAATACAGTGATCAGTGCTAATAAAAAGCACTGACACTGTACTAATGACACTGGGCAGGAAGGGATTAACATCTGGAGCGATTAACTGTGTGCTGTGTGTGTTTTACTAGGGAAACATGTTGCTTTGTATTGCTGTGCTGTGCAGAGCAATACAAAGCAGTCTGTTCGTGCTGACAGGGGAAAGATGTGTGTTGTTTACATACAGACCTCTCCCCTGTCAGCTCCGCCGACGATCGCCAAGTCCCGAACGAGAATCAGAATGTGTTTAACATGCAGAGTAACCAATAGCTGTGCGGGTAGGGAGTGTACGTGCGCCCCCTACCTGGACATGCGTGTTATATATGTGTTAAATCACGTATATATCAGTGATTTTGCATATTTCCCTGCTGCCCTGTAGCAGTATTTCTGCTATAGGGTGGTCAGGAAGCAGTTAAAGAACATTGGAACGAAAAATAAAATAGCTCATTAATTTATGGTAAGAGAGATAATATAAATTTGTTTACAGTGTTTACATAATGCAGTTTTGTTCGCTGTCTGGGAGGTTTAGCAAAACGTTGAATGAATGGATGTTCTGCTGTGCCAAACCTCCTGTTGCTGCAGGAACCGACACACTCAGCAATGGGATTACTACCATTGCTAAATGTGATACTTTCCTGCTCAAGGGCTCCTGAATTGTAGACAGCCAGCAACCTCCGGCATCCTAACAGCCAGTGACTCGTCTCTGACCAGGAATTTTTGGAATGTAAACAAAATTTATATCAGGCCCTTCAGGTCTCAGCCCAGGTTCAGGCTCAGGTATGAATTTTAAGTGGAAACCCGCAAAAAAAAAAAAACAGCATGGGGTTCCCCTGCAAATTTCAATAAGCCCCCCCAAACACCCTTTCAACCACTGAGTAATAGGCCCTTTAGGGAATGTAGTCTATTCTGGTTCAGGAGGTAGGTTGCATGTTTGTCCCCTGCTTTGCTTGCCTGTCAGGCTGCATATTGATAAGGATCTGTTATGGATTTTTTGGGAGTAACCAACAGAATTCTTTTTTCACATTGTCACCATCCCATTGTTTAAATTTACCTGTCAGCTAGGAATTCAGAGCAGTGAGTAGTAATAGTGCTGCAAAATGTTTTAGTTCCTTATGCAGCTGGAGGTTCAACTCTTCTTCTTTTGATTGTTTGCACCTGCGATATAGTGAAAGAACCTGCAGCACATAAACAGTGTACATGAGGCAGAGATCTCATATTATTTTCCCTTTGAATTGAAAGTTTGTAGCCTATAGTGTTAAGCAATTTTCTCCATTGTTCGAATGTTCTTTAACTCTTCTGGTTGAATGTTCCTAAAGCTTTTTTTTCTCTTCGGATCGAATATTAGAAACTGACATTTCACAATGACAATTAATTTCTTATTACAAGCATTACAGGTATTATTCATAACTTTTGCCTGAATTCTGGGGCATTATGAAACAATTTGTTTTATTGTAGTATTCGTTCATTTCAATCGTTCTCTTTTTTAATATTTATTTTTTTCAATTTTAAATGTGCAGATTTAGGACTGGTATACTTTTTGTATTTCATATTTCATTAAGAAACTTGACAGCATGAAATGATAAAAAAATGCAACATATTTATTACAAAAATGTAAAAGTCTGCAAATTGGCATCTCAGCTGGGGACATCCTTACCTTTTCTTAGCTGCTGTATTGCAGTTATCTTCTTACTTTAAGTCTCACTTAAATAGAGAATTGAGCATAGAGGTGCCATTTGTAAGTTCAGCTGCAGCTTGTATTCTACTGATGGTCCTTATGTTAATTTAAGGACCTACGACTGAAGCCTAATATACAGCAACCACGGAGTGAGAGAATGTAAAAAGTGACAATTGCAAATATCGGAAAACAGTCATTTCACAGTTCACCAAGCTCAGCATTGTTTCTAAAGATTTAGTAGAGTAAGTACACAAACCAATTGCATGAACTATTGTAAGCAGGTAAAATGAATTCTTAATGTACCATCATCCACAAACACACAGTGCTCTAAAATAAACAGGGTCATTTTTATTTTTTTTCACAATAAACCAGATATCTATTAGTTTAATATAAATTGTTTTGCATATATTGTATACTGTATGAATTGTCTTGTTCACCCTATTTCTTTTTATCTCAATGAATTCAATTGTACTTAACCTCTTCATGTCCCGATAAATGGCCAGAGGGGAGTGCTGGTTTGTTTCTAAACGTCCCCCTGCATCCATTGCCTGTTTGCGCTCCCTGGGAGCATGTAGTGCCGTGATCTGTGCCCACACAGATCGCTGTACATGACCTCTGTGTGTCCTGATTCATGTGATCCCTGATTGGCCAATGAGTGATCACATGAACAGTAGCAAACAAGATGTCACTTCCTGACATCATTGTTCACTACCTGTGAAATCTGTGAATGATCACAGAGGTCACATGGCACAAGGCTGTTCACAACAGCCTGTACCATGTGACAAGCTGTGACCAATCACAGCTCTCACAGTATTTGTCAATGGCTTCAGGAATGCAGCCAGAGAAAAAGAGAAATGATTGCTTTTATAGCCTTTATGGGTGTAAAAGCAATCGGTGTAAAAAAAAAAAATATATTCATCACCCCCCACAAGTAGTGGTGACACTGTACTGCTAGGGTGACAGTATGTAAAAAAAATTAATACATAAATAATAATATAATATTTATTTTTGAAAAGTTATAATTTTTTTTATAAACTAATTTTTTTTATTTTAACCAAAAAGATAGCTGAATACATTTTGGCCAAGATTTATGAAGAAAGATTATTTATTTGCTAAATTTTATAAGAAAAATACTTTTTCATTTATATAGCAAAAAAATAAATATCCCAGTGGTGAATAAATACCACCAAAAAAAGTTTTATCTGTCTCAAAAAATGCTAAAATGTCATATGGGTACAGAGTTGCATGACCTCACAATTGGCATTCAAAGTGTGATAGCGCTAAAAGCTGAACATTGGCCTGGACTAGAAGGGGGTGAAAGTGTCCGGACTTGAAGTGATTAAATTGTATGTAAATCCTGAATCAGTTTGTTAGTTTATATGGCATAATACTCACTATATACATAATTCTTGTGGCTCATTCACACCAAGCACAGAGACCTGCATTTTTCTGTGCCTGATAGTTGCAGGCCTCTGCAAGGACAATTTAACAATTGTTTTCTATTTGCCCCATCCACACCACAATGGAGCAGAGAAGTGCATAGCAGAGAGGTATGTAAATCGCAGCATGTCAAAGTTAGAAAAAACTTACAGAAAGGAAGCCAGCCAGCAGGCTAATATGTATCATTTTAGCATACGGGCTGGTGTTAGAGATCCTTAAAACAAATCAATTTTTTGTGAATCTATTGCAAATGTTCCTTAACCTAGAGGTCCTGCCAGTAGTAGCACTTTCTGTTACAGGCTAACAATGCTAAGTCACTGTCTTGCAATTAGAAGCAGTGCTGTCAGCCTGCAACTTACATAGCAGGCTTGCAATGCTGCAGCTAATTTAATTATATGTACAGTATGTCGCTTTCCAATGGTTTTGTTATTTAATGTTATAATACTACAGTACAATAGGGCTGGCAAGAATTGCAAGGGCAGGTATGGATTAAAGGTGAGTATTTCAAATAAATGCTACGTTTTATTTTAACTTTTAATGGGTTGTTAATTTTTTAAAACGTTTTTTTTCAGTTGGACCTTATACAGTATAAATTTTTGTTAAATGTGTTTGATAATCTTGCATATATTGTTATAACCAGAAAAAATAATAATTTCTACTGTGTAATTCTTCAAAGTTTGTTTTTCAATTTTTTATTCTGAAAATAAGACAAGCAACCTATATAAGCACATTGTTACAGTGTTACAGTGTTACACAGCTATCCCCAAACATGGTATGTGGCAGCATGGCAGTCACAGATCATTGTTCACAATATTGAGTAGTAAAGCTTCCTGTTTGGTGCAGTTAACAATTCAACTGAGTAACGAAGGAAGTAGCCGGAAATCAACAAGTACAAAACAAATTGCAAAAAATACTTCTGCTACTGGTCTCCTGGATGTATTTGCACACATTTATGCAAAGATAAGAGTTCATAGGAGGTAGTGTACAGTGTCTGTATGTTCTCTACAGTTCCTCAATATGTCTGCTTCAGACATATCAGGGTCTTGTCTAAACTAAGATGTTGGAGGGGATAATGCCTATATAACAATATTTGTAAATAATAGGGAGAGTTGGGTAATCTGGGAGATAGAGAATAAAGATAGCAAGACTAAAGCCCCAAACACACGATGAGAATATTGGATGAATGATCGTTTGGTTTTTTTTGTATGCTAGTTTCATATCGAAAATGAAGAGTTTACTAAAGCTACGAAAATTCTTGTATGACAGAAAGAAAAATGTTGGACTGCTACTAAGTATTCTAGGTAATAAGTCATTTTAATAGAATTGACTCTGCCAAACAAAGACAGAGAATAATCCGCCCAACGACGGAGGTCCTCCTTAAGTCTCCTAAATAGAGGGGGATAGTTAGCCTTATAAAGGGTGTCAACAGAAGACCTTAAAGCGGAGTTTCACTCAACCTATCAAAAAATAAAGGTCAGCAGCTCCAAAAACTGAATCTGCTGACTTTTAAAAAACAGCCACTTACCTGTCCCTCGGTCCTGTGGTGTATCCCCCACAGCTCGTTTCACTGGCCGTCCTGTATTCCTGGAGGCTGGCATCTTCAGTGTGGGCACCTGGCTGTGATAGCTTGAGGCTTTACAGCCAGGTACCCACTGCGCATGCGCGAATAGCTTTGCGCTTCGTGAATGGTCCTGTAGTCTTCTGGGATCTGTCACATAGCCCAAAAGACTGCAGGGAGGGAGGGAGGGAAGACACCTTCCGCTTCCGATTGCCTAGGCGATCGGACTGGAAGTGGGTACCTGTCAAATTCGGGTACCCCTCACTCCCCCCAAAGGTGCCAATCCTTAATGGGGAGCGGGGGAGCAGTCCTTAAAGCGGAACTTCCCCTTTTGGGTAGAGCTCCACTTTAAATTAATCCCAAAATATGGAATATTTGTGTTGCTGTTGACCACAATGAATTCCATGGGTTCTAGGATGTAAATGGATTGCCACCAGTAAGGGTTCAATTGCTAGTGCAAAAAGAAAAGGGAAAGGGGGCAACCTTGCCTTGTGCTTTGTCGGATAGGGGAACGTGAAGACCTATAGCCTCTAATAGAAACCTGAGCAGAGGGGGTACTATATAAGACTTTTAATAAAAAAAGAAACATAGGGCCAAACCCCAAGGCTTCTAAGGTAGTGAATAAGTAGTCCCAGTTCAGGCTATCAAAGGCCTTGTGTAAATCAGGGGAAAGAAGCAAAAGATCCCTAGAAAGGGGGCATCCAAACTGGCTCTAACTGCTGCAATGAGAGCAATAGAAAAGCATATTTGGTCCAGGGTTTTGTGTCCAGTGATGAATCCAGATTGATCTTTATGGATATAATGTCCCAAGAAGCTGTTAAGACATAGAGCTAATAGTTTAGTAATAATTTTGATGTCACAGTTGATCAGCTATATAGGTCATCTTTCGTGTCCTTGTTAGGTTTGGGGATAACACTAATATAGGTTTTATTCTCGTCTAAACAGATTACTCCACCATTCCATAGCATATTAAAATAAAGAGTCATATGTGGGACCAGAAGATCAGAAAATTTCTTATAATAATTGTTGGGGAGACCATCAGGTTCTGGCAATTTATTGTAAGATAATATCTATATAAACTTCTGGACACCCACACAGGAAAAGGGCTGTTCCATAAGGTCCCTATGAGTTTTCTTCAAGTGGAAGTAGAGGAAGAGTTCCCAAAACATCTCAAACAGAGGAAATATCAGTACTTCAGGGTTGACTATACAGATTAGTATAAAAGGTGTGGAATTCTCCAAGAACCTTCTGAGGGTCTTGGGAAATATGACCCCCTGATATTATAATTTTTGGAAGGGCTGAATGGGAGTGTCTGGGGGTACGTTTATGTGCCAGTTGGGAACCAGGCCTGTCCCACCAGATAAAGAACTTGTGATTAGTCCAACGCAACTGTTTTTCAGCCTTAGTGGTAAGGCAAAGGATAAGCTCCAGATTAGCTTGTTCCAATAAATGCAACAGATCAGGAGATGGAGAATTTTTATGTCGATAGGCTCGGGTCTCATATGCCTCAGTTTGAGCAAAAACCACTTCATCTTGGCCCTTCTTTAATCCAGAGGATAATTGAATAAAAAAAAACCCTAACTGAAGCTTTGTGTGCAGCCCAGTTAATTGCTGGGGAAGTTTCATCTGCCTTGTTAATACCAAAATATGTTGTCAAATGGGTGGTAATAACTAGGCAATAAGATTCAGTGCTAAGAAGGGACTCATTTAGTGGCCAATGTGGTTTGGCCAGTCTAGCCGTTGGATTGAGAAACGTCAGTATCACAGTCATGCTCTGAGCAGGCTGTAGAAACGATCTTAGCCGAATTTAGTTTGGGTAGAAACACGTGGTCTATACAGGAATAGCACTGATAGGCACTATAAAAATGTGAATAATCCCTAGATGTAGGGTTGGCCTCCTCCAAGCATCAACTAGATCATGATTGTAAAGTACCTGTCCAAATTTATGGCTCTGTTTAGAAGATGGTCTGAGTTTAGCAACATGAAAGGGCTAAATTAGAGTCACCCACCAAAATGATATCCCCCACAAGTTCAGAAGCCAAAGATTAAAGTAGAAAGTGAAAAAAAGCCACTTGATTTGTGGTAGCTGCGTAATAGACTAAGAAGGTAACCAAATTGTCTCCCAAATGTCCTTTCACCAAAAGATAATGCCCTTCCTTGTCCTTAATTATTATGGTATCAGTAAAAGATAGCCTTTTGAATACAGACAGTGCCACTCCCCTTTTTTTAATTGGAGCATTGGCAAAAAAACAAACAGGGAAGTCCCTATGAATAAATGGATGGGTAAAGGAGGAAGCAAAATGCATTTCCTGCATAGCTACAATATCAGCTCCTAGGGACCTATAATGTGTAAAAGCTTTGATTCGCTTCAAGGGTGATCCTAACCCTTGCACATTATGGGAAAGCAGTCAGATGGTGTTTCTGTCCTCCTGGACATGGAAAATGATAAACATACAAAGAAAAAAGAAGAAAAAAAATGATAAACATCCTGACAGACATATAGACTCACCTATAAGTCAGATGGATCCTTCATCTTGAGAAGCTGATAAGAACCTCGGGAGACCCTCAAAAAAAAGATAACAAGGAAAACATGAAAAAAGGAAAAGAGAGACAAAAAGAAACAAAGAATACTAGGACCTAGAACCACCCAGCATCTGATAATAACACGCAAAAATGTAGAATAATATATAATAATAAACACTCAAATAGTCCGGAGTCGAAATTCTGGAAACAAAAGAGTCTTTACTAAGATTAAGTGTTGGAAAGAGTCCTGAGTCCTTCAATCAGGGAGAGCGCATAGACCCCTCCCAGCACGAACACTTATATAAGAAAAAAGTCCACTAGGCCGTCCCAAAAAATTATCAGATATGACATACAGTCATGGCCGAAATTGTTGGCACCCTTGATATTTCTCCAGGAAATCATGTATTTCTCACGAAACGTATTGCATTAACACATGTTTTGCTATACACATGTTTATTCCCTTTGTGTGTATTGGGACAAAACAAAAAAAGGGAGGAAAGAAAGCAAATTCGACATAATGTCACACAAACCTCCAAAAATGGGCTGGACAAAAGTATTGGCACCCTTTCACAACTGCGGATAAATAAGAATGTTACAAGCATGTGATGCTCCTGTAAACTCACCTGGGGCAAGTAACAGGTGTGGGCAATATAGAAATCACACCTGAAAGCAGATAAAAAGGAGAGACGTTCACTTAACCTTTGCATTGTGTGTCTGTCTGTGCCACACTAAGCATGGACAACAGAAAGAGGAGACGAGAACTGTCTGAGGACCTGAGAACCAAAATTGTGGCAAAATATCAACAATCTCAAGGTTACAAGTCCATCTCCAGAGAACTAGATTTGCCTTTGTCCACAGTGCGCAACATTATCAAGAAGTTTGCAACCCATGGCACTGTAGCTAATCTCCCTGGTCGTGGACGGATGAGGAAAATTGATGAAAGATTGCAACGCAGAATAGTCCGGATGGTGGATAAGCAGCCCCAAACATGTTCCAAAGACATTCAAGCTGTCCTGCAGGCTCAGGGAGCATCAGTGTCAGCGCGAACTATCCGTCGACATTTAAATGAAATGAAACGCTATGGCAGGAGACCCAGGAGGACCCCACTGCTGACACAGAGACATAAAAATGCAAGACTACAGTTTGCCAAAATGTACTTGAGTAAGCCAAAAGCCTTCTGGGAAAACGTCTTGTGGACAGATGAGACCAAGATAGAGCTTTTCGGTAAAGCACATCATTCTACTGTTTACCGAAAACGGAATGAGGCCTACAAAGAACAAAACACAGTACCTACGGTAAAATATGGTGGAGGTTCAATGATGTTTTGGGGTTGTTTTGCTGCCTCTGGCACTGGGTGCCTTGACTGTGTGCAAGGCATCATGAAATCTGAGGATTACCAAAGGATTTTGGGTCGCACTGTAGGGCCCAGTGTCAGAAAGCTGGGTTTGCGTCCAAGATCCTGGGTCTTCCAGCAGGACAATGACCCCAAACATACGTCAAAAAGCACTCAGAAATGGATGGCAAAGAAGCGCTGGAGAGTTCTGAAGTGGCCAGCAATGAGCCCAGATCTAAATCCCATTGAACACCTGTGGAGAGATCTTAAAATTGCTGTTGGGAAAAGGTGTCCTTCCAATAAGAGAGACCTGGAGCTGTTTGCAAAGGAAGAGTGGTCCAAAATTCCGGGTGAGAGGTGTCAGAAGCTTATTGATGGTTATAGGAAGCGACTGATTTCAGTTATGTTTTCCAAAGGGTGTGCAACCAAATATTAAGTTAAGGGTGCCAATACTTTTGTCCAGCCCATTTTTGGGGTTTTGTGTGACATTATGTCATATTTGCTTTTCTGCCTCTGTTTTATATTTGTTCCAATACATACAAAGGGAATAAACATGTGTATAGCAAAACATGTGTTAATGCAATACCTTTTTTGTGTGAAATACTTGATTTTCAGGAAAAATATCAAGGGTGCCAACAATTTCGGCCATGACTGTATACTATGAACCATTAACTCCAAAACAGATATAGGCCTCGATACCGTTACCGGGACCAAATGTTAATTAATTAGCCGTCATTCGGCTATAGCGCGGTTGGCAAGTGGTTAAATACATGCAAGTGTCACATGCTTTGGAGCTGACTGATATCCGCTGAGACAGAGGATTTATAATACCATCTTAAAAGTATCCGTTATATGGAAGGAGGAATGGATAAAGGAGATATCGTGAGAGTTCTGTGAGCATAGAGTGGCACTGTTATTAGCATGAAACTTCACATTCACCATGGAATTGTAGTTATGGTGTCGGACCATGTGATATTTGGAAACTTATAAACTCATTTATTGAAAGCACTGTAGTATCTTTATTCACATTATTCATTAATTTATATTTGTGGTCTATGTTCTTGGTCATTTATTCACATTATTATTATGAGCACAGTTTATCCACTTGTATTGTTTATTAGTACTGATTGATGTTCATTAGCAGCGCTACATCACCTTTAATTAATTTATTTATCTAGTTGATATTGTGGAACACAATTGATGTCAGCAGCAGCACCTATATGTTTGTTTATTTATATTGCATAATAGGTGCAGAAGTTCACTTCACTTATCTAAACTTTTATGATTTCGTTAAGATTCCATTGTACCAGATCCCTCTCTTTTTCTTCCTTTTTTTTGGTTATCTACTTTGCAAACTACAAACTTAAAAAAAAAATTATTGAAATAGAAACAACTGGGTAGAGCTGGCGGAGTTTCTGTGAATTCCTTTACTACCGAGACAAAAGTTTATAGGCAGGTTCGTTAGTTACATTTTTTTCACTTGTTTGGATTGGATTTGAAGGGGGTACCCCACTCAAAAATCACATACCCCCAAATCCATACCAGACCTGGGTGGTATAGAGTGTGGCAGCATGCTGTCTGACTGACATGGTAAAGGCCATTTAGGCCCGCTCTTCTGGAATCATACTAGGCCTCATGCCCTCAACCTTGGGAGGTACCTTGCCAGCCTCCCCAGCCCCCCTTTCCCATGCAGAGCATTTTGTGCCTTTATTAATGAAGACAAGGGCCTCTTCCCCACATCTCTAACCAGTGGATGAGGTTGTCCACATAGTACCCATGGTTATTCATTCATAAAAAGGCTTGAATGTAAATAAACAGACCGCACATTAAAAAAGGTTCTTTATTATCTGGCAATGCAGATGTTCAACAATTACAAGGAATGCCCATCCTGAGAATCCATCAAAAGAAAAAGAGGCAGCTGTTTATGGTGATCCAATCCCAGCGAACTCCATGTCACAACTGACAGCTCCTGTGTAAACAAAATGGACTGAGAGCTTTCAGATGTCTCCCGGGATACCTTCTGGATTGTGTGCAAGCTGGCAGGCAACGATCTACTGGATTGAACCCTGAACTGGGGCAAGGGGCCTAACCCTTCCCTACTATAAAAAGTTTGGAAGACCAATATTTTTTTACTAAAACAAACAAGACATTGTGCATTTGAAACCTTGTAATATTTTGACAAGGAGATGATATCCTGCTAAGTTTCTTCCTCCTCAGATGTCAAATGTAAGGCATTGCAAATGTGAGGGACCAGCTGTGACACTGAAAGAAAGATAAAAGCTAATATTTAAGTTGCTAGGTTGTAAAGAATTTGAAGCAAAAAAGAGAAACATTAACAACTTTAAGACCAGGTTTTTTCTGACACTTGTTGTAAAAATCAGTATTTTAAATTACTTAGAGCCCCAAAACATGATATATTTTTAAAGCAGAGGCCCTAGAGAATAAAATGGTGGGGTTCCAATTGTTTTATTTGACATGGTTTTTGTGCAGCGGTTTTTCAATTTTTTAGGAGAAAATACACTTTTTAATTTTAATGCACAAAAACAGAATATAATACCCAATTGTTTGGTAAAATGTAAAAGACGCTGTTACACTAAGTAAATAGATACCAAACATGTCATGCTTTTAAATTGAACACACTATTGCAACAGTGACAAAAGAATCAAATTTTATTATCCATAGGCAACCCTTTAAAAGACTTTACAGGTGGCCGCTTTAGAATTCACAGGAGGTTTGGTACTAGAATTATTGTCCTTGATATGACATTTTGCGGTGACGCATGAGCACAGTGGCATGGGGGTACATTAAAACTTTTTTTTATTTACACTGTTGCTTTAATTCTTTTTATCACTTATATTGTTATCACAGGGAATATAATTATCCCCTGTGATAGCAATAGACAGTGACAGGTACTCTTTAAGGAGAGATCTGGGGTCTTTTAGACCTCCAGATATATCCTCTACCCTTAAAAGCATATGATCACATTAAGGTCAGTGTGATCAGATGCTTTCCCAATTTAAAAATATCACTGTTTGCATTCGGGGAAACAGGAAGTGATAAATGTTCATCGCTTCCAGTTTCCTATACCACAGAGGTGATTGGAGTCATGCCGGCCTCTGATTACCACTAAGGTCATAGGGACAGTTGGGAGAATCTGGGAGTTAGAGAGTAAAGATATCAAGACTAAAGCCCCGTACACTTGATAAGAATATTGGATGAATGATCTTCTGGTTTTTTTGCATGCAAGTCTCATATTGAAAGTAAAGAGGTTACTAAAGTTATGAAAATTCATGTACGACAGAAAGAAAATTCAGAAGTGATGTAATGTATTTGTATTGTATTTTTGCACAAAAACTGTACTGGTTAAACAAAAATCATACGACCTGGTATAGTACGAGAAAATTTTCGTGCTTGTCAATTCAAATAATTTCGGAAAATTACAATGGCAAATATTTCCTTGGACATGATTGAATTATTTAATTCAACAAAGCTTTACTTTATTCATAAAATCTTACACCTGGCAGGAGTAGGGTCATTGGGTCGAATCCCAACTATGGCATTACCTGCCTAGAGTTTACATGTTCTTACTGTTGCTGTATGGGTTTCCTCCCGGTACTCTGGTTTCCTCCAACACTCCAAGGACATGCTGGCAGGTTAATTGGCTCCTGTCTAAATTGGCCCTAGTATGTGTGTGTATGAATATGAGTTAGGGACCTTAGATTGTAAGCTCCTTGAGGGCAGGGACTGATGTGAATGTATATTAATAAATATGTAAAACGCTGCATAAATTGCTGGCTCTATATAAGTACCGGAAAATAAAAAATAAATAAAAAATCTAAATGAAAAGTTGTTTGCAGCTTGATTTAGCACTTTGCAAAGTTAGCATACTCTACTATTTTCCTAAATGTTGCCCTTTAAAACACGAAGATACGTATTAAAAAAATGTTAGCGTAGTTTTGTAACTAAATAGTAAAAGATAAGAAACAGATCTTTTTTCCTGCTATCCAGACCTCTGTTCTAGAGATTGCCCTTCACTTTCTTACCCTGAGAGCATGACCAGACCATAGTTAACTTAAGTTAACTACAGGGCACAAGACAACAATTAAAAATGTTGTAGGCATTTCAACATTCTCTTAATTAACTTGAAAAGTATATACAAGTCCAGATGTGTTGCTGATGAAGTGGTACCATAGATATTTTTTTGACAAGCATCTACACATATACAATTGGATTAGGGGAAATCTCTGTAACAGGTCCTGGAAAACATCTTAACTCTATTCAAACCTAACACACAAGGTTAAGAGATACAATTATTATAATATAATATATTACAAAGAATAGAATAGAATAGAATATGGGTTTTGGCACATTTAATTAAACATTTTCCTTCCATACTGGTATCTGGGGCTTGGCTGGGGTGGGTGGTCCATCTTTTGAAGCTCCATTCTCTTCCTTTTCCTCTGTGGAAGAGCTGCTGTTGCCATCTTCTTCCTTACTGGAAGGGTAAGAGGAGGAGCACAGCACAAGAATCCACCACCACCTTACCATCTGCAGTCAGTAGAATGTGTGTAGGACAGAGGGTAGAAAACAAGAAAGGAGTAACACAGGCTAGAAAGGGTAAGAACGCACAGTAAGAACATGATTTCTGAAAAATCTAAAGAGATGATGTGTCTCCATTCATAATAGTGGAAGAACTCCTGGTTTCTCCTCTTGATATCACCCCAACAGTGCTGCAGCTGGTCTTAGAGATGGTAGGGAAGAAACTAGAAAAACAATTATGCCCAGAAAAAATATTTTTTTCTTCACAATTAAAACATTAAAGTAAGCCTAAAAGCAAAAGATGATAAGTGCAGGCATATATTCAGTGAGAATTACATTTCTCCCACTCGCAGGCAACAATGGGGGAGAGCTTGCAAAGTCTCATGCAGCTCTGCATAGAAATCAATCAGGTTCGAGGTTTTATTATATCTAACATATGGTGTGTGCCTTAAATCAATAAATAATATATCTGTAAAGAATATTCACTTATGTATGACACAACAAAATACAATCAAGTGCCTTATAAAAATAAAGTCCAACGAAGGTGCCTTAATAAATAAAAATAGTCCAATACAAGTGCTTCAAAGAAAAAGGTGCTCAATGCATATATATCCAAATAAATTCTGTGATAAAAGCCACCCAGCACATAGGTGATTCACCGTAATTCCTCTACCACAGATATTCAGTCTCTTACCAGATTGATTGATCTCAATATAAAGAGATCAATACAAGCTTGCGTGATCTTTCAAACTGCACTATCCAAGCTGTCATCAGCCCTCCGGCACTTCACAGCCACATTGTCACAGGTAACAGGAAACAATCCTTCCATACCAGAATATCGCAGTGTCCCTTCAAAGAGAAGCCAAAGAAGCCGCAATAGTGTTATACCATAAAAATAATAATAAAATCCGGACATGTACTTATAAGATCAGAAGATAACAAGAGTGCTTATCAGAACAGACGCCAAGACACCAATCTTGGCATGTTTGTGACGTCATCGGCTAGGCTCAGCCCAACATGTTTCGCCACCAATCAGATTTGTCAGGGGTATGCTCCATACCCCTGACAATTCTGATTTGAGACCAATCAAGCTGGTAAGAGGCTGAATATCTGTGGCAGAGGAATCACAGTAAATCACCTATGTACTGAGTGGCGTTTATCACAGAATGTATCTGGATATATATGCATTTAGCACCTTTTTCACTGAAGCACTTGACTATTTTTATTTATTAATCACCTTCGCTGACCTTTATTTTTATAAGGCACTTGATTGTATTTCATTGTGTCATACACAAGTGATTATTCTTTACAGACATATGAATTATTGATTTAAAGAGCACACCGTATGTTAGATATATAATGTAATGTTTTGTATTCAAACCACTTTGGTTGCTGCACTTTTTATTATTTGACTAAGCGCAAATACATTATTTGTAAGATTGTTCTAGGTTTTATTGTCAAAGCTCAATTGAGCAAGCTGAAGTTAAAAGCTGATTGTCTACCATGCACAGCTACACCTGATTCTGAGTGCTCCAGTTTTAGTAAATCTTCCCCTATGTGCTTTCATTAATTAATATTGTGTAAGTAATGGAAAAATTACAGAATGACTATGCTCCTCAAGCAGTTACCCCCAGCAAATTCCCTTTTGCCAGAATGACAAGCTAACTATCCATATTGCCATCACACACTTTCCTGGAAAAGGCTGTAGGATTTTGGGTTCTGTAGCAACCACCAGCTGGAAACTGGATCATATATGGCATAGTGCAGATATTTTCCAGTACACTGCAGATCTTCAACAAAACACAGGACCTCTTTGCCAGGCATGTGATAAGTGTATGGCAATTGTGCAAAACATTTAAATAAACATCCACCAATCAGGATCAATCAAAAACAAAGTACTGCCCACTCCTGGATAGGTATGATGTCACAAGTCATGCCAAAAAACAGTAAACAAAATTAGAGATCATAAGGATATGCATTGAATTATTAAAAGAAATCCTATGCTGACATAGTCGCCTATCCATGTGCCAGGGGTGGACTGACCATTTGGGAACTCAGGCACTGCCCGAGGGCCCAGGGTCAGTAGGGGGCCCCATTAGATGCCCCTGGTATCTTTTCATAGGTTTTTTTGTGTGTGGTTTGAGTGTGGGTGAGGACACAGGGGCCCCATGATCCCCTATTGCCCAGGGGCCCCATGAGTTGTCAGTCCGCCCCTGCCATGTGCCCAAGATTGGCATCACGAACAATACTTTGATCAAGCAGCACCAGACCTCTCAACATTACTAAATCTGATTAGGCACAACTGCCAGTCTGCCAATCTGAGGTAAAAATACAGTGGGACCAGCGTCATTCGGTTGCCCAGCAACTGCCCCTCATCCTATCAGAGCCAGAATCACCTGCCACACCTCTGCACTTGTGGTTCCTTCCCCCTCTGCCCTTTGACAGTGGTTCAAGACCATCCACTAAGATAGGTGGAGTAGCCTGACTTCATGGATTTCCATGGCATAGGGGGCTCCCACCAGGTAGCGTCCTCTGACTCCATGACACCATCGGCCACATTGCACATATGCGGTCTGTGATTCCAGCTCTGATAGAATGACAAGCTGTCACACTGATGTTCATATGGAAATTTATCACAAAATCCATCTAATGTAGCACAGATGAACCATAACCTCTCTTTAAATCTTGTATTAGCTTCCATGCATGTGCATTGCAAACATCCTACCTTCTCCTCAGTATGTGCTGTGTTTGATTCAGATATGTTGAGCACATATTCTTCTCATAAAATAATATTATGTGCTTTTTTTTTTATGTATGTGCCACCTTTAACACTGCACAGTTACCAATTTTGTGCTTGAAATCAAATGGGTAGGCCAGCTAAATTATTTAAAACTATGGCTCACCACTACATAGCTGGCAGATCTGTGAAAGCCTCAGGCAAATTCCAAACCACTTGACTTAAATATGCTGTTGTAGCGCTAAACAGATCCATCTGATTAACAACAGTCATAGATTGTTTAAAAAATTCTGGGTAATGTCACTTCACATTTTGTTAAGTTTGAACAGTTTCGATAGCCTTAGTAAATCAGCACATAGTCTTTAAAAATGTGTAAAGGATTTGCAAAAGGTCTGTTTTTAGTTTGTGATTCACTATAAAATTTCATTGTTGGAAGTATTACCAGTAGAGGAAATAGAAGATTAATTTGTAGGTCCACTTTCACATGGATGTTGTCTGTTTCTAAACAGTCACTGGCCACCAAATGTCTATGTACAGGCCCAGACTGGCCATAGGGCACACCAGGCATTTGCCCGGAGGGCTGGGGCCACCGGGCTTTAGAAAAGCAGCGTGTTGATGACCGGAACAGCAGGAGGTAAGCAGTGATTGCGGCCTGGACAGGGCTAATACAGACCATGGCCACTGCTCTCCTCCTGCTGTGCAGCTATGCAGCCACCTCCCTGGCCAGCCACTGCACACATCCACACTGAAGGAACAACAGCAGACTCTTTGTTGGACAGGCTATCTCTTTGCTGGATGAGCTGTTTCTTTGCTGGTTGAGCTGTCTGTTTGCTGGACAGGCTGTATCTTTGCTGGATGGGCTGTCTCTTTGCTGGTTGAGATGTCTGTTTGCTGGATGGGCTGTCTCTTTGCTGGATGGGCTGTCGCTCTGCTGATTGAGCTGTCTCTTTGCTGCATGGTCTGTCTCTTTGCTGCATGGGCTGTCTCTTTGCTGGATGGCCTGTGTCTTTGCTGTTGGAGCTGTCTCTTTTCTGGATGGGCTGTCTTTTTGCCGGATGAGCTGTCTCATAGCTTCTTAGCTGGTTGAGCTGTCTCTTTGCTGGATGGGCTGTCTCTTTGCTGGTTGAGCTTTTTTTTTTTGCTGGATGGGTTGTCTCATTGCTGGATGGGCTGTCTCTTTGCTGGTTGAGCTCTCTCCTTGCTGGACAGGCTGTCTCCTTGCTGGATGGATTGTCTCTTTGCTGGACGGGAGACATCTCATGTCTTTGTGGATTGGGATGTCTCTTTGCTGGATGGGGATGTCTCTTTGCTGGATTGGGCCATCTCTTTGAATATATAGTGGGCACTGTGATTAGATTTCTAGGGGCACTGTGATATAAAAGGGACTGCGCTGTAAAGGGGCACTGTAATCAATGCAGTGCCCCTTTACTATGCAGTCCCCTTTATATCACAGTGCGGAGGACCAACTGTCAGGGCAGGGGCCGAGGAACGGACAGGCAGGCCTAACAATGTAACGCACTGGTTGACGACAACCACCACCCACAGACCGAAGCCCCTCAGGGCGCGGAGTCTAAGTCCCAGGCTGCCCTTCACCAGGGCCCCTGATGGTGGGGATGAACTTGACGCAGCCAGGAACCAGGTCGCGGCCCCCGAGACACCTCAGCTGCGGTAATGGCTGCCTCCAATGGCGTGTAGCTGGTGGAAGAGACAAAAGAGTAGTCAGACAGGCCGGGTCAACAACAACAGGACAAAACAGTACAGGACAGCAGACGAGAATCACAGGTCACGAGCCGGGTTCAGCAACAGAGGGTCAGATCAAAGGAGTATACAAAGAATAGTCGAGTCACAAGCCGAATCAGATACCAGGAGAGTCACGAGAGTCAGAACAGAGTAATAGCAACACAAAGACACAAGACACAAGTGCAAAGAGCATGTGCGGACCACAGGCTTATATGTCATCAGCCACACCCCTCTGGGGGATGGACCTCAGAGACCTGAAGGCATAAAAGGATTCCCACCATGCACAGCAGAATCCAAGATGGACGCCAGCACATGGAGTAACATAACCTCAGGGAAAAGGTAGGACCTTGACACCAACTCTTTGAATATTCTGTCACCAACTGCCCCCACGAATGCCAGTGCAGCCAATTGTTTAGGATGCAGGCATGTTTCTAAAGCTAAAGACTGGGGATTCCTACTCCTCCCATCAATTTTGGGGAAGAACAGAGAAATATGGGTCATTCCACTGCTTGTCAAAATCACACAAACTATAATGAACAGGACTGCAACCCTGCAGGTAACTTTACACTCAATTTGAAGGGGAGAGGTATGTGAAAAATGGACTCACATTCCAGGGGAATTGACACATCTGTTTTAGAAAAAAACATATAACATATTATGAAGTTTTTTAGCTGGCCATTTTCTTCAAATGATCATAATAGTTTAAGAATTCTGGTGTTTGCAAAATCTATAGAAAAAAATCATCCACAAAGGCTGCCACATGTATTCTTTTAGGCATCTAAAATAAGCGAGTTTTTTGATGGTACTGGTAAAGCACCTGATTTTTAAGATAAAAATAACAAGGGAAAGGGGGCAACCCTGTCTGGTACCATTGGTAATTGTAAACAGTCCTGAAATTTAATGTTTTACTTTACTTTTACAGAGGGTTTGGAGTAAAGGCTAGAGATCCAAGCTTTTACTTGGGACAAGAGGTCAAATGCTTCAATCACACATCAAGGTAGGTTTTCTATTCCTCTTTGCTGCATGTAGTCTATGATCTAAAGGGTCTTTATAGTATTATCTTTTGCATCTTTGTGAAGTCCTTTTAATCTAGGCATATTGGGGAGGGAATGCATTGTAATATTTTGTGTCTACATTGAGCAAATAGATTTGGCAATAACTGGAACAAGTTTTTTGATGGTACTGGTAAAGCACCTGATTTTTAAGATAAAAATAACAAGGGAAAGGGGGCAACCCTGTCTGGTACCATTGGTAATTGTAAACAGTCCTGAAATTTAATGCTTTACTTTACTTTTACAGAGGGTTTGGAGTAAAGGCTAGAGATCCAAGCTTTTACTTGGGACAAGAGGTCAAATGCTTCAATCACACATCAAGGTAGGTTTTCTATTCCTCTTTGCTGCATGTAGTCTATGATCTAAAGGGTCTTTATAGTATTATCTTTTGCATCTTTGTGAAGCCCTTTTAATCTAGGCATATTGGGGAGGGAATGCATTGTAATATTTTGTGTCTACATTGAGCAAATAGATTTGGCAATAACTGGAACAATACAAATTATCAGAGCATGATTAGAGAAAGTTTGTGTGTGCATTGATACTTTTTTAGGTTTAGAAGGCTGTCTTGAAAGAGATACAGGTAGTCAATTTTGCTACATATATTTATTGTGGGATAATAAAAAAAACTGTAGTCTCTGTCCTTTTGATAGAGTGATAGGATATATGAATACGATGAAAGGTTTGCAATTGCTTTATAATTTGCTTCAAGGCTCTAGATGATAGGGAGGACTTGCCATTAGGGGATTCAAGACTGGGGTCCATCAATAGATTAATGTCCCCCCTCCCAATACTATCAAGCAAGCAGCAAAGGCCTTGATTCTGTTAAAGATGTTATTCAAGAAGGGGACTTGATTTGTGTTGTGGAAGTACACATAGCTAATGTGAGCTGTATAGGACCTACCTTCCATCCAAGGTTAGAAATATACATTCTAGTATCTTTTAATGCATGTTGCAAGGTAACACTGACAGATTTACTGATTGAGGTTAAAACACCTTTCATTTTGGCTGCTTAATCTGTTGAGTGTTTGACTTGTGAGAAGTAGGGATTGCTCAATTTAGGAATTTCCCCTGTTTTAAAGTGTGTTTGAAAGAAAAATGGCATCTGCTTTGTATTTTTTAACTTTTCTCAAAAGTTTACATCTTTCCTGAAGTATTGAGACCTTGTCATTTAGATAAAGTGCATTCAAAGTTTAGCTGCTTCTGAGGGAGACATTGTGAGGATTGAGGAGCCACCAACTGGGTGTCATTAGGGAGGGATGACCCAAAAGGGAGAGGTATAGGAGAGGGTTGAGGAAGGGGGTGAAAATAAAAAAGGGGGGATAGAAAAGAAGAGAAAGAGAAGGAATGGGATACGAGTGGGGATATATAGAGGAAATCAAAGGTAAGGATTAAGACAGGGCAAGTACGCAATTGAGGGATATTAGTACTTATCAAATATTAAAGAAGGACCCTACTGTGAAATACAAAAAGGAATTAGATAAGATAGTGAAAAAAGGACTGGAACAAGAATTTCTAAACAAAAAAGAAGCTAGATATTTAGCACCGGAGGTATGTAGAATACCAATTATTTACACTATCCCTAAGATCCATAAAAATAGAGATAAACCACCAGGACGTCCCATAGTAAATGGGATTGGATCATTGTTAGCACGGTTAGGACAATATGTGGATCTATTCTTACAACCTTTAGTTAAGAAAACAAGGTCCTGTTTAAGAGATACTAAACATCTCATACAATTGTTAGATAAAGTAGAAGAGGATTGTAGTAATGTCATTATGGCTACAGCGGATGTTTCATCCCTGTATACAATTATAGGCCATGGAGATGGTAAGAAAGCCACGGAATGGGACCTCAGGAACTATGGGAACCTGAAGGAAGGACAGAGGGAGTATATTTTGGAATGCTTAGAATTTTGTCTAAAACATAACTATTTCTGGCATAACAATTCCTTTTATAACCAAGTGAAGGGAGTAGCCATGGGGGCCCGCTTTGCCCCGAGTGTGGCGAATCTTTTTATGGCCCATTGGGAAGAAGAAGCTATATATTTAAGACCACCTAAGGAGTTAATATTATATAGAAGATATATAGATGATGTGTTGGTGCTATGGAAAGGCAAGCAGGAAGATTTGATATGTTTTCTGAACCATTTAAATGGTAACAATAGGAATATATATTTTACGTGGGAATATGGAACAAATACATGTTTTGGATTTGAACATTGGGATTAAAAAAGGGAGGATCATTACTAAAACATTCTTTAAGAGTGTTGATAGAAATGGGTACATCCCGCAAGACAGTTGCCATCGTCCGTCATGGCTATTGAATGTCCCGAAAGGCCAGATAATTAGACTCAGGAGGAATTGTACCATACAAGAGGATTTTTATCATTAAGCAAAGGATCTTGGTCAAAGATTTGTGGATAAGGGTTATTCCCAATTTGAAATTGATAAAGTTATCCATGAAATAGGAGATACAGACAGGGGTCTATTTCTCAGAGATAAAAATGTAGGTGGTAATGATCAAGTGGATCAGTTGGCCATATTTTTGGAGTTTAATGTTCATTATAAGAAAGTTGAGAAAATCTTTAGAAGACATTGGCCATTATTAAAAGCAGATCCGGTTTTAAAAGATATGATATCAGAATTCCCAATTTTTAGATAGAGAAAAGCCCCATGTTTGAGGGATAGAGTGGTGAAAAGTGTTTTAGATCGCCCGGTTAAAAATAAGGTTACGTTTTTAGACCAAAAAGGTTTTTTCCCATGTAAAGTATGTTTTGCCTGTAAAGCCACAAAAGGAAAGAACATAAAGAGGAATAATTTTATTTCATCTATAAATAAGAAAGTGTTTGCTATTGATGAATTCATTTCCTGTAGAACGGAGGGCGTCGTATATGCACTGCAGTGCGGCTGTGGTTTGCAGTACATAGGGAGAACAAAAAGACCCCTCTGGGTTAGACTAAGGGAACATGTACAGAATATAAAGAAAGGGTTCCCAAAACATAGTGTGTCAAAGCACTTTGCTAAATACCACAATAAAGACCCTAAAGATTTATTATTTTGGGGTATTACTAAATATAAGAAGCATTGGAGGGGTAGCCATAAAGTGAGGTCCCTAAGTAAATTGGAATCCAAGTGGATTTATAATATGCAAACTTATACTCCCAAAGGGCTGAACATAGAGTTCGATTTAAATTGTTTTATTTCAGATTATTGACATAGTAGTGATATTACCATAGGCGTTTGATAGGGGGTCCTTATGCGCACAGTAGAGATTTATATGTACTATTCCTCTTTTAAAAGGTCTTGTCTGTGTATTCATGATATTTATATTATATTGTGTAAAAAATTGTTTTTATCATATAGATTTTTTTAGAGAAAGAATTTTTGTAATAATTTTTGTAATAGTTTTTAAGGAATTTTTATATATAAATGTATATGGCTCGGTTGTAAACTCAGGTTTTTGGATGTGGCCTGCATGTATGGGTGGAGAGTCAGGAATTTTTGATCCTTATTAATTTTTGATCCTTATTATTTTTTATATATATTTTTTATATATTTATTTTTTGTATATTTTAAATAAATAAATAAATAGAAAAAAGTTTTTAAATATATTAAAGATTATAATGAGGGGTTGTATATGGTTAATGTTTATTGTCCCACTTTGTTGGCTTAGTGTTTTATTCCAGAGTAGTGGCCATTATATATGTGTACGTTTCAGGTTTTGATCTATAATTGGTAGATATAGGGTATTAGTAATATAAATTATATTTAATATAAGTTATCAGTTTAATATCCCTGTTTCTATTTATGATCATGCGAGAATAGGTGTATGGAATAAGAGAAGCACATATATATATAGATATATCTGGCCGAGATTCTAGTGTTTGTCCCCATTTTTTACATTTCCGGCTCTATTGGGCTGTGTAATGTATTTTTAGCTACAAGAATATGGCCACGGAAGATCCTGTAGAGCGGGTATTGACCCGCCTTTTGGGGAGGTACATTTGATTTTGCTGGGTACTTATAGGAAGTCCTTCACTACGCATGCCAGCCCTGAGGAATTCACATGGTACTGTGACGCAACGCGTAGGCCCGACGTAGTGACGTACTTCCGGCGTGGCGGCCATTTTGGTACACCTCTTTGTACTTTGTACACCCATGCAGATGACATCCAAAAGGATGTGGTGGGAGCCCTGATTTTCAGCAAATTGATGTAAGTGCGCATTCTAATATACCATTTTTGTGGCAATAAACATATTACACAATGGAGGCTTGTGTTTTATGTTAAATGTGAGTGGTTAGCGCAGTATGTGACCCTGCCTGGAGAAGGAGCCAGTATTGGATTTCTGATCCCCAGAGGGAGATCTGCACATAGTGGGAGCTGTCGTTTGGAGTGATACTAACCTGGAGGATCTGTGAGAGGGATCCTATTAAAATGCTGTGACTCGCAACGGTCGAGTCTGTAAGGTGAGAGGCTAATCCAGCCGGTGATCGGATGATTTTTTGTATAGTCATCAAATCACGTTTTAACACGGATATCAGCACGATTTGTTTTGTTCACTGGAGTGTGATTATTGAAAGATTGGACACTAAAAAACGCATGAAAATAGATTATTGTGTGTATACTATGTCACTAATCAGAGTTCACTCTTGCACATGAGGTTGTTTTATCCACTTTATGGGATTTGTGTAGGTGTGTATATATATATATATATATATATATACACATATATATATATATATTAGTGCACATTGTGTGTTTATGTATATCTGTTCAAATATGCACTGTTATGTCAGTCAATAAGACTGTTTTTTCACCATCACTATAGGAATTTTTTTTGTGTTTCTTTGTAAGCACGAGGTTATTTATAGTAGCATGTTTATTCACTTATAATTGAGGGGATTTTATTTGCACATTGATTTATTTGAAGCGATTTCAAGCGATTAGCGCTACATTTGCTTCACATTTTAATTTTGGAGGATCATTGGATACATGATTTAATGTTGGCAGCTTTTTCGCTATTAATATTATCGTTTAAAATCAGTCTGAGTGCAGGAGGTTCACACCACTAGTGTTCCTGGTTACTATTACTCCAGACCAGTACAGCAAGCAACTGTTTTCCTTATCACCATCACACCAGTGTCACCAGACCAATTTAAGCCAACAACTGTGTCACTGGTTGTCACCACACCTGTCCCAGTCTCACAAAAGCAGTGTAAGTCAACATCAGTATTCCTGATTGCTGCACTATTGGTTGATTTTTGTGTCACACAAGATACAATTATTATTATTATTATACAGTATTTATATAGCGTCAACAGTTTGCTCAGCGCTGTACATTATAATGGGAGACAGTACACGAGACAGTACAGTAACAATACAATACAATACACGAGGAGTTCGAGGGCCCTGCTCCTTGGATCTTACAATCTAGGAGGGAGGGGGTAATGTCCAGTACATAATCAGTCGTGACAATGAAAAATTCAAACACATGTGGTATTGCCATACTCAAGAGGAGAAGTAGAATGTGTTTTGGGTTTTAAATCTACATATGTCCATGCTGTGTGTGAAAAATATTTTATTAAACTGACAACTCTTTGTAAAATAAACATTTTCACTTTCTTTCTGCATTTTCCAAAAACTTATGGTAAACAATGAAGTCTTCAAAAGACTCACCATGCCCCTTTAAAAATATGTAACGCTAATGTGTAGCGTTGTGCTGCTGAAAAAACATTAAAACATAAAAAACATAACATGAAGTCCAAAAACATATACAGTCATGGCCGAAATTGTTGGCACCCTTGATATTTTTCCTGAAAATCAAGTATTTCACACAAAAAAGGTATTGCATTAACACATGTTTTGCTATACACATGTTTATTCCCTTTGTATGTATTGGAACAAATATAAAACAGAGGCAGAAAAGCAAATATGACATAATGTCACACAAAACCCCAAAAATGGGCTGGACAAAAGTATTGGTACCCTTAACTTAATATTTGGTTGCACACCCTTTGGAAAACATAACTGAAATCAGTCGCTTCCTATAACCATCAATAAGCTTCTGACACCTCTCACCCGGAATTTTGGACCACTCTTCCTTTGCAAACAGCTCCAGGTCTCTCTTATTGGAAGGACACCTTTTCCCAACAGCAATTTTAAGATCTCTCCACAGGTGTTCAATGGGATTTAGATCTGGGCTCATTGCTGGCCACTTCAGAACTCTCCAGCGCTTCTTTGCCATCCATTTCTGAGTGCTTTTTGACGTATGTTTGGGGTCATTGTCCTGCTGGAAGACCCAGGATCTTGGACGCAAACCCAGCTTTCTGACACTGGGCCCTACAGTGCGACCCAAAATCCTTTGGTAATCCTCAGATTTCATGATGCCTTGCACACAGTCAAGGCACCCAGTGCCAGAGGCAGCAAAACAACCCCAAAACATCATTGAACCTCCACCATATTTTACCGTAGGTACTGTGTTTTGTTCTTTGTAGGCCTCATTCCGTTTTCGGTAAACAGTAGAATGATGTGCTTTACCGAAAAGCTCTATCTTGGTCTCATCTGTCCACAAGACGTTTTCCCAGAAGGCTTTTGGCTTACTCAAGTACATTTTGGCAAACTGTAGTCTTGCTTTTTTATGTCTCTGTGTCAGCAGTGGGGTCCTCCTGGGTCTCCTGCCATAGCGTTTCATTTCATTTAAATGTCGACGGATAGTTCGCGCTGACACTGATGCTCCCTGAGCCTGCAGGACAGCTTGAATGTCTTTGGAACATGTTTGGGGCTGCTTATCCACCATCCGGACTATTCTGCGTTGCAATCTTTCATCAATTTTCCTCATCCGTCCACGACCAGGGAGATTAGCTACAGTGCCATGGGTTGCAAACTTCTTGATAATGTTGCGCACTGTGGACAAAGGCAAATCTAGTTCTCTGGAGATGGACTTGTAACCTTGAGATTGTTGATATTTTGCCACAATTTTGGTTCTCAGGTCCTCAGACAGTTCTCGTCTCCTCTTTCTGTTGTCCATGCTTAGTGTGGCACAGACAGACACACAATGCAAAGGTTAAGTGAACGTCTCTCCTTTTTATCTGCTTTCAGGTGTGATTTCTATATTGCCCACACCTGTTACTTGCCCCAGGTGAGTTTACAGGAGCATCACATGCTTGTAACATTCTTATTTATCCGCAGTTGTGAAAGGGTGCCAATACTTTTGTCCAGCCCATTTTTGGAGGTTTGTGTGACATTATGTCGAATTTGCTTTCTTTCCTCCCTTTTTTTGTTTTGTCCCAATACACACAAAGGGAATAAACATGTGTATAGCAAAACATGTGTTAATGCAATACGTTTCGTGAGAAATACATGATTTCCTGGAGAAATATCAAGGGTGCCAACAATTTCGGCCATGACTGTATGTGAAGCTACAACGTAAAAATCCAAAACGAAGAAAACGTAGGAAATAGACTCTTCAGCAAATCCGGATGGAAAGAACCTTCTTTCTACTGAAGAGTGAGCCGAAAATCCCAGTGCTGTAAGTCTTTAAATGGTGTGCATCACCACAGTGAACATATAGTATAGGTGGACCCTCACCTTCATGTATGGACCCGTATAAGAAACAGGTTAACCAGGCATCTTCCTTCCTAAAGGGGGTAAAACAAAGATCTCTCTTCTGTGGATATATGGCCACTGTATCCTCTGAAAGGACCTTTTGGCGGTATAGCTGACTCTGTAGGTGGAACTTAACAACCATATAAAGCGACCATAGTGCAGCAGATTTGTTAAAACCTTTATAAAGTTTATTAAAATACACAAGGTAACAGTAATAAAAACGGCAGTGTGATAATAGTGTTAAAGCTGTACAATACACCGAGCAGTGTCTCCTGCTGTGCTTACGGCGTTTTTGGCTTTGACATCACCTGGCTCCTCCCCAAGCGTATCGTCACGCATCACGTGATAAAATGACAGCTTTGCGAAAAAAACAATTAAGCTCAAAAACTTACCACGCCTCTAACTAAATACTTTGGACTGTCAACTTTCCAAAAAGGGATAATTTGGTGGGTATGTGTATTATGCATTTTAACACCTCAAGAAATGAGGCAGTCAGTACACCAGGACTGATCAATTTTCAAATATATGTATACCATAGTTTGTGGAATCTATAACTTTCACACAAAATAATAAATAAACTCTGATTTGGGTTATTTTTATCAAAGAAATGTAGCAGAATACATTTTGGGTTAAATTTATGAAGAAAGATTATTTATTTACAAATTTTTATAACAGTTTTGAGCTGGTTAATAAAGCGTACAAAACTGTCACCTTTCTATTTTTTTTACATTTTATTGATGATGTCCACAATAAGTGCTCTGTTCATTCTTTGCCAGATTCCAGAGTTTTTATTAAAGTTTAATCAACTGTTATGTTGCTTTTCCATGTAACTTCCTTAATATTATTATTATTATTATTATTCAGGATTTATATAGCGCCAACAGTTTGCTCAGCGCTTTACAATATAACGGGAGACAATACAGCAACAATACAGTTCAATACAAGAGGGTTAGGAGGGCTCTGCTCCTTGGAGCTTACAATCTAAGACGTTTCACACCTAATTCACAATATAAGAAAAGAACCCTAATATTCAAAGAGCTATATTTTAAATTAATAAATTAACAATTGACATAACCTACAGATCAGAGCCCAATCATGAATTAAAATCTTTTCAAATACATTTCTCCCCTTAAATTTAACTACACTACATAATGTAACCCATTAATTTAGAAATGCCTTGTTTATTAAATAAAAAAATTGTTTTGGGTAAACGAATTTTAATATTTTAGTTTAAACTTTGGGCTGTAATCTTCAAGCAACATGTATCCTAGGCTATGGTGTACTAAAATACATAATCTGGTACAAGAAGCGCATAATATGAAAGCTTGAGCATAAAAAAATGAAATATGGTAATCTTTCACTCTGTTTCCTACATCATGTTTATTTTTGAAGAATGTGAAAGGATGTTTTTAGGTTACAATGTCTGTAGTAACAGTAAATACAGTGAGAGATCTGTCATGCATGGTTGAAAAATTTACCAAAAAACACAGAGCTAATTTGCAGGACTAGAGGTGGCCTATGGTGTACAATATTCACTAAGGATGTTTCCAGATTTATGGATGTTGATGCCCTAAACACATTCCTAAACCAATCCTAAAGTAGTTTTATTAACACTAGGATCAGTTTGCTTAGAATAGAAAAGTATTAGATGGTCTTTGCCATCTACATTTCATTCAAAAAATGTCTGTTCACTTCCAATCCTGTATCTACAAAAGAAAGTGAGAGGAAATCTCTACAAAAGTGAGGCAAGTGTTTTGTTTTTAGTTTTGTTCTGGTGACAATTCTAAACATTGGATTCACCCTAATTTTCAAACCTGGTGACAGAGAAACAGTAAATCTCTATAGAAGGGAAACAGTATTAATAACCTTATATGATTTCTAACTCCCCACCACTCTCTTCGAGAAAAGAGGTTTTGGTCTTAGATTTACTTGAAGTGAAAAAGATTTCATGGACTTTCCCTGTCATCAGATTGAACATCTTTGAACTTTTTGGTGAAACTCTACAATAAATAGTAAGTTTCTCCTGCTCTTCCGTAAAGAACAGTTCAGGACATATATAGCAGCATTCTAAGATGAACTGGAGCTGTTCTGAAGGCAAAGTGTGACTTTGCTCTTTACCAGGTTCTTTAGTTGCATTTATAGTTGTGTGTTGTTTGGCAAAAAGCAGTACTTGCTTAAACAAATTCAGTATTTCTTTCTGTGCAAATATCTTTGTCTAGACATAATAAGAATAATCCTTTAATCTACCACAAGGTGAACATCAACCAAATAATAGAGCTGACTTCTGTAATAGAAATTAAACATATCATGCATGTTTTGATAACCAGTGTTCCCATATATGGCCATTCTAAAAGAACAGACATATAGCCAACAACCCTTGAACTACCCGTCACAGGAGAACAATAGTCTATTGGCTTGATCTAATCTGGCAAGTATATTTTTGCTTTGAAATTGAACTATCAAAAGTGTCTGCTGAGGTTTCTGGTACTCCACAACCCTCTGGATTATCACCTGAGGCTACAGAAATGATGATTATCTTTTATCCATAGGTCTCTCTGTATTTATATTTACAGTACCAACTCTATTACTGATATACCATTAAATTGTTACTAAACCCACAACAGTAAAATCAGTCTGTATAAGCAGTAAAGCATGCTTTTTATACTCACTGCGGAACCTAAAGGGTTAATCCTCTGCATTGTGTAAAAAGGATGTTTGATCTTGTCTTCTCTGAACTTCCCCTTCTTCTACTCATCTGCAGATAGAACAGAGCCATGGGCACAAGCTGCACATGCTCAGTTTGGTGTGTATTGCTAGAGAGGTTTTTTTTTTTTTTGGAAGAGTGCATGTTATCAGCACAGGGCCAATCAATGCTGTCCAGACAGAGGGCCAGGGGTCCTGCAGCCTCATAGAACATTCAGGGGAGAATGAAAACTCCTCCTACAAGCTTTAACCAGTGCTCTTCTGAACACAGCTAGCCGTTACAAGATTGCTCTAACTGCTGATGAGAAAAGGTATTTAGCAGTTTACATTTACTAAAATAATTGCATTTCCATGTTCTGTGTTCTTTGGGAGACTGGATATAGTGATTCCAGTCATGGATCATGGGTTTAGTGACACTTTAAGAAAAATTGTATGGTGCTATGAATATATCAGATTATACATGTTCAAGCAACATTTTTTCATTTCTCAAGGATTAATGGCTTTTCACCATGCATCTGAAAAGCAGTTGAACAAACAGCAATTTTTGAAACCTACGGTTTAGTAGCTGATAAGAAAAAATGTAATTTGCATAAGACCCCGCAAGGGTGCCACTGCCAAAACTCCTTACAGTTTAAACAACAGCCTTTATTATTCTGTAAGTGGATGTGTTGAATTTTCATGCTTTTGTTTTTCCCTCTTCTTAGTCTGACAAAAAAAAGAAGAAGAAGAAAGTAGATTTTTCCAGCACCCCTACTGTGCCCTCAGGGAAAAATTCAATGTGCCTCATTTGTCTTAATTGGACAGCCGCCCTTGGCACCAGCTTTTTCTATGAATATATTAGCAGGAAAGACAAAGTTTTGGATCAACTTCTGGAAATACGGATTTGTGCTTTTTTTTTCCTTTCTTTTTTTTTTTTTTTAAAACAGAACAGAAAAGATGTACTAATGGGCAAGTAATAATATGTTTACATGAATGGGGAAAAAAATCACAGTAAGCGCAATGTATAAATATCTTTTTATACAGCTGTGATTTCATCTGAACATAAGACTTAATTGGCTTCCATACATATTGTACACTAGTTTTATATTATTACAATATACAATGAAGTACAAATTCAGTCCCAACATTTCTTTTTCTGTATGCTTGGCACAATGTAAAGAAAGCACTTTGAAAACACATAAAAACATGTCTTTATACAAAGTGGATAATTTACTAGAATAAATGGACTTGTTTAGCAGTCTCAGAAAAACAGGTCAAATTACAGCCTTTGGGGTGATCTATAAGCTACTATCACTAGTATCTGGCTTAATGAACCAAGAGACCTGAATGTGACTCAAATAGCCAATTAGATTTTTAAAAAAATCTAAAGTATAAAAATAGATTGGCTGTATGAAGCACATGGTAGTTTGTTAATATTTTTCAAACCACCCACCATCTCTAAAACTATGATTTACTTTAAATTCAAACATTAAAATAAAATATAGATTTGTAGCATTTTTGGGTAGTCAAAATAATTATAAAGATATATGCAGGAAAATATTGTGTATTATGGAAAACTCTCTGGCTCCAAGATGGCCAATAACTGCATGAAATGTAAAATAATAAAATCAAGATTTTTTTAATACATCTGTTCAATAACTACACAGTATTCATCCTTTCAAATACAGCTAGAGCATCTTGAAAATGATAGTGACATACTCAGATTAATTTGTCTGTAGCAAACAGTCATTATTTATGTGCCTTACAACCCCCTACTGCTCAGTTAAACAAAGGCGTAAATATTAACCTCCCCACGGCCTAAGGAACCATGTCTAGTAAATTCTACCTGACACGGCACCAAAGATATTTGTTTTATACGTTGTATATGATATTATGTCTTCGCAAGAATGTATCAATTTAACATTTTTAATATATGTTTTAAATGAATGGTTATCTTAAAGTATTTTGTTTGTGTGAGAATAGAGCACATGTGTTACCCTTGTGTCTATCTTATGGTTGATTTGTGCATGATCTGAACTGTTATGACTCAAGTGTGTAATTGAATTCCCTAGCAGCTGATCATCTTCGCAAGGTGTACAAGTTAATGCTTGGCTTTAAGGCACTGTTAAATATTCATATTATTTCCTCTGGGAACATTGTATCAGCAATTCAAATATCATAAAATGTAGGCCATGTAAGTAAAGGGAGTGAAGAAAACATGTTTCCTACCAATGTATACTTGAAAAGAATGAAAATGTTATCTAATTAACTTACACTGGTTACACGAGTCCTATATCCTTTATATCAATCCAAAGAGATATTATATTAAAAAAAAAAAGTTTCACACAATTATAAAATACATTTCCTTTCTGTTTTAAAAAATATATATATTTTTCTGTGTACCCAGCTCTTGCTTTCATTCATGGTCCACATGCTATATGGTTGTGATTTCAGTTTTCTAAAATGATTTCTCTAGGAGCCTCACCTCTGCCTGCTGACACACTCTATCTGACCTTTATGTACCTTTTTGAAAACTGCTTTAACAGAAAGTAGCATATATTATAAAACATAATCAAAGGCATAGATAGAAGCATCAGTGAAAATTACTTGGGGACATATTTATGTTTATAAAGGGATTATAATATTGATTTGGCAGTTTTCACAGCTTTTTTGCTGGGTCCTTGCTGTCATTTTATGTTTTACATTTATAAAACATGTTTCCCATCTGAATTTGATGATTGTGTGATCTGGAAATTTTTGCTGATCTTTGCCAAATTTTCCACTTGCTCAGTCAGTAATCCAGATTTAGGTAATATTTATTTCTAGTTTATTAAAGTGGAAGGGTATTTTTCATGTTTTTAATCTCACTTCTGCACACTTTATTTCTGTTACTGCCTTTATACTGTATGTACAACTACGTCATATATTGTAAATACTAAATATTTACTAAAGAAGCAGAGTCTGTTCATTTAGCAAAGTGAATGTTTATTTGGCACAGTAAATAAGATATTGAAGAAGTATGGTATAGCTTGTGACAGCCTGACAACCATTTTGCTCAGATGGAGGTAAAAAATAGCAACCCATATACTGTATTTCTCTTTGTAGATATTTTTCTATTCTTTTAGACATTAGACATGTGGGTGTATATAACGATAACTATATAGCGGTAGATTTATCATGTATAACTTTTTCATTTATGTGCTGTAAATCCTATTTTTCAAATTAGCATTTCCTTCCAGCAACCAACATTTTCCCACAGGCTAACATTAGCAACTATTTTAATTTACCTCAATGAACTTGTTTATTATCTCATTCACAATTTGGTTATTTCTAACATTGCTTTGTTCTGTAACATTTCTAATGAAACTTTTCTACCGTGTGGCCATCATATGGTTGTATGCACAATCATCTTCCCTATTTTCTCTCTTCTGTAGAGTATTTTTTTTTATCATACTTGTAAAAATAAAAGAGAAGTGAAATGCACAGTAGTACTGGTATTCAGAATTTAAATTCATTATGCAGCTATGTATTTTCTATAGCACCTTTGTTAAGGGGATGGAAGAAAAGTAGTTCTATAGTGTTTTTTGAGAATACAAGAGAAGAGGACACAGGCCTTAAGTTGCTAAAAAAAAAGTCTCTTGCTTCAGCATAGTACAATTTTAAAACGAAATCCAGAGGTGGATTTCTTTCCTACCAATTTGAAACATTGGTTTATCTACCAGGCATAGAAGGGCTTTGAGTAAATTTACCCTGATTACTTTAGGAGTGGTTATTGTTTATGGCAGTCCCCTAATCCTAATAGTTTCTTCTGCGGGTTCAGGTTTGTCTAAAACAAATGCTTTTTGCCTTTATTAGCATCAATAGTTTCAGAAGTTTGTTCTTTTTTTTATAGATTTTGTAGCATTTGTAAATAATTTCAAGATGTCAGTAACAGTTCAGACATTTAAATGCATACTTCATGGCCTTCTTCAAGACCTGTAGGGAGTTCAGTCCTCTTTCTGGGGAGAAAGGAGTGTAGATGAAGGAGGAGGAAGGTGCTCTGCTAAATTCTGTCTGCTTAAGAGATTTATTCAATAAATGTGGTAAAGTTAGTGGCAATGTTGGACAATATTCTCATTGAGGATATGTCCAGTCTCTGTAGAAGTAGCACACACTGCCTTTTAGAGCGACTGCCTTTTTTTTATGATACATATCGTAGCAGCCACTGGTTGCATTGGTAGTGAATCTGATGATGATGGTGTGCACTAAATAGAATAACAGCAGATTGGAGAAGGTAAAATTGTCATGGTGGGAAAGGTAGGGAAGAGTGATGTCACCCTCCTCATACTCCCCTTATCCATGGCATGGTTCCCCCATTCTGTCTATGAATTATCAGAAGCAGAACCTATGGTATCCAGTGCTCTTTGCAAAGCTTTTTTGCCCTATATGCAGATTATAGTCCAGTAACACTTGCAAAACCCAGACTAGAAATTAAACAATGAGTGAAACAGGACTGAAAGTTACCCTGGTTACAAATTAGTGGGGTTGGTTTACTAAAGGCTAATAAACTGTTCAATTTGAATGTGAAGCTGCACTTTGCAGGTGATTTTTTCCAGAGTTTAATGAATGAGGTAAATCTCTGTTGACTTCTATCATCCAATAATTTTTTTGTTTTTTATCCTTGCACGTAATTGGTTATTTTTTGCAAAGGAAAATTTCACCACATTTACTAAGCTCTGTAGAAAATTTCCCTGCAAAGTGCATCCTCCCTTGAAGTGAACATGTGTCCTGTTCAGATTGTTTAGAGTTGCCCCATCCGTATTAAGATTATACTGGCAGGCAAGCTAAATTTTTCACAATGTCAGTAGCTCAAATAGGAGTAATTAGCTACCTGGTAGATTGGAGAAATATGGCTGTCAGAGTTATATGAAATTAGTGGAAACAACATATGTTTGCTGTTTCTGATCTATTTGCCACCACTGCTACTGCGGAATTTAACAAAATGCAGCTTGGCACCCTTGCCTAGCTCTGTGCAAAATAAGCAGACACCACACAGGTTTACAACCTGTCCTAACAGACAGTATTATTTTCTCTGCCCCATTTGTAGAAAGCAAGATATAACAACAGATTAAGCATAAACATCTATCTATCTATCTATCTATCTATCTATCTATCTATCTATCTATCTATCTGTCTGTCTGTCTGTCTGTCTGTCTGTCTGTCTGTCTGTCTATCTGTCTGTCTGTCTGTCTGTCTGTCTGTCTGTCTGTCTGTCTATCTATCTATCTTTCTATCTATTTGATATATACACACACACATGTCAAATTAGTGGTGGATAATGCAATTGAATTACATATAAACAACAAGAGATTTAAATCAGACTAACTACAAATCAAACAGGCCATTGCCAGTTTGTAAGAAAAATATTTTAACTAAGGCACATTAATGTAGCAAAATGCAATATTGCAATTTCATTGATTATCATTTATTTACCATTTAATTGGCATAAGAACAGACAAAATATATCATATTTGTAGTAAAACATAATTGTGTATAAGTCAGTCAGAAGTCCTGGATTTAGAAGATAAACAGTTATTTTTTTTTTACCACCGAAGAGCCTAGGGATTGTTACAATACCGTGTGACATTGTGTAACACAAACAAGACTGATGATGGTACTTATCCCAAAAGGTTTCCGAAAGCATATCTAACCTTTTGTACCTGCAAATTTAAATGTGAATGTGGTTTACCCAATAAGGCCTACCAGAAATATTGTAAATAATATCTATGCAGTGTTGATAATATGTTTCCTTTTTCTAGTGCAAAAAATTACACTTTAAGATGCTGCCTATTCCAACTACTGGAAATGCTGCCCATGTAGTCTGTACAATATTTCTTCCCTTTTCTGTGATATATATACACTAAGACATTGATTTTTTTTTAAATGAAAAGCTACATGCTGTATGTCCCTTATAAAATAGGTCATACTCCAACTGTTTCAACATGTACTATAGAGTTTGTAAAATGTTTCTGGACTTTGTCTCATAAAGAATACACTACACTAACAATACACTAAATTGTCTTGTAAACTCTCTTATCTCTCCCTCTTCAATTGTGGCCTAGTGAAATCACAGCATGTATGTGCAAAATATTTGCTTCTTGTCTCTAACATAATCCACGGTCTTTCTCACTTCTCAGTAAATCCTGCTTTTTCTCTCCCTCTTTCATTGGGACCTAGTAGAACCACTTATAGGATGTGCAGTGTCTGTACTAATTTTCTGACTTATTTCTCTGACATAGTACACTGTAATTCTTATTTTATGATAAAATCTGTCTCTTCATTCTGTCTTCCATTGCCACCTAGTAAAACTGCTTACAAGATGTGCAGTGTCTGTGCAATATTTCAGGCTCTTGTGTTTGACATAATACACTAGCAATTATATTTCATGAGAAAACCTGCCTTGCTTTTCCTTCTTTTATTGCAACTAGGAAAACCTCTTAAATTATGTACACTGTGTCTATAGAATATTTCTGATTGTTGTCTCTGACATATTACACTGTAAATTTTATTTCACAATAAAAACTGCCTTATCTCTTTCTCTTCCTTTGAAGCCTAGTGAAATGTACACATGATCAGCAGCAGGTCTGTGCAATATTTCTGGCTTTTGTATCTGACACAATATATTGTAATTTTCATTTCACGATTAAGCCTGCCTTTTTATTAATCTTCCTCCATTGTGTACTAGTAAAACAGCTTACATTATGTGCAGTATGTCTGTGCAATATTTCTGCCACTTTTCTCTGACATAATATACTGTAATTTTTCTTTCACAATAAAAACTGCCTCATCTCTTCCTCCTCCAGTGTGGCCTGGTATAACCACTGACATGATGTACAGCAGGGGCGGACTGACCATTTGGAAACTCGGGCACCGCCCGAGGGCCCGGGGTCAGTAGGGGACCCTATGAGATGCCCCTGGTACCTTTTTCATAGGCTTTTTTGAGTTTGGGCAAGGACACAGGGGCCCCATGATCCCCTATTGCCCAGGGGCCCCATGAGTTGTCAGTCCACCCCTGATGTACAGTATATCTGTGTAAAATGTATGCCTCTTGCCTCATACATAATGTGCTGTCATTTTTATTTATAAATCCATAAAAGTTGCATTGTCTCTCCTTCTTACATTGCAGTAAAACTGCTTATATAATGTGCAGTGCATCTGTACAAAAGGTCTAGCTCTTGTCCATGACATAATATACTGTAATTGTTCTTTCACAAAAAACTGCAACTTCATCTCTTCTTCCTCCAATGTGGCCTGGTATAACCAGCAGTGTATCTGTGCAAAATGTTTACCTCTTGTTTCAAACATATTGTGCTCTAATTGTTATTTTGCACTAAAAGTTGCCTTGTCTTATTTTGCCTTTGTTTTGCCTTTGTTATTGGTTCTGAAATATGACACTGTAATGTATATGTTAGCATAACAACTACATTTTCTTTAGAAATATGGACTTGTGATTTTCAAGTGTTTTTGTTCATTTTCTGTTAGCATTTTAATAAAATTTGTAGACAATACAGTGTAGTAGTGACCACAAGCTATGCTATGAAAATGTTTTCTCACTGACAATTGTTACAAAGTTAAAGGTTTCTGCTTTCTTTCCTTCCTTTTTTCTTCCTTGCTTTTTTACTGTAGACCTTCCAAGGGTTTTGCATCTAAAGCTACTTCCAACATTCCTTTCTGGACTATAGATGGAAAAACAAAAAAACTGTATAAAAAATTACTGAATAAAGATTTTTTCTTTAATGTTGAAATTAATCATATTGGTGTGCTGCTGCTCTATGTAAGCCAAGGAATAATGTAAAAATAAAATCAATTACATGGATATACACATGCATTTTATGTGATGCTAGAATACTGTGTCGCTGATGCTCTCTATAAGGAGGGCCCTTTCCCTGCTGAATGGTGTTTCTTAACATTTCATTGGTATATGTCCGCCATGGTAGTTCCCCGCTTCCACTTGCCCTTTTTTGACAATAGCTTGCTTATTTGCCTTGACAATGGCAATTATTGATTTTCAAGGTTTGAACCCTATTGACCTCAGTGGGGCTTGGATTAAAGCTTGCATTTTCTGAAGTTTACTTTGACTGGCTTGAGAATCAAACCCAAGCACATTTATCATTAAGTATAAATGATAAGAGCTCAGACTGTCACAACCTAGTCAGAAAAACTGAGTTTCGACTAGGGACCCTTCAGTTTATGGCAGCGTTCCTACACTCTTTGCTTAAAAAGACTAGACTGAAAAAAATACTCTCATTTATGAGAATTGGATATCCTGTTTAACAAAGGGGTAAGGAAGATGTTAACTGACAGAAAGGCAAACAGAATGCTTTATACTTTACATGTAGAATTTCACAAAGAAATCCAAAAAGGAACAAAAGTATTGGTTACATTTCTTAAAGAACAAAGTGTAAATGTCATTAAAGTCCCAAACAGCAAAGCAGTGACAGGTACTCTTTGATACTTTACAGACACATGAAACAGTGAAAATGTAATACAGTGCAATAATTCTCAAGATGCAGCATGTTCTTAGATGCTCTGTCTGCAAAAGAACAAAAAGGAGAGCGAGGCAATACATTCTGAAGTGCCATTATTGCAGGAATGTCATTCCAAGGCATATACTCTAAAGCAATGGCTTTTCTAATGGTATCTTAAAAGTCCATTCTGAACCTGGTACTTAAGTGTCCATTTATGAAAGAGAGAAAATCCGTGATCCTGATCTAAGCTGATCTCTCATGTGTACCGGTTTATGTAGCTGAGTTGAGGAGCTAAGAACATGTTCTCTGCTGCTCTACACAGCACACAACAGTTCTGTCATTTCTGGCCATTAGAGTGAAATATCTCGGTCCCAGCTTCTCGATCTCAGAGGCTATGTTATGGGAGAAATAAGACTTCTTTCTTCCTATATATCAGCACCAGTCGGTTATAAATGAATATAAATTGCACTGCCAAATGCATGTAAAAAAATACCAAAATGCACATTTAAAGAATATGCCAAAATGTGTATTAAAAAGGAAAACTTTCATTAAAAAAATACCAATGCTTATTATTTTCATGAAATTACAAGGTCTTTTTAAGTTTATTTTTAAACTTTTTAAACTAGCTGCACTGTAACTGAAACTATCTCACAAGATCACATGTGTCCATCCTCCTTCTATTCAGATCTCAGCAGTTCTAAGAGGAAAAATATCTCTCTTCATAAACAGGGTGTCAGAGGACATGATTTTTCAGAGAACTGAAGTGAGGTAAATTACCTTTGTTTCAAAAACATACACCTAAAAAACCCTTTTATGCCCTATAAGAATATCATGGTTAATTGGGAAATGGTGTATTTGTAGATGTAATTACAGCTTGACTACTAAAATCAGTCCTGTTAGAAGAAAATACCCTATCTACAAAATATGTACACACAAATGGAACATAAAAGTACCAGTTCACAGGTTCACCTTATCTCATAATAAAGTGACCAAGTGTTCTCACGTAAGGCTTATTGCACATTGAACATTTAGCCCTGGTGCTTGAGATCTCAGCATTTAGGTGCTGGTGAAAGGCACTGTTGCACTGTCCAGCCCCACTGCTGGTGTTCTGAGAAACTCAATAATAGGCTAAAATCTGCTGTCACTGGATTGGGTTGAACAGTGGTACTAATGTTTAGGGCAGTATGTGTTCAGAAACAAAGGAAAGAAAAGGGGAAAAGGTGCCTTCTAAGTGCAGTATCCAAGTTAAAAAATGACTTGAAAGGATCTTTAATTTATCCTTTTATGTCTTATCTAGTCATTAGATATCTTTACTTAGCAAAGGGTTAACTTTTGCTCCCACCATCCAGCCCAATCCGTTTACCTTGTTGAAAGATTTGAAGACATTTATCAGAGACCTATCAGCCAGTAGGTTTTTGTCAGGAATGGACTTGCCAGTGGTGGTGGGACTCACCTGCCTTGTGGGCTGCAGTACCAAGGCTGGCCAGTGGGTGCTCTCAGCAACCAGAAGCTCACTCCTGCAGTCAGCCATCACCTGAGGCTGATTGCAGGAAGTGTATTTAAGGAATGGCCAGACCTGCAGTCAGTGCCTTGGTGTATGTTTCCCATGAGCCCCTGTACCTGCATCCTGTCTGCTTCCTGCCTGATTCCTGATTCTGCTTGATCCTGACCCTGAATGAACTCCGCCTGTCCTGACCTCAGCTATTCCTGACCACTCTCCAGCCTGCTCCTTTGGTACCTTGTCTGCCTGATTGTTCCTGACCCGGCCCGTCTGACTACGCTCTGCCTACTCCTTTGTGTCTTGTCGGCCCGATGATTCCTGACCCGGCCCGCCTGACCACTCCACCTCGCCAGCTCTGACTGCTCTTATCTGTGTACATTCCGTTATCAGTTGGAGGTTTGGCTTTGTTATATTGTGCGTTATATTTGTGTATAACCCTTAATAAATTATATTGTTACACCATACTTGAGCCTGCATTTCCCTGTGTCAGTTCATGCATCTATGGTCTTACCGGGAGCCCTGACAGTTTTAAAATATTCAGGCAGCAAAAAAATAGGCAGGTTGAGAAAACTACCACTCCATCCATTTTAGAAGATACCATGTCCCTTGATGTTATGGATAGGGTTGTCCTAGCACAACTAGAAGAACATCAAAATGAAGATCCATAGGATATTATATTGTGGCTACCACAGCAATCCCCCACTTCGCCCCCTGTACAGCACACTCACCCCAAATCTAAGCCCATTTTCAATTGTGTTCACAACCAAGAACCATACCTCCAGACATTCTACCAAGCAGTCTATTCTGACATCATTTGCATGTGCAAACAAAACACTCAACCCAAATATACCAACCTCACATCTTCAGAACTTAAAACTTTGGAAGATTTATTCCAAAATAAGAATATCAAATCTGCTGACAAACGGGGTGGCGTTATTGTACAGAACAGCTGAGACTATATCCTAGAGGCTCAAAGGTTACTTTTAGACAGCATTACATACCAAAAACTATCCAAAGACCCACTGCCCCAGTTTCAATTAGAGGCCCACACCTTAGTTTCGAAAGGAAAATGTAATTTCCAAAACTGAAGCTTCCTTTTTAGATAAGAATTCTTTCATAACCCTTATTTTTATTAATTGCCAATGGTTGCAGCATTTCTAGTGGATTTTCTGTTTATATAGACTGATTTTTACAAACTTTGGCACAAGGCCTCCCATTATACATCCGCGATGGGATACATCTAATGGAGATGCTAACACTGAACATCTGGGAGTCCACATACTGTATTCATGGCTCTCTCTGGATGTAAACTCCTTGTATACCTACATCCCACACAAGGTGGGCCTATGTGCAATACAGTACTACTTAGCAGAAGACCCCTTTATTAATAATAAACAGGCTAATTTCATATTAGAAGCCGCTTGTTTTGCCTCAAACACAGTTACGTCCTATTTGATGGCACTTTCTATCTACAAGTGAATGTCACAGTTATTAGGGCAAATTTTGCCCTCAGCTTTGCCAACTTAACAATAGGTTGTTGGGAGTCCCATTTTATTTGGAAGAACAACCCATCATATTCTACGGCAGATACATTGATGACATTGTCATCATTTGGGATAGCCGGGATAATGCAATGGATTTGTTCGTCCAATATTGCAATGAGAACAATTTGGAACTCTCGTTTGCTCATGTTCATAACCACCATGTACTGACATTTTTGGACTTGAAATTACATCATGATGGCACATAAATATATACAAGAAATTATGTAAAACCTACATCGGGCAATTCATTTCTTCACTACAGCAACTGACATCACCTGAGATCGGTTAGAAACATCCCAAAAAGTAAATTTTGTAGTTTGCGAAACATTTGCACTTGTGAGGAAGATTACTTGCTACATGGGGCTAACCTCACAGAAAAATTCCTGGAAAATGGATACCCAGTTTCCCTAGTCCATGAGGTATTCAGTCAATACTGACAAAAACATCCCAAACAACAAACCACCCCGAATCAAAGACAACCTACGAGATTCATGACTCAATATCACACACAATACAAGAAAATGGAAAAAGTGCTTCATAAACACTGGTCCATTTTTCTCAAGGACCCCATTTTACTATCTTCCCTTACACCTCATCCTAAAGTATCCTATCATAGGGCCCATAATATCAAAAACAGTATTGCTGCAAGTCAACTCAAGACATACCAGAACACCCGAGGACACTCGATCACATTCCTCAGTCTTAAAGGCACATACAAGTGAAGGAAAAATTTTTTAATTGAGCCTCACATGTCCATATGTTAGACAACGCCAAAAGGATTTTACAGTAAAAGGGAAGACATATACCATTAAAGGATATCAAAACTGTTCATCAGAATGTCATGGCATATTGCCTCACTTGCCCTTGTGGCTTATTTTATGTAGGCAGGACCATTAGAATCCTACGAAAGCACTTTGGAAAACACAGATGATTCATTGAGGACGGAGATGACCAACATAGTGTCTCCAAACACTTTTTTTGAACAGCCTCAAAAATCCACCTCGGGCTTGTTCATTTGAGACATTGAGTCCATCCCCAAGGCTCTTCCCATGGCAGAATGTTTTTAAACATTTGTGCCAACGGGAGACGTTTTGGATTTATACTTTGGGGACCCTTACCCCAGGAGGCCTTAACGAAGAGATAGAGGTACATACAGGTGTACCTTGGTTTATGAATTTAATGTGTTCTCCGGGACATTTCGTATTGTGAAAAATTAGTAAACCGAAAAGCGGTTTCCCATAGGAATACATTGAAAACCAATTACTCCATTCGGGAGGTCAGAAAAAAGTAAACAAAAAGTCTCTGTCACTATAGGTCAATGCCGTTTTTTAAATGTAATTACTGGCTTTTATTTTCTTCACTATAGCTCAGAGAATTAGCTTTCACTTCCCCCCAGCTAAAATAAAGAAAGTTTCCTTTTAGTTTATTTCCCAGAGTTAAAAGAAACAATGTTTCCTTTTAGGTTTTTTCTCGAGATAAAAGAAACAAAGTATCCTTTAGCTCTGGGGAAAGTGACAGCTAATTCTGTGAACTATAGAGAAGAAAAAAAAAGCCAGCATTGCATTTAAAAATCAGCATCGACATACACTTCGTATTGTGAAAATAACTTGTAAACCGAGGCATTATTTTCAATGGATTTTCATTCGTAAACTGAAAATCACATTAACTGAGGCGTTTGTAGACCGAGGTACACCTGTACTTTATTATAATCATATATGCACATACACATCTTTATTCAGTCTCTTTAAAATAGCGAATATATTCAACCCCATATTTAAATTTTCTTCTTCCTTTTTTTTTTTTTCACAATAGAAAAATACATTTGAAAGTGGGAAATAACAAATAACAATCATTAAAATATAAATAGCTACTTGTATTAGTTTTTATTTTTTATTTTCTGCCTTTTTCCTAACCATCAGAATTTGTTCATATTTACAGGAGACCCTTAGGGTCTTCTTAAATTTTGTTATAAGGACCATAATGGTCCATGGGGGATTTTGCGTGATATACCAGTAAGTACCACTTTAACAATATTATAATATTAGACCCATATCATTACTTATGTGCAATTCCTTTGAAATAAGGAAATTTATAAATAACCTTTTTTAAAAATGGAAATAATTCCTCTTGTGGCATGTGTGTATATGTGTGTATTTATGTATATATGCATGAGTCTGTATGGATGTGTATGTATTTGTATAATATGTTTTTTATATATTATTTTTCTATATTATGTTTTATTTTATATGATGTTCCATTTTCTCTTCTGGGATTTCCTTTTCTGTTTGCTGCCCATTCCTTTAATATTAGGTTATTTTTTCTATATATAAAAGCAGGCTTGCTGGGCATGTTAGTCCTCCAGCCTAAGGCTTTCCATAAATCATGTCTATAGCAGTACACCCCCAGGCCTTTGGAAGGAGCAGCAAGCTCCAAGTGCCTAGCCTTCTCTTTGTTACTGTGCCTCTCCACTTCTGTGAAGTCATGTCCCCCGGTAAGTGCATTGCAAGCTGGTTCCAAGAACTTATGGTTTCGGCTGCAGCATCCTGAAGCTCCTTTCACATCTACGGTGGGTATACCCACCGATCACGGACCCTGGAGAATGTGGATCATGGCTGTACACTCTTCATACAATGTTTGATGGTCATTTCATACTCCTTAATTTTGTGGGTGTTTTTACCTGTGGCTTAATACATTTTAAATTGGATACTGCTTCTACTTAGAAGGCCTTTTCCCCTTTTCTTTTCTTTTCTTTAGTTCTAGAGAGTTGGCTTACTATGGGAGGGCTGCCATTTGTGACATATAGGATCTTATGGACATTTATAGACTATATATGGAGTTCATTATATGCCATGGTTTATTAGGATGATCACAAGCCTTTTTGTGTGCTGATTATATATTTTGTATTGAGCTCAGAGAACAAATGACTGGCACACAGAGTTTAACAGGCTGCTGGAAGCCTGTTTGTCTTCTGCTAAATGTCAGCTCACATGTTGAAAAATGCAAAATGTCTTGGTATTATTGTATATTGCTTTGGGTTAATGCAGCACAAAATTTTCACCAGTCAGTTCAAAAACAGTTATGTAAATTCCTGGCAATACACCCACATGTAGCACTCAGCCACCCCTCTCCTGCCCAGAGTAGTTGCTGGATTCAACAGGTGCTACCAAACTTTCTACAGGTGACCTGCTCTACATCTGCACCCAAACATTTACTGACCCACCAATGACGATCAACAGAATTCCACTCCATAATTTGTTTGCAACATTTATTGAGTCAAAGTTTAAGGGTTTCTCAACCAGGGCTCTGTGTTACCCTAGGGTTCTTCCAGAGGTTTCTAAGGGTTCCCTAAGCAAAGGACAATGTCTGACTCTCAGATAAGTATCCCTGAAGTCAGTGATCTCTTTTCTAACTGTAACGACGGGGATTCTTTTCACTTGCCACAAATGTAAAAAGCATTCTTACTAGAGATCATCAAGTTAATGTACTATGAGCTGTGGATAAAATACTTATTAGTAGGGGTTCCCTGAGACTAAAAACTTATTTTAAGGGTCCCTCCGTGTTAAAAAAAAGTTGAGACTTGCTGGGTAAGAGGGTTGGGGGTACAGTATACCTGAAAACAGCATCAAACAATTATTACACTCCAATCATGCTCACTAGGTAGGTCAGATGGATAACTATCTTAAAATATCCAAAGTTCTCCTCACAGGCCATCTGTGGATCTTTAAGCCAAGACTGATAATTGACAAAACAGTATATTTTAAAGAACTGGGCAGTAAGTTTCCCATGCAATGTCTATCATAGCAGCAACTTCCCCTCAATCCTTTTAGACACTTTTTATGCATAGCAGACACCACTAAGGACGCTTTACTAGGTAGTCATCTTCCTGTTTCTCCTGGTCCTCCAGCTTCCTTCCAAGGAAAAATGCCTAAGAGGCATAGGCCTCTCCTCACAAGAGCTCCTTCCCCAGACAGCAGGACTGGGGGGCTGAGACAGAACCTCTCTATACACACAGCCTCTCCAGGCAAAGCCTGGGAAGGATGGACCCTGCTAGAAAGTCATCCTGAATTTGTTTTTTCCTACTCCAACCTGCAGTGCCTGAATAACTTTATCAGTTATTGTGAAAAATTTGTATAATCCCTAAAAATTGTAACATTTCACTCTGCCCACTGGAGAACACTCTTCAGTAGCAGGACGAAGCAAACATATCGTGGGTTTAAGCAACATCCAGCAAACCCAGATAACATTAACAAAGAGAGCTTAGGCTGGTGTCCACCTAGCTGTAAGTTTGGACTAGGGACACTTCAGGACGGGGTCCCTATACATGTATGTACAGTATTTATGCATCATTCTCCCAGGGTTTATTTTATTTTAACCAGATCTTTTTGTTTTGGTTGTGAGGGTGGGAGGTATGCATGTAAGGTGTAAAGGTGTACTTAATAATTTTACTTAAAGTTTTCAGTAAATAAAGCCCTTTACAACAGAAGATACCTAAAGCCCCAATGAAGTCTTACTTTTTATACTTGAGAGGTTGCATAACAAGAAAGTAATATGACATTTAATTTTTAGTATGTATTATGTGTTTGTGATTGGAAGCTGTCAACACTGGTGACAGTGCACTAATAAACAATACTGCTCAGAGGGTGAGCATTGGGTACATTAATGTGCAGGGGGTGTGCCAAATAACTGGAGACCCAAACTGCAATGCTCTGTAAGAGCAGTGGTCTGGCTCTTCGATGTGTTGCTAGCACAGGCTGCTTCTTACAGTTTTAATCACAAACATTTTACCCTTTATTGTAAAAGTCCAGAAAAGCCATTTTTTAAAAACTATATTTTAGGCGTATACTGAGATGCACGTGTTGAACAGTCTTGTAGCTAATCCCAGTTGTAGAAATTAGTTAAAATCTGACATTTTTCACAAATATGAACAACATAAGGATAGCAGATCCCAGATGTTTAAAAATATTTTAACATCTCTAACAAAATAATGAATCTATTTCAGAGCATAACATCAGCTCATTCCTCAAACCATATTGTGCCTCAGAAATCCTGTGCTGGAATCCTAAGAGAAGTGTTTTCTCTTAGATATATTCACAGATAACAAAAGGCAACAATTTGCAACACTTGATCTGATGATAGCTCAGTGATGTGAATAGAAACTAAAGGAGACATTTCCCTAGAGTTCATTGCACACTTAAAAGCCCCAAGCATATAGAATCTCCCTCATTTCTTGACCAGAGGCTTAAATGGAAGAAATAGCAGTTTCAAGGGAAAGAAGAGTAGATACACTAAGATGACATTATTTTAACATAATGAATATGCTTGTTCATGTAAGCATTAACCTTGATTTTTAATAGGTTTTGTTTTTTTTACTCTTTTCTACATCCATATATGGCAAACAGGTGAGGTGTCTGAATCCCACCTAAAACCAGTTCACAAGTAATGGAACATCCAACATCTTTTATCTCACAGTATGTGGTATGGACCATTGGGGTACTGGGTATTCTGAAACTGAACCCTTCAGTAATTAGTTTAGTATTTTAAAAAGGGTTCCACTGTGTTTTGGAACAGCCAGAATCTGGAGTAGCTGTACATAGTAATAAATTTGCTTCTAACTTCAGATTGTTAACTTTGAAAATGATAGCTGGAAATTGATAGGTTGCCATGCACAGCTGCTCCAGATTCTACCTGCTCCAATTTTAATGAATCCCCCTCCATTGTCAGCATGTGTTTATATCAGCCTTTTAAGCCATTTAGCATCAGGAGGTTCTGTGAGAGGAAGAAAATGATTTTAGTAAATTTAAAATAATGTTTTTTCATAAATGTGTGTGCATTTCCAAGTGAACTTTATAATATGAGGAATTTGTTCTTCAGTGAATGTATCAGTGACTTGGTTATGTTTTTTTTTTACATGGGGGGCACAGGTGCACAGTTCACAGAGGATGTCCATATCTTCCTAGAGCTCTGCTCCACTCAGGGAAACCCTTCAGGCTGCCTCACTCCCCTGACCTTGCACGCACCAGTGATCGAGCTCCACAGCCTTACTGTCATCTGAAACACGCCCGGTAATGGTATTGGTGGGTATTTAACCTAAATCACACCCAAAAAACATACAGGTAGCCATGACTCCCCCCCCCCAAGATGGAGCCTCTTCCCACCCCCCGTGCCGCCTTACCATGTTGTCCTACTCCATCACAGTGGGACACAGGTGAGGAGGGAGACTCTGAGGCAGACTGCAAGGATTGTTTAATATTAGCCCTTCTAAAGCAATTTGAACATATGCTGCAAAAGTCTCTTAAAGCAACTTCAGACCAAATAACAGATCACCTTTCACTTAAGATCCATGACCTCGGGCACCAACTAGATGACCTGGAGACCCATGTATAGACCCTGGAGACCACTACACAGAACCCCAATGGGAAGCTAGAGACCTTCAGGGGGGAAAACCTTACTCTTCAAACCTGACTGAGGACTTTGAAAATAGATTTCCATGATCTAATTTATTGATCCAGGGCATTCCATAATAAATCCTAGACCTGCAATCTTTGGTAACAACTTTATTCTAGAAACTCTCTCCTACAATTCCAATCAAGCATCTTGAATTGGACTGAGTTCATTGGGCTCTCACCCATTGCTCCCCATTATTGCCAAACTGTACTACGTCTGTACAAAGGAACAACAACTATCTGCAACTCATGAGAAGAATTCTCTTGTCTTTCAAGGTCACCCCTAACAACTGTTCACTGATTTGGCCTCTCTCACCATAATCAAATGCAGAGCTATGAAGCCTCAGCTAAAAATTTTAAAACGTCAAATCAAGTCTAAATGGGACTTTCTGTCTCCGGTCATTTTCTCTCACCAAGGATAGTATTATATTGTGCCTTTAAGGAGGGATGGGCTCACTCCAGGCTTACCTGCCCTCAGTCTATCTATTAATTTGCATGTGCTTCTACTATGGAGGCTCTAAAAATGTATAGTTAGGACTGCAGATAACACTGGGGTGCTGGGAAGAGGCTCTACAGCTTACGCATGCATTTGCAAATGTGTGCAAACTAAACCCCTGTTTTTAACATAAACTGTTAGACAGGACAATTTGGTTGGTTGCAGGCTGGTTGGTAGGTTAAACTGAGAATTTGACTTTGTTGTTGTTTGACATGCAGCACCCTTCCATGTGCTCATTGCTGCAAAGGCCAGTTATAGATTGGGGCAGTTGCTGTTTGTTTGTACTGTTAACATTTTACTGTACCTGTCTTACCCCTGAAGATCTGCGGTCTACCTTGAAAGACCTCCACACACACACATCAGCCATGCCACCATTATATGCCTTGTCTAAAGCTCATTTTGATGCGCTCCAGTGAACAATACAAACTGGTTATGTGCCTTACGCCTGTATCCTTTTCAATATGTATTTCCCTGGGCAGCAGTGACTGCGTCCCCATTTTGTTTCTCCGTCTGGACTCCTGCTTCTCTTCACCCATGCCCTTCCTCCTGGGGATTTCCCAGGTCTGGCTCTACAGGTACCATTTACAGCACTTCCTACCACCACTCCTAGATGGCACCCCTTAATGTTTTAATCCTTAATGTTAGGCCTGAACTCCCCTAACAAGAGAGTTAAAGCTTTCAAGACTTTTGTATTATTTAAGGCTGATATTGTTTGTCTTCAGGAAACCTAGATTTCCTCCAACTCATCCAAATACTTTATGTCTCAATATCTGCAAATATTCCAGGTCTTCTCCCAAACCAAACATAAGGGAGTCCTTGTTGCTTTGCAATACAACTTACCCTTTACTCCTCTAGCAGAACCCAGAAGTCTGATAATTATTCCTAACGATAAGGATATTATGTGCCCAGTGTGACAAACGCTGGTCAGACCATTGCCCTTTTCACCACTTGTGACAAATGACTGGTCAACCCCACACCATGATGGCATTGGTACACAACAATGACACTCTCAGCCTTGCCCTGCACAAAGATTTTCCAGCCTGCGTGACCACATTCTAAGAGCCAACAGGCTGAAAGCAATTGTTCCTGGGTAACTAAGCAATTAACCCTTTAAACTGCCACCACCTACTTTTTTTTACCAAGAAGTAAGAAATGTTCCCAATTATGGCAATAGCAACTATGATTTTAGAATAAATGTCTATAACACATACCGTCACCACAAAGAGGTATATTCAGAGATTTACACTGCAGTAGGACTCTTCAAGAGACAGGGATTCTTTAAGTTTGCGATAGCACATTATAGACAGTTTTAACACTTTTCAAATATGATTTAATAATGAAAAGGTCAAAATGGTGCAAATAAAATCTTTGCAAAAAAAAGGTATTATAAAAAAACAAAGAGACAATGCAATGGAGAAATAAAAAGGAGTTGAGGGTGAGGATACTTAACAATGTCCTGGTTCAGCAAAATCCAATCAACCAAGATGGTACATCGGCTCTCATACGAATTGACAGGTGTTCCTCGGTTTGATGTTAAATGACAGCTGACCACTGCAAGGGCAGCCCCTTTTCTTGTCAGTAAAGGGGGTATCAACAGAAATGTCCTGACCAATCATTTGGTTTAAGGTGTGGCTGCTGGGATGTCACTTTGGTTACAACCATGTCCCAGATACAGTTTTCTATATGTGCTAATATCTTTGAATACCTACAGGTTACAGTCTGCTAATTTGCATATTATTGTCCAGCATTGAATTACCTTCGTAATGAATATAGATATGACAGGTTTCAGATGCCCAGTTTATTAACTGAGGGAGGTACATATGTCCTTATCCTGGCTGTGCTGTTATTATTTTATGAGAAATATACTGACGTTTGGGAGTCTTTGCTGATAACCAGTCAATAAGGAAAGTGTTTTGGCCATTCCAGCAGCTGAACTATTTATGATTGTTAAATGATTGATGTGCCAGAGACCAGACCAGGTATCTGTTAAAACTATAGTTACTCAGGCATGCAAATATGACAGTTTTATGAGGTTACCTAGACTGAATTGTGCATTGGTTAATGGAAAGGGTCTGTGTGTGTCTGATCAATGGACTGATAAGAAGGTCCTGACATCAGTTAACAGTTTTTGTATTGTACCAGATGCTTTCCTGGGGGAATGTAAAAGGGGACCACTTCTGCATTAGGTCTCCTTGTGTTACAAACTGCCATGGCTGAATTCTGAACAACATGATATCCTTTCCTTTTCACACAGCTTGTGAGGGGCCCAGTATGTGTTACACCCAATACCAATCCACTTCCTTTTTTTAACTACAGGTTGTTGATTCCCCCTTTCCTTTTTTTTTTCATTTGCTCCAGGTTGTTGATTCCCATAAGAATCGCACATTGTAAATCACACAATCGCAATCCCACGTTGTTACTGTGTGGGGATTCTAATCAGGTTTTAGACAAGTCCCACTCCACTCCTTCCCTAAGTCTCTCCAAACTATCTTTTCAGATTATCTTACAATGTCACTCACTTGGCACAATATAACCCTGCCCACCACCATCTTTTACTCCCATCCCCACAACACTTTTTCTAGAATATAACATATTCTCGTTTCGATAGGTACCACACCCACATTCCTCTTACCAGCCATTCGGCCGATACCCTGGACCGACCATAAACTTCTCTATCTGCGTTGATAACCAAAGCCTGAAACCCCACATGATGTCTTAATAACTCCCTTTTGTCACACCCCTCCCTTGGCAGACATCCAAATGGCCATTACAAACTACAGTTGTGTTCAAAATAATAGCAGTCAGACATCACTAACCTGATCAATCACTGTTTTTGGTAGAAATGATATTTCTACATGGCAAATAATTTACTAGCAGGTGTAGTAGAGTAATAGAAATCCAACAGACCCAACAGTCATGACATGCATGCTGCTGATTCTGTGTAATTGAATCACTAATTGAAAGGGGCATGTTAAAAATAATAGCAGTGTGGAGTTCTATTAGTGAAGTCATACATTCTTTGAAAAACAGGTGGCAATTATTGCCCTTATTTAAGGAAGGAAGGCAGCAAATGTTGTACATGCTGGTTACAGTGCATTTCTCTCTGAAATTCCGAGGAAAATGGGTCGTTCCAGACATTGTTCAGAAGAACAGTGTACCTTGATTAAAAAGTTGATTGGTGAGGGGAAAACATATAAAGAAGTGCAGAAAATGATAGGCTGCTAAGCTAAAATGATCGCAAATGCTTTAAAATGGCAACCAAAACCTGAAAAACGTGGAAGAAAGCTAAAAATTACCATTCGAATGGATAGAAGAATAGCCAAAATGGCAAGGACTCAGCCAACAATCAGCTCCAGGAAGATCAAAGAAGGTCTAAAGTTACCTGTGAGTACTGTTACAATTAGAAGACACCTATGTGAAGCCAAGCTATCGGCAAGAAGCCCCCGCAAAAGTCCCACTGTTGAAAAAAAGACGTGCTGAAGAGGTTACAATTTGCCAAAGAGCACATTAACTGGCCTAAAGAGAAATGGCGCAACATTTTATGGACTGATGAAAGTAAGATTGTTCTTTTTGGGTCTAGTGGCTGGAGACAGTTTGTCAGACGACCCCCAAACAATGAATTCAAGCCACTGTAAAGACAGTAAAGCATGGTTGCGCAAGCATCATGATATGGGGATGTTTCTCATACTACGGTGTTGGGCCTATTTATCGCATACCAGGGATCATGGATCAGTTTGAATACATCAGAATACTTGAAGAGGTCATGCTGCCTTATGCTGAAGAGGAAATGCCCTTGAAATGGGTGTTCCAACAAGACAACGACCCCAAACACACCGGAAAACGTGCAACATCTTGGTTCCAGACCAACAAGATTGACGTTATGGAGTGGCCAGCCCAATCCCCGGATCTTAATCCAATAGAAAACTTGTGGGGTGACATCAAAAATGCAGTTTCTGAGGCAAAACCAAGAAATAGAGAAGAACTGTGGAATGTAGTCCAATCATCCTGGGCTGGAATATCTGTTCACAAGTGCCAGAAGTTGGTTGACTCCATGCAACACAGATGTACAGCAGTTCTCAGAAACAGTGCTTATACAACTAAATATTAATGAAGTGATTCAAAGGAAAGCAAAATCTTCAAACATTTTTCAGTTTTTATAGTGAATGTTTGAGTTTGTAAAGAAGAATACAAACACTGCTATTTATTTTGAACAGTCTAATATTCACTTTCTTCAATTTTTTTAGAGGAACAACACAAATTTGATATATTTTTCTTCATGTTTTGATTTGGAATAGAATGTGTAGTGTTCCCCAATGCATTTGTGTGTATGGAAATAAAAGCTATATTCACTTTTTTCAAAGCACAGCTATTATTTTGAACACAACTGTACCTTTAATTTTTCAACATTTTACCAATTATGCTATGGGAGGCCCATAAGATGGTCATCCGTAGATCCTGTATACGATTGGCTTCATATCTTAAAGGGCAGAGGCATCTACCAGATCAATGCTTGAATAATACGTTCCAAACCAACTGTACTGTTTTACACTAATCTCACCCCATCCAATAGACTTCTTCTAGACAAAGTTCAAATGGAACTAGATTTGTTCTTTATTGAATCAGCAGAAAAAAAATCATCTTTCACATCACTCATAAATACTACACGAAAGCTAACAAGCCTGACACTTTCTTTGCCCTCGCCCTCCGAAAACTGGATTATTCCCATGAGCCTATCTGCCTTAGGCCTCATGTACACTGCTGCTCCTAAACATACGTTTAGGAGCTTTTGGCGTTTTTTTGCCAAAGACCCTGAACTCAACTCAATAAAAGCCTATGTGTCCATGTACACATAGGCTTTTACCAGAGTTTAGGAACAGCAGAGTTTAGAGGCAGTTAGATGTTCCTCTCCTGAATGCAGAAGAATCGCGTTCAGGAGAGAAACGTTTTGGAAAAAAAAACATAACAAGGCAAAAATGCACGTAAACACGTGTAAATGCATCTAAAAGCAAGCTGCATTAATGCTTGGGCGTTTATTCATGTCAATTGAAAATACTCTGGCCAATCAAATGAATAAATGTCTAAGCACTTAATGTGGGTAAATGTGGCTAAACATGGTTCTTGTCTACATGAGGCCCTAAGCATTTTAAAGATACCTACAGAAGCAATCCCATCAAATTATTACACATATTTAACAAACACTTCCCTAACTTTACAAGGCTAAACAGAACTTTGAACCACCCCAAGCAGATTCCCTTTTTTCTAATTTTAGTCTCCTTACTCTCACTTCATTCCAGCAGGACTCACTAGAGTGCCCTATTTAGTTAGATGTGCTATAAAAGCCCTCAAGTCTAATAAAAGACCCAGCCTGACATCCTGGCAGTCCTACTACAAGAGATTTGCTGACTTGTTGGCCGCACCTCTTGTTGGTGCTGTCAACTCTTTACTTGACCAACAGTCTTTCCAGACTTATTCCCTGAATTCCATTATCATAATGATTCCTAAACCTAACACTGACCACTCTGTCTCGTCCAATTACAGACCAATCTCCCTCCTCAACATAGATGTTAAATTATTGGCCAAGATCCTTGTGACCAATCTTAATTCTTTTATTCACAGGGATCAAGTGAGATTTATACTACTGTGCCAAGCCAGTGATAATGTGCAAAAAGCAACTCTCCTAACGCATGTGGCCCATGCTTGACATAAACTGACATGTCTCCTACCCTCGTACATCAGAAAAGCATTCAATACAGTCTCTTAGCCCATATCTTCAGTATACAGTCCAGAGATGGAGGTTCAATCTCCACTTCCTATCTTGGATCACCTCTCTATACAACCACCCTAGGGCGTATGTCTCATATAATGGCTACCATTCAGACTCTTTCCCAATAGAAAGAGGGATCAGACAGGGTTGCCCCCTCGTCTTCTGGGACCAACTTAAAACCCCCTTGACAATCCAATCTAATCTTAATACACAATTATCTTTCCTCAAAAACTTGCCTTCCTATCCAGCCTTTGTTTCTCTTGCTTCCTTTCATGCTTGGCAAACTGCACACTTAATCAGACTCTACAAATGAACCACCATCTCATCCTTCAAATCCTTTCTTCCCTACAGGAATCGCATGGTCTTCCCAGCTCAGAAACTTTTTGGCTACTTACAACTCAAACAGTGTTATTTCCTTATACCAAATTCCATTTTAAAATGAAATACCTATTTTTAAAGCATTTGTAAGCATGACTCTCACACCCCAGGCCTTATTTTATATCTCTATTTTCAATTTATAGACAACCCTGGTTCAAATCCCCCTGCATACATTAAATGCTGGGAACGAGACCTCGGAATCTACGGAAGCAATTGATGGCCTGATCTAAACTCTGCAACTAAATCCTCTGTGCAAAACAATAGTGCATTGGAAGCCAATTACAAAGTCTTCCCTGTCCCTACTAGAATCTCCAAATATACATCAAATCATCCACCAACCTGTCTCCATGGCTTCTTTTTCCATATCTGGAGGTCCTGTCCTATAATGAAAATAGTGAGTTTTGGGTTGAAATAGTTCAAATTATCTCCATGCGAGATTTGCTAATAGTGTGATAACCACGTGGTTTTCATTTAGGAAATTACATTCATTCCAAAATCAAATGTTAGAAGCAAACAAAATGTTGAAGTTCTTTCCAATTGACATTCATCCACTTATAGCATGTACACAGAATTTTTGTATAAATGTCCTCTCAAATGTTCTTTCAAAAGTGTATAGGCAGCTTTCCCCTGCTGTCCTAAGCACTGGTCCACAAATGCCTTGATAGTAAATACAGACCTAATGGTAATAAAAACTTTGACAACTTTATTGCTCTTTGTCATTGAAAATGCTGTGCATTAAATTTTACCCACTATAATATTAATATTTTACTTATATTTTCCTTGTTACATAGATCACAATAACCAATTAGTAGAGATAAAGGTTTAGCATTTTAGTGTACAATAAAATGTTTCTTTTTCCCTTCATAAGATATTTCACTTTAGGCAAGAATTATGTATCACAGTCAGATCATTCCCATGACAGTTTTAGATACATTTGTACATTTCTACTTTGTTTTTCTTGTTTGTCTTTGCCAACACAGAAAACTGCTTTTCATGGCCATTGTGTGAATTGCTTGGTGGGAAAGCAGCTGGTTGAGACAGATGCATGTCAGATGAAAGACAAAATATTGAAGTACAGCGAATTGGATATGGGAAACTATGGGAAATGTGATACATTTTGTACATAATTAAACTTTCCTAGAATTTCATTCTTTGAGGCACGTTTATTTTAATCTACTTCACAAGAGAATAAAACTTCTGGCATACAGTGCAATACCACTAAAGAGTGCCCTTTATCTAAAGGCAAATTGAGGTTGATTCCCCATTTTGTGCTTTTTTTTTAGCACCATGTTCACTAAATATGGTCTTACTACATGTATATCATCTCCTCCCTATTAGCATACTGAAACTTACTGTAGTAAAAGGAAGTTATATACAATGATTGTGTGATAGCAGACCACAAAACTGCAGGAACATTTTTGTTGTTTTCTTTTTTTACCATTGCTTTAGAGTTCAGGATCTTTCAGAGTCCTTTGCTTTTACCAGTTTTGTTTTTGCTTACATGCTTGTATCCTCAGAACCTTGAATCCACAGCTGTTCATAGTTATGAATATGGGAACAGTAGACTAATTCGAATGTAAGTAAATCCTGTAATGTTAACTACAGAAAGCCAGTAACATGTTCCAATGAAACTGTAGCATATTACCATAAGCTAAAACAAAGGTCTACCACTCTGGACAATCCTGGCCTTGTTGGTAGCAAACAATGTCCTGTCCTGAATTTCATTGGTATAAGCATATAAGCAAGCATTTTTACTAAATGAAACTTATTAATTCAGTAGTTTTTGTTGTGATCAGCTCTGATTGGCCATAGCTGGCCACATGCTATAGATGGGCTATGATTGGCCCAGTCTGTACACTGTGACCAATCACAACTTGCAGCACAGTTGAAAGCAATGAATGGCATGGAAGGAAGCCATTCATGATTTACAACTGCCACTTAATCTGCTGTGATTGGTCACAGTGATCACATGACACTGGCAATGGGCCAGGGTAGAAATCTGTCATCGGCCATGTCCCGTGAACATAGCCAGTAAGAGATCGTTCTAGAGTGCGGCCCGATCCTGGAGGAAATGTCAAAGGAAAATAGGGTCCCCGCTCGGATGTCATGTTACAATAGGCCAGGTGGGAAGGAGTTAAACAAAAAAATGTTTTTTAATATTTTCCTTCCACATGTTTGGGTATTCCTTGCAAAGTGAAAATTCACCATATTCACTAAGCATAGTAGAAAATGTCCACAAAAAGGGCATCTTTCCTTTTTTGGAATGAGATGCTCAGGTCAGGTGGTGAATGCTGCCCTGCACCCTTTCTGCACTGCCTGTTAAGTGTACCGTTTTGTTGTAAATCCTGCACTTTTGTCACCAAAACTTTCTTTGTAATGCTGTCTAACAGAAACAAGGCACAAGAAAAATATTCTTAGAGGCAGAAAACCTCATTTGAAAAATATAGAAACAACCCTTTACACCTAACACATTTATTCTGAAATACTTGTAATGAAACCTTCTTACAGAGGATTTTGGTTCTTCCACAATTTGTATAATAGAAAACTTCTAATTTATTTCAGTTATTTAGCCTGTTGATTATTTATTTATGAAGTTCCTGTATATTCCACAGACAAAGTGTTTTTCCCTGAACATACAAAAAACATGTTAATAAGATTCAGGCTAGCAAAGATATATTTCATTCAAATGTCACTACAACAGTCATTCATTTTCAACACATATTTTTAGGGTAAAATTAGTCAGAATTAATTTAACCCATTAATAGGCACTGGTCTTCTGTACATTGTCATTAATTATTACTAAGGGCTAATTCACACTAGTGTATTGATCTGCATTGTAGTACAGCTGTAAAATGCAGGTCATTGCAAGGACAGCTAAAAAACAATTGTTTTTTATTATTATTATTTAAAGGATTTATATAGTGCCAACAGTTTGCACAGTGCTTTAGAAAATGCCTTACAGTACAGTTAAAATATAATTTGGTACAAGAGGAATCAGAGGGCCCTGCTCATCAGAGCTTACAATCTAAGAGGGAGGGTCGAGTGATACAAAAGATAATAGCTGTGGGGGATGAGCTGATGATGAAAGTAAAAATGTAGTTTATTAGTTAGAAACAGGATAGGCTTCTTTAAAGAGAAGAGTTTTCAGGGATCATCTAAAAGTGGATAGATTAGGAGATAGTCAGACAGATTGGGGTAGGACGTTCCATAGGGTGGGAGAAACTCGGGAGAAGTCCTGGAGGTGAGTATGGGAGGAGCTGACACAGGAACTATAGCAGAAGGTCTTGGGAGAACCAAATAGAGTGGTTTGGTTGATATTTTGAGACCAGGCTGGTGCTGTAGCTAGGGGCAGAGTTGTGGATGGCTTTGTAAGTTGTTGTTAGTATTTTGAACTTTATTCATTGGGTGAGTGGAAGCCAGTGGAGGGATTGACTGAAAGGGATACTAGATATTGTAGAGTTGTTTATGTGTTCACACTATGATGCTGCATTACCTGCTTTGCGTTAAAATGTAACATGTATACATATTAATGCAACTCAATGCACGTCAATGCTTGTAAAACACAGGTCAATGCAGTGCAACGCAAGTAAAGAAAAAAATTACTTTTGATTTATATTGTCTCTTACGAGCATTCACTCCAGCAGCTCTCCTAACATGATTAGAAAGTGAGGAAAAGAGGAGTGTGTGCAGGGCGGGTGCTTTCTGTCAGTATGTCAGAATTTATTGACATTGAAGACTTTGTAGCCCATGTTTGGGTGTATAAAATCCTGTACTACACCCAGCAAAAAGTATTACAAGTATAATTGTCTTCATGCACTCTTTCTCTAATGCACAGGATGTGATGGCACAGGAAATCCTGCAAAATGGAGTGTATTTTAATGCACACTAAAACACAGCATCAGCACACGTCAAAATGCACATCAACGCAAGTCAATGCGCATAAAATGGATGGCAATGAGATCCATTTTCCCTGCATTTTATCACAAGTCATTGTGAATTCAGCCTTAAACTTCCATTTTATTATACAGTAAAAGTTATTTAATATAGCTATTGCCCAGATATAAACATACAAAACTATTGTTGCTGGCCACTTCCATTTAGCAAAAGGGTTAGGTTGATCATTTTGTTTTCTGACAGGTTTGCTTTGTCTCTTACTTAAAGTGGAGTTCCACTCAAAAGCGGAAGCTTCACTTATTTTCCTCCCCCCCCTCCACTGCCATATTTGGCACCTTTTGAGGGGGAGCGGGTACATGGTTTTGAGAGGTACCCGTTCCCACTTCCGGCTCAGTTGACAGCAGCAAAGTGACCCGGAAGATCAGCCCCATCCTTGTTCCTGCAGTCTCCTGGGACCTTTCATAGGTCCCAGGAGACTGCTGGACCGATCAGGAGGCGTGCATGCATGACCTGCGCATGTGCAGTGGGCACCCGGCTGTGAAGCCACAAGCTGTCACAGCCTGGTGCCCACAGTAGAGATACCGGTGCTGTGTAGGACAGAAGAAGAATAGGGACTGCATGGGTGAGTACATCGCTGGACCCCGGGACAGGTAAGTGTGTGTTTATTAAAAGTCAGCAGCTACAGTTTTTGTAGCTGCTGACTTTTAATAAATACAAAAATGGCTGGAACTCCACTTTAAACAAATTAGACAATCTCTGGCCATAAATGTTGTTGTCAATACACAAAAGAGTAAAGAACTCCTCTCTCAAAATATCTTTAAATAATGTCCTTGAAGTTTGCTATCAAAACATGCACATTTTCTTACTTTTCACCTACATAACAGAGTAAATGAAACACATTTGAAAAACAATTTTCCAGATAAATATGTTTTACATTTGTTGATATTCACAACGTGAGACTTTGTTAAAAGTGACTTAAAATGTTTTCTTTTGACTGAAGCTATTCCCACAGCTACAAAGTTAAATAAACGATGTAATAGGAAGGAAGTGAGTGTGAAAAGATGTCTAAGTCGCTAAAACAAAATTCAATGCTTTCTTTATATCAGGTTTTATAGAATCATATTGTGAAAGCAAACAGATAGCCTAACATGTTAATTTAAGCTCAAAGTGAACATGGTGAATAAATAGTTCTATTTCTTATTAAAATGACAAGAGGAAAAAGAGTATGTCTAAGTGATTTTTATCTGAAATTGCCCCAAAGTAAGTAAAGCAGTGTATAATGTGTCCTGCATTTTAATTCCCCAAATATCAATGTGGATCTGTCAGAAAATGCAAATAATGTACCAGTAATAGTACACTCTAGGCAATAGCTAAGATTTTCATGAGAAACATCAGTTCTCTGTATATGTTATATCAGGTTTGAACTAGGAATCTTTGGTACATGTAACAACCTACCAATCAGGTGTCTGATAAAGGCAAAGGCACTCTAGTCTCAGAGATTTTTCAGGCCACGGCACAAAAATCTAAGCGCTAGCAGACTGAAAGTGATGGTAACAGAGGCTGGTTACGTACAGTTACATAGTCTGGCTGAAAAAAAGACAAAAATCCATCTGGTTCAACTCGAAAAAAATTATAATCCTATACCCACCATTGATCTAGAGGAAGGCAAAAAAAAAAACCCAGCAAAGCATGATTCAATTTGCTCCTGCAGGAGAACAAAATCCTTCCTGTTCCCCTGAGAGGCAATAGGATATTTCCTGGATTAACTTTACCTATAAATGTTAGTATCCAGTTATATTATTTGTATCTAGGAAAAAATCCAGGCCTTTTTTAAAGTAATCTACTGGGCTGGCCAGACTCAACTCTTGAGGGAGTCTATTCCACATTTTCACAGCTCTTACTGTGAAGAAACCTTTCTGTATTTGGAGATTAAACCTATTTTCCTCCAGACGTAAAGAGTGCCCTCTTGTCCTCTGTGATGACCTCAGGGTGACTAACTCTACACAGAGTTCACTATATGTACCACTGATGTATTTATACATGTTACTCATATCCCTCCTTAATCTCCTCTTCTCAAGAGAGAATACACTCAGTGCCTCTAATCTTTCCTCATAGCTGAGCTCCTCCATGCCTCTTATCAGTTTGGTTGCCCTTCTCTGTACTTTCTCCAGTTTCCCAATGTTCATTTTGTGAATTGGTGCCCAAAATTGAACTGCATATTCCAGATGAGGTCTTACTAATGATTTGTACAGGGGTAATATGATATCTCTCTCTCTGGAGTCTATATCTCTTTTAATACAAGTGAGGATTTTGCTCGCTTTAGAAACTGCAGCTTGACATTGCATGCCGTTATTAAGCTTGTGATCTACCAGAACTCCCAGATCCTTCTCCACCATTGATTCCCCCAGTTGTACTCCCCCTAGTATGTATGATGCATGCCTATTCTTAGCCCCCAAGTGCAGAACCTTACATTTATCAACATTAAACCTCACATTTATCAACATTAAACTTCATTTGCCACATAGTTGCCCAATTAAAAAGTGCATTGAGGTCGGCTTGTAAGTTGGAGACATCCTATAAGGACGTTATTCCACTGCACAGCTTGGTGTCATCTGCAAAGACTGAAATTGGATTTTTAAGACCCTATATCCCAGACACTATATTGTTCATAAATATATTAAAAAGTAAGGGTCTCAACACTGAACCTTGGGGTAGACCACTGACAACCCTAGACCATTCAGAGTATGCATCATTAATCACTACTCTCTAAATATGATCTTTTAGCCAGTTTTCTATCCATTTACTGATTTTTCCAAGCAGGTAGACTTTACCTTACACATTAGCCATTTGTGGGGAACTGTGTCAAATGCTTTTGCACAATCCAAGTATACCACATTCACAGCCACCACTCTGTCCAAGGTTTTGCTCATCGACTCATAAAAAGAACTCAAATTTGTTTGACAACTTCTGTCTTTCATGAATACATGCTGTCTGTTGCTTAAAATATTTTTTTCCAGCAAGAACTCATCTATGTGGTCTTTTATTAACCACTTGCCCTCCAGAGGATTTACTCCCCTTCCTGACCAGGCCATTTTTTGTGATATGGTGCTGTTTTACTTTAACTGATAGCTGCGCAGTCAATGAACGCTGCACCCAAATGAAATTTGTGTTCTTTTTTCACACAAACAGAACTTTATTGTGGTGGTATTTGATCGCCTTTTGATTTGATTTTTTTGCGCTATAAAAAAGACCGACAATTTTGAAAAAAAAATATTTTTGACTTTTTGCTATAAAACATATCCAGTAAAAAGTTTAAAAATATCAAATTTCATCATAAATTTAGGGCAAAATGTATTCTGCTTCATGTCTTTGCTAAAAAAAAATCCCAGTAAGTGTAAATTAATTGGTTTACATGAAATTTATAGCATCTACAAATGGCAGTATACTGTATATACTGGATTTTTTTGTAAATTGTTTTTTATACTAGTAATGGTGGCGATCAACAACTTATAGCGGGACTGTGGTGGGCATTCTGACACTGGAGAGGGGGAACTAACTAACTGCCACTGACACTAATACTGACACTAATACAGTGATCAGTGCTAATAAAAAGCACTGACACTGTACTAATGACACTGGGCAGGAAGGGGTTAACATCTGGGGTGATCAAAGGGTTAACTGTGTGCTGTTTTACTATTTTGTCTGTGTGTGCTGTACTGTGTAAGCATGCTGCTTTGTATGTGCTGGTGCTGACAGGGGAGAGATCTGTAGTAGTTTCATACAGACCTCTTCCCTGTCAGTGTTCTTTGACGATTGCTGGGTGCTGGCGGGGAATCTCTGGGTGGGACCCGATGATTGACAGCTCTAGCCGCCAATGGCAGCGCGGGTAGGGAGGCGTGCGTGCCCCCTACCCGGAAATGCAAAGTCACACACACAGACACACACACATATATATATATATATATGTGATTTTGTGCAGCCCTGCGCCCTGTACCAGTAGTTCTGCAATAGGGCGATTGGGAAGCGGTTAAACTCTCCAGTATCTTCCCAACTATAGATGTTAAGCTAACAGGTCTATAATTACTTGGTAAAGATTTTGATCCCTTTTTAAATATAGGCATTACATTGGCCTTATGCCAATCTAGTGGTACTATGCCAGTCACTAAAGAGTCCCTAAAAATTAGAAATGAAGGAGCTCAATTCTTTAAGGACCCGTGGGTGTATGCCATCTGTGACGGACGCGGCGTCAGACCCCAACCCTTCCCACCAACTTGTGACCAAAGGACCAGCCAATCTAAGACCGCGCTGCCACTTGCGTAACAATGCCACTCTCAGCTGCACCCTGCACAAAGATTTTCCAGCTTGCTGGACCACAATCTATGTGCCAGCAGCCTGAGAACGATTGTTACTGGGTTAGGTTAATTACGCAATAAACCTTTCACACTGCCACCACCACCTTTTTACAGAGAAGGAGGATACCCACAAATCTTAGCAGTAACACTATGATGTTTGAATAAGCATCTGTATACACCCTGTCACCGCAGACAGATGTATCCAGAGGTTTTAAAACACTCAGTAGCACTCTTCAGAGACAGGGATTCTTAGTTTTCATTAAAGAGCTTTAGAAACAGTTCAACGCTTTTCAGAAAATAGAATTTATTACTAAAAAGGTCAAAATGGTGCAATAAAAATATTTACAGAAAAGATGTTTAAGCAGAGTCCAATTGTCCTGAACAAAAGGGTGCCTTTTCTCCCAAAGTTGGTTCCTGATGTTAAAAGGGAGAATCTCTTCATCTCCCTCTCCAGGCATGACAACCTTTTTTCTAGGAACCCAGCAGGGTGTCTCCTTAAAGCAGAGAACCAATCGCCTCATTTGGGGAGGGGTGTTTAGGCGGGGACTCAGGCTATGACCAAATCCCTCACACGATTATACCATGGCCAATAACCTTCACTAGGTACATGTAGCAGCCTAGCCACTGGTAGATTAACCACTAGCCTACAGAGCACTTATGCCCCCTTCCTGCCCAGGCCAATTTCCATCTTTCAGCGCTGTTGCATTTTGAATGACAATTGTGCGGTCATGCAACACTGTACCCATTTTTTTGTGACAGCTAGAGCTTTATTTTGGTGGTATTTAATCACCTCTGGGTTTTTATTTTTTCTTAAACAAACCAAAAACCACTGAAAATTTTGAAAAAAAAAAACATTTTTTCTTAGTTTTTGTTATAAAATTTTGTAAATAAGTGATTTTTCTCCTTCACTGATGTGCGCTAATGAGGCTGCAGTGATGGGCACTGATAGGCTGCACTGATGGACACTGATAGGTGGCACTGATGGGCACTGATGAGGAGGTACTGGTAGGTGGCACTGATGGGCATTGACAGGCATCACTGATGGGCACTGAAAGACGGCACTGATAGGTGCACTGATAGGCGGCACTGATAGGTGGCACTGATAGGCAACACTGACTGACACTTTTAGGTGGCACTGACTAGCACTGTTGGGCGGCACTGATAGGCAGCACTGACGGGCACTGATAGGCGGCACTGATGCACACTGCTAGGCGGCACTGACTGGCACTGATAGGTGGCACTGATTGGCAGCAGTGACAGGTGGCACTGACTGGCATTGATAGGTGGCACTGACTGGCACTGATGGTTAACACTGAAAGGCAGCTCAGATGGTCACTGATATGTGGCATTAATGTGGCACTGATGGGCACTGGCAGGTGGCATGGATGAGCACTGAGAGCTGGCACTGCTGGACACTGACAGGTGGCGCTTCTGAGGCTACACAGATCATCAGGGCACACAGTGCTCTGATGATCTGTATACATGTCCCCTCTGAGGAATGCCTATTACCGGCTCTCCTCTTCTCATGAGCTGTCAGCGTGACAGCTCATGGGGAGAAAAATGCCGATAACTGGCATTTCCCTGTTTACATGTGATCAGCTGTGATTGGATACAGCTGATCACATGACCGGGCCGACATCTTCGGCTCTTTCCGTGGATCGGTGATCCGCTGTGTCTGAGGGACACAGCGCACCGCCAATCGCCGTGCTGCGTGCTCCAGGAGCCGAGCATGCGCGGTTAGAATGGGAGGACGTCATATGACGTCCTCCCAGAATGAGAGAACCACCTTGCGTCCATCATATTACTATATGGTGGGCGGGAGGTGGTTAATATGCAGAATGATATCCTGAAAGTCCAGACATCAAATATGACATATCTTACCGTTCCAGATAACGACATATTGCTTTCTACTCTCGTGTAGGTGCCACATAGGGGTGTAATTTGTAAGGTGACTCATATTAAACTGACCTATCAGAATATATGCTTTGTTTTATTGTACCTTGTTCCTGTCGGGATTTATGAATTTGTATGAAAAAGTGGTTTCAAGTGGGATGTATGTTTTACTGCCATTCTGGAATGCTTTTCATGTCCAGTGACGGACTGATTTATAGCTTTACGACCAGGCCAAGGCAAGGGTCTGACAGACATCATGGAACCAGCTAATTGGGTTTACAACCATGAAGCATATCCAGCTGTGCCCTGTGCACGCCTGAACTCAGCGCACACACACAGACCACACTCCTTGCAAGGGGAGGGGGGCTGGAGGGAGAGAGAATGATATTTGCAGAGTATGATACAAGATGGTAGATCTTTAACAAAATGGTTGTCCGCGTCCAATCTGTGCACACAACCACCACACCATCCGGTCCAGGTGCTTTATTCATCTTTATTCTCTCTAAATATTTCTGAATCATATCAGTTGTGACCCAATGTGGTTCATCTGGGGCTGTGTCAATACCATGCCCATTATGGACAAGAGCTCCCCCGTGCTCATTCGTATATATAGAGCTAAAGAAGGTATTTAATACATTTGCGTCCTCTTTGTCCCTGGTCACACACTCTAGAATATTTTGTTAAGGGCCTACATGCTCAGACCTGACCTTTTTACTATTAATATATTTGAAGAATTGTTTGGGGTTGGTCCTGCTATCTTTTGCAATATGTCATTTGTTTTCAATTTTTGCAGCCTTGATTTCCTTTTTGCATATTCTGTTATATTCTTGGTAATGTTTAAATGATGATAGCATTCCTTCATTTTTATATTTAATGAAAGCTATTTTCTTATTATATATAGCTTTTTTAACTTTAACCATAAGCCACATAGGTTTGAAATTTAGCCTTTCAAACTTGTTGCCCATGGGAACACATTTTTCAGTGTGAACACATACAGTTTTTTTTTAATAACTCCCATTTCTGTGTTGTGTTCATCGATGCCAATATTCCCTCCCAGTCTAAGTCTTGGAGAGCAGCTCTCAGCCTTGGAAAATTGGCTCTCTTAAAGCTGAGTGTTTTTATATATGTGCTTGTTGTTTACAGCTAACAGTTATTATTATTATTATACAGGATTTATATAGCACCAACAGTTTGCTCAGCGCTTTACAATATAACATAAGACAAGGCAGCAACAATACAGTTCAATACAAAAGGGTTAGGAGGGCCCTGCTCCTTGGAGTTTACAATCTAAGAGGGAGGGGCTGGTGGTACAAAAGGTAATAACTGTGGGGGATGAAATAAGAGGAGCAATAGAAGATTCCATTATTAGCTGATGGTAGGATAGACTTCCCTGAAGAGATAGGTTTTCAGAGATCACCTAAAAGTGGGCAGAGTAGCGATAGTCAGATAGATTGGGGTACAGAGTTCCAGAGGATGGGGGAGGCTCTGGAGAAATCCTGGAGATGATCATGGGAGGAGAAGGCAAGGGAGCTATAGAGCAGGAGGTCGTGCGAGGAGCAGGGAGGACGGTTTGGGTGATATTTGGAGACAAGATTGGTGACCATAAATTAAATCATGTTATGGTCACTGCTACCCAGCTGTTATTTTATATGGACATTAGTAATAAGCTCTCTATGGTTTGAGATTACCAGGTCTAGCAGAACATCATTCCTAGTTGGGGCCTCTATGAACTGTACCATAAAATTGTCTTGTAGTAAGTTTATAAATGTTTGCCTTTTAACTGTTCCTGCAGTGCCATTACTCGAGTCAATTTCTGGATAATTAAAATCCCCCATTATTATCACTGTCCCAGCCCTTGCAGCCCTTTCGATCTGTGCAAGGAGCTGAGTCTCCACCTCCTAATTAACACTGGGTAACCTATAGCAAACGTCAATGATTACCTATGTAGTACGCACTCCCATGTGCAGTTCCACCCATAATGTTTCAGCCTCATCACACTCTACATCAACTAGGCCCTCTTTCACACTCGCTCTGAGATCACTTCTCACATAGAGACAGACACCACCACCTTTCCTTTTTACCCTGTCTCTCTGAAAGAGAATATAGCCAGGAATATTAATAGCCCAGTCATGTGAAGAATGAAGCCAAGATTCAGTAATACCAATCCAATCATAGTTCTCTTCATGCACCAAAGCTTCCAACTCACCTATTTTGCTTGGCAGACTTCTGGCATTGGTGAACAAACACTTTAATTCATTGACACCTTGTGCAGATGTATTTTGCATATTTTTTATTTTTGTACAAATGGTACCAATTCCACTGGTTGTTTGTAACATGGGAACTTTCTTATCACCTTCCATAGCCCTCCCCCCATTGTTCCCCATTCCACCCACCAATAAGAACTGTCCCCTGTCTGATCTGTCTGCCCCAATATAATTTAATTCTCCCTCCCCCCTCAATCCTAGTTTAAATACTCCTCTGTCCATCCCATAAACCTCTCCCCCAGCACATCAGACCCCCTCCCATTTAGGTGCAAACCATCTCTAGCATATAGGTTGCACCCCAACCAAAAGTCAGCCCAGTGCTCTATAAACCCAAATCCCTCCCTATTACACCAGGTCTTTAGCCATGCATTTAGTTCTATACTCTTCACCTGTCTTTCCTGAGTTGCGCATGGCAAGTAATATTTCAGAGAATATCACCTTGGAGGTCCTTCCCTTCAACTTGCTGCCTAGTTCTTTAAATTTATTTTTAAGGAGCCTCCATCTTCCATGTAATCTGTCATTGGTTCCAACATGTACCTATACAGCTGGGTCATGCCCAGCCCCTCCCAGTAATTTATAAACCCAGACCACCACATGCTGAACCGTGGCACCAGGGAGACAGCAAACTATTTGGTTGAGGCAATCCTGGCAACAAATTATTCTATCAGTCTGTCAGGGCTCTGTACACAGCAGAGGTACTCGGAGACCTGGCATTCCTGCCAGTACCTTGCATGCTGGCGAAAATCTATGCGAGCCAGAACACGCATGTGCACTGGCGCATAGTTACACATGCATTAGCTCAGTTTGGCGCCAGACGGCCTTTATAAGGAAGCCCATCACTCCCTCAAATTGCTGGTTGATCTCTGGCTCCCCAGTAACTTTGTCCGTTTTCCCTTGCTACTGTGATCTCCTGTTACCAATTTGGCTTGTTCTTGGATCTGTTTTCTCTGCCTGACTCCTGATCTGACCTCGGTTTGGCTAATAGATATTCTCACCTGCTCTCCTGATCTGACCTTGGCTTGGCTAAATTATATTCTCACTCTCCCTCCTGTGTATGACCCCAGCTATCCTATTGACTATGTCTGCTCCAATCTTCACCTGGCATCTGACCTTATCTTTAAACCGACTACTCTGTGGTCCTCTGCTACCCTGAAGGCCTGCATATCTCTCATGGGCACCACCTGTCTGCAGACACCATTCCAGTGCATCAGCTGTGCTCCTGGGTGTACTTCTGACAAGCACTCCTACAGGCGACCCGTGCTACTTTGGGCCTGATTCCTTCTGTCCCATATCCAGGGGAGTCTGGAACTTAGCCACAAGGAAATCCCTCTCTCCATTGGCCTCTAACACCAAGTATGTGATATAGTCCTTATGATTATAGAATTCCCTACTACCACCAACTGTCTAGGCCTTCCTGCACTACCCTCACCACCCCTCCCAGATGGTCTGCCCTCCAGGCTGTTAGGGATAGCAGTGACATCCAGGGCTGCCACCCCTGAGCTTGCCACCCCCACATCTTCATCCAATTTGGCAAATCTGTTTGGGTGTTCAAACCCAGGGCCAGCCTTCCTTTTCTGTAAGCCCCTACCACTCCCTCTCGCTACAGTAACCCATCTTCCTACCTGATAATCCTGGCTAACTCTGCCACCTTCCACATCAGTCTCTTTAGCTACCTGCTCACAGAGCATAAGACCCCTTTCAAGGTTGTCAGTTCTGCCCAGTGTTGCAGCTTGCTCCTCCAGATCTCCAGCATGATCTTCTAGAAGGGCAACTCGCTCACATCTGTTGCAGTGGTATCCATCCTGGAGCTGTTGCTCTGTTTTTGCATACATGCATCACACTGTGCAATGCACAAAACCTTCAACCCAGCTAGCACTCATTATCCCAGGTACAAAATTATTGTCAATAGGAAATATCAGTTGTCGCCAGGGGTGGACTGACAACTCATGGGGCCCCCGGGCAATAGGGGATCATGGGGCCCCTGTGTCCTTGCCCAAACTAAAAAAAGCCTATGAAAAAGGTACCAGGGGCATCTCATGGGGCCCCCTACTGACCCCAGGCCCTCGGGCAGTGCCCGAGTTTCCAAATGGTCAGTCCGCCCCTGGTTGTCGCTTACAGGTTAGAAGACTCCTGCTATCAACTCCAGTTTTTTAACTCCACTTAAACAAAGGTCTACTATGCCAAAGGTCCAGCAAGCCAAAAACAGGCAAGCTCAAGAATGAGCAAACTCAGAGTGAGCTCTGCAGAAAGTTATATAGTACCTGTAGCACTTGTGACCAATTAACTCTTCCCCTTAATAAGCAGACTGAAGGAAGGAAAGGAAAAGGAAAAAGTTGCTATTTAAAAAGTGACAGAAAAGGTGATTTAAAAAGTAAAAGCTGCTATCAAGACCCCAAAGAAGAAAATAAAATAACTACAAGCACCAGTAATCACCAGCAGTCAAAGCAAAACTGTTTTTCACTCTCCACTCAAATGTCTCACTCTTTTTAGCTTCCAGCCAGTAAAATGTGCCAGACTCTGCAGTTAACCCTTCACACACTTCCACACACACCCCAGCTGCCACCACATGTTTTTAAGAGAAACAGGCATCATTATCTGCTATAACAATTCAGATATAACAGAGGTTGAAAGCGTTTGATATATTAACAAGGATATGAACAACCAACCTATTATTACACATAATTAATTTTAGAGTTGATTGAGACTAATCATAAGTATATTTAATGTGTGTATTCTTCAGAAAAAGTAATGTGCCCCATTAGTTTGCTTCACCTTGTGAGATGGGAGTGTATAGACTTAAAATATTTTTTACTTCAATATACAGTTGTGTAGACATGTTTTATAAAGATATAAAGTTATGAAAATTGTATATATTTTGAAAGCTGTGGTGTTTAAAAAGGGTAGTCTTGGGTCAAGAGCAAGCTAGAATTAACTGTGCGTTGGCCTAAATGGCTTTATGATGGTCAACTATGACCAGAATTTTGGCCTGTTAATCTCTGGTAGAATTTTTATTGCATAGCTTAATTAAAATCCACTGGTTAAATGCTGTTTATGATGGCCATTAGTGCTCTGATTGCCAGACTTCTGCTAAGAGGCTTTCCAGACCTAAGTTCTGTTATAACAGTGGTAAAAATCTTAAACGTGGTTACACAACTTGATAGAAATTCTCTGAAGGTTATAGATCCTTGCAATAGAAAGATAGAAAAGGAATGGGTGATGTGACTATAATATCGGGATTTCTTCACAGAGCTTCAAAATAGCAACAGAATGAATATAATGAAAGAGGCAGCACACCAGAAAGTTCAATTTACATGTATTATTTAATTTCCAACTTGAAATTGTTAGTTTAATACCACACAAAAGATACAACACACTGTTCTACAAAGTGCAAAGATCTCAGCACCTCAAGGAACCAAACTAGATGGCATAGAGTTAAACCTAGCAGTTAGGCACAGCATATTTAAACAAAAAGGTGCAGAGAATCTATTGTTCTAAGGATGCCAAACAAATAAGTGAAATTGAAAAAGCAAAATAAAAAGTTACTAATAGCAGGCACCTGGTAGCAGAAAGAGGTGGGGGATACAGATGGAATCCAGGAGGCCTGTTAAGTGAATGTGACCTATCAAAATTAGGCATTCAGCTGTGGTAGTCTTCAGACCTCAAAATCACCACACTTTTATCTACTTTGGATTTCTAGATGTGGGCTGTTGCCATTGCATGACTATTGCTTATTTGTGGTTTGAAAGTAGTGAAAAACATATCTTCTTCCTAGGAATAAAGCTTTTAGGATTGAAAAGGAGAACAGCTCAAACACTGCACACAGCATAGTTCCCCATTAAGCACTTTATATCCAGCACGTTAAACTACTTTCCTTTCCAGGCCATTTTTCAGTTTTAAGCACTGTGATACTTTGACTAAGAATTATGTGGGTATGCAACACTATATCCAAATTAATTTTGTATCCTCATATATACCTTTCATTTGGTGATACTTAATCACCTATATTTTTTTTATATAAAAAAGACTGAACATTTTGAAAAAATAAATGTTTCCCTTAATTTCTGCTATAAAACTTGGCACATAAGAAATCTTTATTTATATCCCTTACACCCTATACTTTTTAGACAGTCCAATGAATTTAGTAAGAGAAACAGTGAGTTTTTTAAGCTGTATTTTTTGCTAGATTTTGTGGTAAAAAAAACCCCCCAGAAAATAAAATTAGTTTTTTTATCTATAAAAATCGTCATTTTTTTGTCAAAAAAATTTTATTGAAAAAGATGTTGCACAGAAATTAGTCAGTGTCATTTTAACAGGTTATTTTTCATACAGATCATGGGAATACTTACAATTACACCAGAAAACACATTTTGATTGTATAAGGCAGCACATCGGCTAAATGGTTAGCACTTCTGCCTGGCGGTACTAGGGTCGCTGGTTCAAATCCTAGCCATGGCACCACCTGCTTGGAGTTTGCATGTTCTCCCTGTGCCTGTGTGGGTTTCCTCCGGGTAGTCTGGTTTTCCTTCAACACTCCAAAGACATGCTGGTAGGTTAATTGGATCCTGTCTAAATTGGCCCTTGTATGTGTATGTATGAATGTGAGTTAGGGACCTTAGATTGTACACTCCTTGAGGGCTAGGGACTGATGTGAGTATACAATATATATATGTAAAGTGCTGTGTAAATTGATGGAGCTATATAAGTACCTGAAATAAATAATAAGGGTATAACGAGTGAGACATTTTCGCTGTCTAGATGCATAGAAGGGGCAAAAATCCAAAAAGCACCTTCAGACTTTTCAAGGGGCATGAATTTTGTATCTGATTTTGTAGCCACCTATCACATTTCCTGAAGCCCTATAGGGCCAGGACAGGAGAAACACCCACAAAATGACCCCCCTTTGCAAAATAGACCCTCCAACATATTTAATTAGAGTCATGGTGAATCTTTTGAAGATTGTTTTCTGTTGTAAGTTTTCTGAAACTGAAGAAAGAAAATGAAAATGTATTTTTTACATATAGCCAACAATTAATAAGATATTTCTCACACACAGTATGGGCATACTTAGAGTTACACACCAAAATACATTCTGCTAATCTTCCTGAGTATTGGTATACCATTTATGTGGGACTTTTTTTGCAGTCTAACAGCACAATCTAAGGACCATCTGCAAGCTTTCAAGGGCATAAATTATCTAATTTCCTGACTACCTATCTTATTTGGAGGCACTGAACTGCCAGAACAGTAGAAAAACCCACAAAATTACCACATTTTAGAAAACAAATATCCAAAATTTTAAGAAGCCATGTGAGGTTTTTGAATATTTTGTTTCTTGCCACACATTTTTGAAAAATGAAGAGATAATTTTTTTAAAACAAAGTTGTCAATTATTAAGATATTACTAAGTTAGTAATACTAACAAGCAATATAGGCATACTTAGAATTACACCCCAAAACACATTGTTCTACTCCTCTCAAGTATGAGGATATCATATATGTTAGACTTTTTTGCAGCCTAGCAACACAGAGAGGCATAAAATCCAACAAGCACCTTTAGGTTTTCAGAGTGCATAAATTACTCATCTAATTTTCAGACTATCTATCACATTTGTGGAGGCCCTGGAGCATCAGGACAGTAGAAACACCCACAAAATGACTACATTATGGAATGTAATCACCCCAAGGTATTTTTTAAAAGGCAAGGTGTGTCTTTTGAAGACTTTATTTTTTGCGGTGTCTCTGCCACCATAGTGACACTGTGCTTGTCCAGGACTGTAACTGTTTTCTTTTCACACATTGAATGTTTCTTACAGTGCTGATCCCTGTAGGAAGCATCTCATTATGTCTCACAGCTGATCACTGTGTTTACAGCTGTAAACACTGTTATTGGTTCCTTGGCACTGTACCCCACTCTATGAGTCTCTGTGTCCAAAGGACACACCGATCACATAGCACGCTGCTGCACACCCTAGGGTCCGTGCATTAGCAGTGAGAATGGGAGGACATTTTAAGATGCTCTCTTTACTCCAGACATTTATATAAAATGACAGAAAGCAGGTAGTTAAACTGCTGTTGAAATAAAATTGAATAACAAAACTGTTACTTGCTATAAGGGTTAAAGATGTATAATAAAATATTAAAGGCAAATGCTCATTTCATATGGTAAACTATTTCCAATCATAGTATAAACCTGACTCATGTACAGTATATTCATACCATTTGTACATACTTAATTGCTTTGTTTTTTACTTTATTAACTAAACCTTGCAGTGTTTATATACTGTATTTATTACAGTACAGTCATGTACAGATGCAGTTACTTATTTTCCTTGAAGCTTAAAAAAGTGAGCAGATTCATTTGACTCAAAACTCCCCTGAGGACTAAGTGCTTAGCTTTATTCAACCTTATCCAGTATTGCAAATGTTTATACCTTCATAAAGCCACTTTGATTTGCCTTGGCTCTGGAGCTATAGTAATTTCACATTCCATGTTGTTTAATATATTATAGAACATTACCCGATAAATGCGGTCTTAGATTTATGGAAGTATTCATTTCAATTTTGTAATGAGGTGATAAGTTAAAATACATATCAAAACTTTGGCTTAAGTTAAAAAGCCTGAGAAAGAAAAATGAATGCAAACCTTCTATACAATACATTTATAACTCAAAAAGCCACCAGTATCCTACTAGATCAATAATATGTTTTTATGTTGAATAGATTTCATATACATTTAACAATAGAATGTATTACAATATTAATGTCAGAACAGTTTAATTAAAAAAAATTTATAAAGAGAAAATATATACATATATACAGGCAGTCCCCAAATTACAAACATTTGACTTACATTTGTCTTGCTGCTCACTCCATGCTTCCAGCTACTGTTCAGCAATCCTCCATCACTGCATGGCCAGTTAACCCTTCCCTATTCTATCCAAAACTTGAAAATAATTTTTGGCTGAAGTTACACTTTAAAAATGTACCTGTACCAACTTACAAATTCAACTTAAGAACAAACCTCAGAACATATCTTGTTCGTAACCCAGGGACTGCCTGTATATATATCATAAATGTGAGTGAATTTTTCCTTCTTTGTTCAATGTTGTTTTTTGGAATGAACATTAGAAAGGCAGCAAGAAGCCACAGTCAATCTTTTGGGTAAAGCTTTGAGCATATAAGATTGAGAAATTAGCTTGAAGAAAGTGTGAAGCCTGAGAAGGATGTGCTTAGTAAGCAAGATCCCATGTGTGAATCTCCTCAGTAGAGAGGATGGACACATTTGTCATCTATAAGGATCTACATCTCTTTTTGAGATATGTCCTTTTGAGATATTGAGAGAGAAAAGAAAAAATAGGTAATGAAGGTGGACTTTAAGAAGAAGTATAGCCAAAGCTATTTTGGCTATACTGCTCCTGTAGGTCAAAGTTGTACAGTTCATTCTGCACTCTTGTGACCCATTTTCAGCTGACAGTGGGCCTGAGCCAGTCTCTCTCACCCCCTCCAAAGCCCAGTGCTCCAGTGAGTGTTGGAGGGCAGAGCAGACAGCCAGACACTGACAGTCATGGCACTCTACTCAGAGTGGAGGGGAGAACTGAGCAATCAGTGGTGTTTGATTTTACCATGATCGGAGCCCTGAATACATTCATATTAAAATTGCTTGAGTTCAACTTTACAACAACTATTTTCAGTTCTTGAGAACTATCAGAAGATCAGAGATACTTCTATGGGGTCTCCCTGGGCACCAACATATGCCTGTTTTTATTTGGGCCTCTTGGAGGAGGGGGAAGTTGTTGATTATGGCTGAGATACATTGATGATATTTTGATGATATTTTGACATGTTGACTTTATCACAAGGATCCAAAAACTATATAAATGTATGTTGATCCTCAGTAGGAATGAAATAAATAATAAACTTTGATAACAAGCAGATTTCCTTTTTGGATCTGTGGATATCCATAAAGGAGAATAGATTAATCATGAAGATGTACAGAACAGAAACTGGAGTCAACACATTGCTACATGTATTAAGTCACCAATCTGGTCCACTGTTAGATGAGATCCCGGTGGGAAATTTAGTAGAAATACATAGAAATTATACTCAAAAGAAATATTTTAAAGTGTAGGTAAAAGTCATGAATCATAGGTGTAAAGAGAGAAGCTATTCACATAGGTCTATCAAAACCAGCTAGGGAAAAGCAAGTAGCCAAGAAACAAATTGTTAAAATTAAAGGAGGTTGATCAAAGCAGGGGGTGGAGCAAGATCAGAGTAAAAAGAAATGCACTCATGTGCCTTATTTGTCAAAACTAAGAAAATCTTCAGTACTGATGGTATCAGAAATTTTGGATAAACCAATTTTTACAATTTTGACATACGGTAAGTAATTTACCTGTTCAAATGCTGATGTCAAAAATATTACATGAGAAAAACAAAACACCAACTATGAATGAGAGTTGGAGAACACTTTAGATATAAAAACAAAGAAAATAGTAGTCTTTTGGCAAAACACTTTCTAAAGGTGCACAATAGTAAGCCAGCTGGATTGAGAATGGAAAGAATTTTTATGTTAAATATACCACCAAGCAGAGTTGACTTTAATACTATCCTTCTTCAAAAGGAAAAACGTGGATATTTACTGTACATATACGCTGGGCACTTTGGCTCCATTGGACCAAACGCCGAGCAATCATCTGACCATTGTCTCCCTGAAATGAAATTAGATATTTTTTCTTGACTCCCTTATTCTTTATTCCCTCTTCACTTTCCATTAACCCAATCCCCCTTCTTCTTCTCTGCTCCTTCTTAACCCACTTCCTTCACCTCTTCCCCCTTTTTTCATCCTCTTCTTTTCTGCTTCCCTTCCCCTTTCCCTCTCTTTTCATTCCCTTTCCCCCCACCCCACCCCCCACTCTTTTCCGTATATCTTCTCTATTCCACATAACCACTAATCTATTTTCCCTCCCTTCCTCCAGGTTTAACAACCTGCCCACAAAGTTAATCTAATGGAGAAAGGCCAATTCTGAAATCTGGTACAGAAGGCTCTGAGAAATGCTTGGGTAACAATATTACAGTTATTCACCACTAGAATAATTTTTTTTAATTCAGAGGAGGCTGTGGAATTTTTTTTATCAGTCTATTGTACTTATGATTTCTTTTTGTATTCTTGAAAATAATTACTAGCTATACTGCAGGTGTCCTCTTAATTAACTTCTGTGTTTGACTATGTTTTAGGTCAGAGTAGTTTAAGATGTCTCAGTAACCAGAGAATTTAAAAACTGGTACTTGAAACTTTACAAAGGGGATATTTTGCATTTACTATTTCCTACTAACATCAACTGACAATTTGGAAGTGTGAAAATTGATAGTGAACTTGCAGGTGTGTGGTTAGGCTGGTACATGTTGGTAAATTCCTGCAACCATGCTGGGAAAACACTCTAGAAATGCAGATGTTTATACTACATGCCCCATGACATACTTGAGGCTATTCACAGAGCCCCTGATATTAGGCTGTAAAAGCTGTTAGTGGAGGTAATTGAGTAGCTTACTAAAAAGTAATTAATTGCACAGCTTTGATTTTACCATGCATATCAAGTTTTCTCTGTCCTCTTAAGAAGGTAGTATACTTCCAGTTCCAGAGTCACATGTAGTATGGTAGCAAGAGATGATACCTGGACCCTAGAGAGGTTGCGCAGGCAGTCCAACTCCTCCAGGATGGCACATCGATACGTGCCATTGCCAGAAGGTTTGCTGTGTCTCCCAGCACATTCTCAAGAGCATGGAGGAGATTCCAGGAGACAGAAAGTTACTCGAGGAGAGCTGGGCAGGACTGTAGAAGGTCCTTAACCCATCAGCAGGACCAATATCTTCTCCTTTGTGCAAGAAGGAAAGTGATGAGCACTGCCAGAGCCCTACAAAATTACCTTCGGCAGGCCACTGGTGAGAATGTCTTTGACCAAACAATCAGAAACAGACTTCATGAAGGTGGCCTGAGGGCCCGATGTCCTTTAGTGGGTCCTGTGCTCACTGCTTGACACCATGGAGCTTGATTGGCATTTGCAATTGAACACCAGAACTGCAGAATTGGCAGGTCCATCACTGGCATCCTGTGCTTTTCACAGATGAGAGCAGGTTCACCCTGAGCACATGTGACAGACATGAAAGGGTCTGAATAAGCCGTGGAGAAAATTATGCTGCCTGTAACATCATTCAGCATGACTGTGAATCAGTGATGGTCTGGGAAAGCATATCCATGGAGGGTCGCACAGACCTCTACAGGTTAGACAATGGCACTCTGACTGCCATTAGGTATCGGAATGAAATCCTTGAACCCATTGTTAGACCTTACACTGGTACGGTGATTCCTGGGTTCCTCTAGGTGCACGACAATGCCCGGTATCATGTGGTGAGAGTGTGCAGGCAGTTCCTGGAGGATGAAGGAATTGATACCATTGAAAAGACCCCAAGCTCGCCTGACCTAAATCCAATAGAACACCTCTGGGATATCATGTTTTGCTCTATCCGATGCTGCCAGGTTGCACCTCAGACAGTCCAGGAGCTCAGTGATGCCCTGGTCTAGATCTGGGAGGAAATACCTCAGGACACCATCCGTCGTCTCATTAGGAGCATGCCCCGATATTGTCAGGCATGCATACAAGCACATGGGGGCCATACAAACTACTGAGTACCATTTTGAGTTGCTGCAATGTAAATTTCAGCAAAATGGACTAGCCTGCTGGATCACTTTTTTCACTTTGATTTTCAGGGTGTCTTTGAATTCAGTCCTCTGTAGGTTGATAATTTTAATTTCCATCAAACGATAGGGCATCCTTATGTTTCTCACACATTACCCAATCCATATCAGTATAGATATACAGCCTGATATTTTTCCCACTGATGTGTTTCCAAGTGTTCCTTTACTTTTTTTGAGCAGTGTATATACAGTATATGTTTGTTTTTTTGCAGCTGCCTCTTGACATTGAGTGATAATGCTAAATTTACTGTGAACTCTCTAATGTTATCAAGGGTTTGTCATCCTGATATGTGAAAGTGATATCGATCCCTGATGATGTTAATGCCAGTAGTATATGTCAAAGATCAAGAGAAAAGGCATTACAAGGGATAGGGAATGAGCTAATTAAGTATTTAAGGCTAAATATTGTTGCCTTAATTTCCATTATATTGAGTTTGGTAATCCCTAATAATAGTCCCAGTTTAAGTAATTTTATGTTTAACCCTTGTTAAATCTCTAAGAACATGTATTCATCCTAGCTTTGAAAGTTATGCTCTTTACAAACGTCAAGGTACATAAAGATTATTTCCACATGATAAGTAGCACTTATGAGCATTAAAAGTGCTCTTAATTGCACATGTTAGAAAATGTGTGTTTTGTCTTACATATGTCCTCCTTCTTCCTAAAGGAAATTACCCTTTCATTATCCATGTGCCAATTTGTGAAGAAAATCTTGTACATTTCACAAATGGATGGATGTTCAAAAACAGCTGCACCTTATTCACTAACATTCACTTTGCTAAGTGATCAGTCTCTACTGCTTTAGTAAATAAACCCCAATGTCTTACTTTTTATGTATGGCTGCCTTTGGCTTGATGATTGAAAGACATGTATACAAAAGTACTGTTAAGCTGGGAGATAACAGTTCTAGTAATTTGCACTAGGGCTATAATTAAAATGCTGATAATAATAATTTTTTTATCGTTTAAAGGGAGCAGCAATGAACATGCAGAGGCACTATGTGAACAGTCAGCATTTCACTGTTAATGAAAGTACTGAGCATAAAGCATCAGGGCTCACTCTGCTTCTTATGAATAATTCAGTACATGTATCCATTATTAAAGCCAGTTACTTTACCACAATGATTTCCAGCCAAGGAAATGCTGGCATCGGATCTGACAAGTAAATTGCAACATGGCCAATAGCTCTAATAAACCTCTATCCCCTTAGGGCTCTATTCAGAGGACACATACAGCCTGTATTTAAATATAGAATACTACATTCTTAGAGCTACAACTGCTTGTGCTCAGATCTACTGCCCTGCAAAAAAGTATTTTAAATTGTGTAAAGTCTTTCAGAAGAGCTATGTCCTTTAATTTTAAAGTGCACTTAATAATGTTTTCTACAGCTTTTGTAAGTACAGAATGGGCCTGATGCAATAAATCACAAAACGGATTGTTTCATGTAGCAATTTTTTTTCAACTGGGATTGCCTCCCAATATGATGCTGATTCAACATTTGTATGGACAAAGTACAGAGTTAAGTGACATTCTCTGTTTTTTGGTTAATGGTAAAGTATGAAATACACATGTAATGAGCTATTGCTTTTTAAAATAAATTGTTTACCCCTATAGTAAGCTGGCATGGACCCTCCATACAGTGGAAACCGTGATACTTTCTTATTAGCTTTTGGAGGGAAACATAATATAATGCTATGTTGCTTCAGATTTCTTTACTATGTGGTCTCTGGTCAGTCAGCAAATAAGGTAGGTATGATGCTTTCTAATCTTACTTTTATTTAATTCTGTGAAATACCTGAGCAAAGGCAAACTTGTTTCTGTGTGTGATTCATGTTCAATGCTGTGTGTGTGTGTGTGTGTGTGTGTGTGTGTGTGTGTGTTCTGATGCTCTTATTTCTTCAGAGAGAAACTTTGTAAAATCTTCATACTAGTTGTGGTTTGTGCATCTTTTTTTCTATGGAGGGATGAAGTATCAGCCAAATCACATTGAAAACTGGGGCAGATTGACTCATTCACAAACAGACATCTGTCTATTACAATGCAATATATGGCCACTCTTAAACACACATGAAATTATTTTTAAAAATCTACTATTTTTTTTTACACAGAACGGATAAACAGATTGTTAATCAAACTTTCAAAGATTAGTTTAACAGATGCTTAAACATACATGCTTTGTGGTTAAAGTTACTCATTGTACAATTTTAGTTCAGGATTTGAAAAGACCACATGGTGCTGGAGATGATGAGTGGTATTGTCTCCTACTTGGATGCCAGCTCATATACACATTCCTCTAACTTTAGTAATTTGAACGGTGTCACTCACATGAAGAATGAAGAATGCTCAACGTTATGAGATTAAATTATTCATTGATCTATAAATATATTTGTTTTAAAGATTTGCACAGCAGATGTTAGACTTTCCACTATACTACAGGAAAATTGCTGTAAGTAGTTATGCCTGTTTGTATCTGTTTCAGATCTAATTACTGTTTAGCGCTTACCTTCAGAGCACTAAACTGAGAAACCTAAGGACAGTGGGATATGTAATTTTTTTCACAGGAAACTACTGATGGGGAAACAAAAGACACCATGAAAGCACATGATCAGTGCACATTTTATGCAGGTGAAAAACACAAGGTACAGGTAGGAAGGTTGTTATAATGCCTTTAACAAAAACACAACATTAAAAAAAAAACATTATACACAGAATAAAATCAAATACTGCAATTGATTAGTCATGGAAAATGAAACAAAATTAAATGTTTTAATATAGAATAAAAAAATAGATTATAGAAAGAAACCTTACCTATTCTTTACTATACTGTATATACAAATGCTAAATATCTGACACTGGTACTAAAAAGGAACAAAACAGATCTATGCATTGATTTACCAAATGAGTAGAGAATGTTCACTTTTAAAGGTAATTTTCAATTTGTAAAGCCCATTTCCACTTATTTTAGTGAAGGAAGTGAAGCAAAGTACAAATTCACTTTGCAAAGTTCACCCAATCATTTGGAAAATAAAAAAAAAGTTTTTTTTGTTTGGGCTGTTAAAATCAGCACAATTTTACCTCATTCAAAAATCTAAAGTGCCTCTGTGGTACAGCTCTGCCAAGGGCCTCTTCAGGAATATTGGCATAATAATGCAAGAGAAGAGAGGGGGTTTCTCACCAAGAATTTTAATGTAGTAGCTGTGCAAGTTTAGCCACCTCATCCACCACCACACTTTCAACCTCTTCCTGACAAGGTCAATTTTCAGCTTTTGGATCTGTCACAATTTGAATTACCGTTACTCAGCTTTGATACACTGTACCCAAATGAAATTTGTATTATTTTTTTCACACAAATTGAGGTTTCTTTTGGTGGTATTTAATCAGGACTGGGTTTTTAAATGTTTGCTAAATAAACAAAAAAAGACAGAAAATGTTGAAAGAAAAGTGTTTTTCTTTGTTTCTGTTTCAATTGAATAATTTTTCTTCATAAATTTAGGCTAACATGTATACTGCTACATTTCTTTGGTATAAAAAAACCCAAATCATTGTATATTATTTAGTCTGTAGTAAAGTTATACAGTCCACAAACTATAGTATATACACTATATTCCCAAATGTATTGGGATGCCTGCCTTTACATGAGCATGAACTTTAATGGCATCCCAGTCTTAGTCCATAGGGTTCAATATTGAGTTGGCCAACCCAGCTTCAACTCTTCTGGTAAGACTGTCCACAAGGTTTTGGAGTGTGTCTATGGGAATGTTTGACCATTCTTCCAGAAGCGAATTTGTGAGATCAGGCACTGATGTCGGATGAGAAGGCCTGGCTCGCAGTCTCCACTCTAATTCATCCCAAAGGTGTTCTGTGCAGGCCAGTCAAGTTCCTCCTCCCCAATCTCGCTCATCCATATCTTTATGGACCTTACTTTTTGCACTGGTGTGCAGTCATGTTGGAATAGGAAGGAGCCATCCCCAAACTGTTCCCTCAAAGTTGGGAGCATGAAATTGTTGAAAATGTCTTGGTTTGCTGACGTCTTAAGAGTTCCATTCATTGGAACTAAGGGGCCAAGCTCAACCCCTGAAAATCAACCCCACACCATAATCCCTCCTCCATCAAACTTTAAGCTTGGCACAATGCAGTCAGGCAAGTACCGTTCGCTTGGAAACCACCAAAACCAGACACATCCATCATATTGCCAGACAGAGAAGTGTGATTTGTCGCTCCAGAGAATACACCTTCACTGCTCTAGAGTCCAGTGGCAGCGTGCTTTACACCATTGCGTCTGGTGCTTTGCATTGCACTTGGTGATGTAAGGCTTGGATGCAGCTGCTCGGCCATTCCATTCCATTCCATGAAGCTCTCTACCCACTGTTGATGTGCTAATCTGAAGGCCACATGAAGTTTGGAGGGCTTTAGCTATTGACTCTGCAGACATTTGACGACTTCTGCGCACTATGCGCTGACCCCGCTCTGTCATTTTACGTGGCCTACCACTTTGTGGCTGAGTTGCTGTTGTTCCCAGTTGCTTCCACTTTGTTATAATACCACTAACAGTTGACTGTGGAATATTTAGTAATGAGGAAATTACCAGTGGCAAGAAGATGCAGCATGTAGTATGGCATCAACTGCCACTGATGGTAGGTTGAGCGTGTTGTGTTTGTGGCTTTTATATACAATTGTTAAACACATTTTATTATTTACATATTTACAAAATGTTTAATACATTTTATTTTAAATTATCTTTTTTTTACTTGTAAGGTCAGCCCCTGCCTGATGAAGCAAACACTGGCAGGGATGGCAATTCAACATGGGTACCACCTTTAAAAAATAAAAGAAGTACTAGGCGTAAACCCCACTTTATCCCTATGCAAAAATAAAAATGGCTTTCTGCCATATCACAATGCATGGAAAAGGGCAGACAGCAGCAAATGGATGGGGAAATTATACAGCTGAGGGAAGGGCAGGCAGTAGCAACAAATCAAGCATAGAATCCTATGGCCATAGGCTGCCTTTTCACAAATAGGGCCCTTCCTCAATAATGTCTCTTCTAAGCCATCTGACCTAAGTACAAAGCCAGGAAGTACAATATTGATAGTTGGTTGCTATGGCAGTGAATGGGTGCACTGTTTTTACAAACTACATAATGGTTGGGTTTGGTTCAAATCTATGCTCCAACCAAAATTCGAACCTCATCCATAGTAAGGATTTTTATTATTTCTGTCAGCTTTAATATGATTCTTGCTACAGGTCCCAGACCACATATATCTTTTCTTTTCTTCCTAGAGCTGATTGCATGTTAAATTATTTTAGCAGTACTAGCAGTACTCATATTCTTTAATGCCTAGAATGTAAACCAATCAGTTTCTCACCTTGGAAAACTAGACATCAGTCCTTTACAAATCAAGTATCGTTTGTATTTAAAAAAAAGTATTTTCTAACTGATAAAGTACTAAAAATAGTTTTAGTCTTTAGGAATTTGGAAGCAAAATTGGAAAAAGCAGTAGAAGGAGAGTGAAAAAAAAAATACCTTTGTATAAAAAAAACACTACAACAATATGACAAATAGAAAAAAGTAGACACACACACACAGTAAAATCAAGATTCAGCATTCCATATGACTCGTAAATTAGGACTGTAATAAGATCATTTTACAATTTAATTATGTCATTATGACAACAAGTTAAAAACGTGAGCAGGTTTATTGTAATATCCTGAAAGCTCTGAAAGCAAACAGCTTGTATTTGCTTGTTTTCATCTGACTAAGTGAGGTCAGGGAAATTACATTTTGAGTGAATTAGGCCACCATGTAGCTAATAATTTCTCTGAGCTCTCTTGGGACAACAAGCTTGATTGGGAAAATAGATCCTCAGTCATTTTTTTCATGTGTTACAGTAATACGTGGATTATTTTCTTTTTCAAGTATAGAGCTTGATTGCAGAAACCTCTCACTTGTAATGTCATACACATTTTGGTCTATTCTCTATGAAGACTTTAAACTGATTTTTTTCAGTATGTTAACATTAGAAAACCTTTTTTTTTCAATATAAAGTAAATTAATAACAAGCGGAAATGAATCTAGTTCAAAATGAAACATTGATTAGTGATAAAGAAATATACATTACTTGGGTATAAGAGGGGAAGAAAATATTTTGCATAGTTTATGTAAGCTTAGTAAGCTTAAAGAATAAATTCACATACTGCACTCACCAGATAATGGTGAAAAAACACCTTAAATATGGGCTCAGGAATCCTAGACCCCATCAACTCAGCCTCCAATTACCAGGTTTAAGTGGAAATCCCTCAATGCAGGTAAAGATATATGCCTCAGAACTCGAAACCATGGTGAAAACCAGCCTCCAACCTCCAGGATCACCAGAGATCATTCGCCATAGGAAGATGATTGGTACAGAGAAAAAAAATGTACTGTATTTTTCGCTCCATAAGACGCACCTGACCATAAGACGTGCCTAGGTTTTAGAGGAGAAAAACAAGAAAAAAAATATTCTGAACCAATGGACTGCAGACACAGTACAGGAGATGACCAGAGACTGCGGACACAGTACAGGAGATGACCAGAGACTGCGGACATAGTACAGTGGATGACCAGAGACTGCGGACACAGTACAGGGAATGACCAGAGACTGCGGACACAGTACAGGAGATGACCAGAGACTGCAGACACAGTACAGGGGATGACCAGAGACTGCGGACACAGTACAGGGGATGACCAGAGACTGCGTACACAGTACAGGGGATGACCAGAGACTGCGGACACAGTACAGGAGATGACCAGAGACTGCGGACACAGTACAGGGGATGATCAGAGACTACGGACACAGTACAGGAGATGACCATAGACTGCGGACACAGTACAGGAGATTACCAGAGACTACGGACACAGTACAGGGGATGACCAGAGACTGCGGACACAGTACAGGGAATGACCAGAGACTGTGGACATAGTACAAATGGCCAGAGACTGTAGACAGTGCAGGGGATGACCAGAGACAGCAGACAGTAAAGGACATGACCAGAGACTGTGGACCTTTGGGGAGGGAAGGGGAGCGGGTACCTGAATTTGACAGGTACCCGCTCCCACTTCCGTGGAGTTGTCCTTCCTTCTTCCCGCGCCAGCTTCTGTGACAGCCAGGTGCCCACTGCGCATGCGCAAGAAGCGCTGCACTTTCTGAATGGCCCGGAGCCTTCTGGGACCTGTCATGTGTCCCAGAAGATGCCGGACCATTCACAAAGCGCAGTGCTTCTCGCGCATGCACAGAGGGCACCCGGCTGTCACGGAAGCCAGCGCAGGAAGACTGTACAGTGCTGGACCGAGGAACAGGTAAGGTCCTGCAGGAGAGAAGAGCTGAGCGGCCGGCCCGGTATTCTGACATGTGGCGGCAAAAATACCAGACCGGCCGCTTTATATTCGCTCCATAAGACACACTGATATTTTCCCCCCTTTTTTGGGGGTAAAAAAGTGCATCTTATGGAGCGATAAATACGGTATATAGTGTTATACTGCAAGACTCAAACAGGATGAATGCAAATACCAAACCACTCACATCTTAAAAGAATATAATCAGCATTTATTGTTTATCTGGAGCCAAAACGCCACATCACCAGGGTAAAGATCTCCCAGTCAGCAATAGATGAAAGCATGTAAGAATTCACCCTCTAGCAAGATGGCCCCTGAGAGTGCCGCCCGACAGCGTGCGCTCCATTCACCGAAAGTGACTTGTTACGTTGGACAGCGAAGCCGGAAATGTGTCAATGCGTTTCGTCCCTCTTCCAGGGCGTTTACACGGAATGTATTTTGGGGTGTAATTCTAAGTATGCCCATGCTGTATTTGAGAAAAATCTTATTAATTGTTGGCTGTATGTAAAAAATACATTTTCATTTTCTTTCTTCAGTTTCAGAAAACTTACAGCAGAAAATAATCTTGAAATGATTCACCATGCCTCTAATTAAATATGTTGGAGGGTCTACTTTGCGAAGGGGGGTCATTTTGTGGGTGTTTCTCCTGTCCTGGCCCTATAGGGCTTCAGGAAATGTGATAGCTGGCTGCTAAATCAGATACAAAATAGTAGTACTAATACCATTGCTAAATAACAGATCCCGTCAGCAAACCACTGAATCTGTACTTTAGCTGCAGTGTCTCTACCTCCTGTAAATGACAGATTATAGCCAGCTTCTATTTGCAAACAAGGTGCAGGGATCCCGGGTAATATCATTGAACAAATATTGTCATGACCATATTTGTTCAATTACATCACCTGGCATCAAACAAGTGTTGCACTAATTAAAAGATAATCAAGTGCAAAGAAAACAAATATGTGCACATCACAACACAAGGTAATAAAGTCCAGAGTAGATATGTGATAGGGGCGGCACAGTGGCTTAGTGGTTCGCACTTCTGCCTCGCAGTAATTGGGTCATGGGTTCAATTCCCAACCATGGCGCCTCCTGCATGGAGTTTGCATGTTCTCCCTGTGTTCACGTGGGTTTCCTCCAGATACTCCGGTTTCCAGTAGGTTAATTGGCTCCTGTATAAATTGTCCTAGTTTCATCCCTGGCCATGCAGGATTTCCTGCATGGTAGGGGTTGGAGAAAGACCTGACAACCTACCCTGTAAAATAATTGGTAAGAGAATACATGGAAAAAGTCACTTACGAGGGACAGTCCATGCAATCGCCAAGGGTCAGATATGACTGAATGGATAGATAGATATGTGACGGTAAATAGAGTGTCAATCAGAATGATAGCAGCAAAAGTGGGAATGTCCCTCAGAAGATCAAAAAGGGGTCCTCCGTCAGGTAACAACATGCAAGACTTATGGACAGATGTGACCAAACTAATTAAAGATATTTGATTTAAATCCTGGTAGCGATTCTCAGCAGACAAGGGACATCACAAAACATGCTTCTAAAGAGTCGTCACTCCAAATCCAATAGAAATATCTCAAAATAAAATAAAAAACTCCACGTGGTGTGTATTGCTCTAAAAATCACTTTAATAATAAAAACGTAGTCTACTCACGTAAAACACAGTGTAAGTGCTTTACAAATATTCGCCAATAAACAGAGAAAATGGCTTTCCGTGAACTTCTGGTTTAAGCAATGGCGTCACAGCCTGGCTCCGCCCAACACAATTCATCTCACCTGATTTCCACTGTGGCAGCATGACGCATCTTAAATAGGAAGAGGGAAACCAAGCATGGATTTAGATATCACTGCATTCCACGCCTCAATTAGGCATAACGCCTAGCCCTGATGAGTCAATGGGCATAATTCACAAAAGGTGACAACATTCGTTGTCGGTCACGTGACCATATATTGCATGTGATACTGAAAATTCACTATTGCAGTTTGTGGTATTTAATGAAAATAGCAACAACGTTCAGTAAATATCGCATAAATAGGTATCAAAGTCAATTTGCAAAAGGAAATACATAATTAAATGCATGCAGTAATTAAATAGGGGTTTAGGCATGTGATATGTACTGGTATCTGTATCAGCCCTTCGGGTCTGGTATGGATTTTGAAGGGAACCCCCATGACAAAATTGGCTTTTAAATGGCAAGGGGTCCCCCCCAAAATCCATACCTGAACCCTATTCTGAGCATGCAGCCCAGCAGGTTGGGAAAGGGGGGGGATGAGTGAGTGCCCCCCTCCTGAACCATGCCAGGCCACATGTCCTCAACATAGGGGGGTGATTTGGGGCACTCCCCCCAAAGCACCTTGTCCCCATGTTGATGAGGACAAGGGTCTCTCCCCCACATCCCTGGCTGTTGGTTGTGGGGGTCTGCAGGGGGTTTGTCAAAATACAAAAACCTCCTTTAACAAGGGGGCCCCCAGATCCCACCCACCCATGTGAAAAAAAAAGTGTAGTGTAAAAAATAACAGTAGGCAGTCTTTGACAAGTCCTTTATTTAAACAACAATTTTAAAAAATGCCCCCCAAACTAGATCCAACAACAATCACGATGCTGACCCAAAAAAAAGAAAAACAAAGGCTCCGAAAACCGGGTGACCCCTCCCCTTTGTGATGTCACTGACCGGGGCATGCTGGGTTGATGATGGTCACGTGACAGCTAAAACATTACTCCATGTTTTCATTACTAAAATACCATATGACTTACATTTTTTTTTAATCCTATGCGGTATTGCTACTCGGGCATTGCTACTCGTTTTTTTTTTAAATAGGAACTTTTAGTGTGAGTGTTTTTATGTACTATTTCCTTTTTTATTAGTGAGTGACAAAAGGTACTCTATACCATATGCTCATTCATCTAGTGGGGGTCTAGATATTTGGAGGCCCTCTTATTCGAAAGGGGGCTTTCAGTTTCTGATAAGCCCCTCTGCAGACCCTAACATCCCTTTTGGGGGACAGGATGCTCCCATCAACATTGGTACAAGTACCTTGCGGGGGGGGGGATTTATAGCCTACCCGCTTGCAAGGTAACCTCCAAACATTGAAAGCATGTGACCTGGTATGGTTCGGGATGCAGGATGCATGCTTACTGACTGGGGCGCCCTACATCAGTTTTTTTTAAATGGTCTGCTGTGGGTCTTCACAAAGAACTTCCATATCCATTTTTTGCTCCATCTCAGTCATATACGGTTCACTCTGAGAACAGAACTATTGTTCCTGAGACAAACACACTGACACATCAAACCTATTGTTGGAATAAAAGATTATTATCATTATTATTTGTTTATTACAGGTGCTTATGTAGCGTCAATTTATTCAGTACTTTACATATATTGTACATTTGCACCAGTCTGTGCCCTCAAAGAGCTTACAATCTAAGGTTCCTAACTAACATTCATACATACACATACTAAGACCAATTTAAACAGGAGCCATTTAACCTACCAGCATGTCTTTGGAATGTGGGAGGAAACCGAAGTACCAGGGGGAAACACATGCAGGCACAGGGAGAACATGCAAACTCCAGGCAGATGGTGCCGTGGTTGGGATTTGAACCAACTACCCTAGTACTGCCAGGCAGAGGAGAAAACTCCATGCAGGAAATGCTGTGTCTGGGATTCATTACGATTATTATTTGTTTAGGAAGTTTACACAGTGCTTTAATAAATAAAGGGAGAGAGTACAGTTACATACAACTCAAGAGGGTTTAGAAGGGCCTTGATCATGAGACCTTACAATCTAAACTGTAGTTTTATTAGTCACACCTTAATGCCATTTTTATATTTCTATATATATATTTTTTCTTTATGTCTTAAAAATGAAGATGCATGTTCTTTTGCTGCCCTTCTAATATTATGCATTGTGTATTCTGATGTTTCAATTCTCTTTAGATTTATTTGCTTTTCTCATAATAAACTTTATTAGAACGGAAATAAAAAAAGACAGAAGTTTGATTAAATTGTCTTAAGTATCTTACATTCCGAAGTATAGTTTTAAGCTAATCTTTAATTTTTTTTACTTATTGTTGGGCAATACATTTTTTTATATAAAAAGACGTATGCAAAACCCAATTATTTTTATTGTGTTGGGCTTGGGATTCAGCGGGATTCAGTGTGATGATAATGTGATGACATTTAGGGACTGAACAGCTAAGTAATATACATTCAGTTCTTAAAGCATGCTTGTGTAATTGGCAGAAAGATCTCCCAGAAGAGGATTTTTCTATTTAAAATGTTTTCAATAGAAAAGACCCTGATCTACAATCACTCTTCCTTAGACTGATGACAGGTTTTATTGCTATTTACAGCTCAGCTCACAGACAAGGAATGTACTTTTTTGTGTTAAATACCTTCACTGCGTGTGGCTTTACTAAAACACACACAGAGCTGTTCTTTCTTTTCATGTAGTTCCAGTTTCTTAGAGTCTATATTACCACTTGTAGTAAAGAACATTTTTTTTATATCAGTGTCTATATTGTACCTAATAACATTATACTGTATGAGAAAAACGCCTTGGATTATACATTATGTTAAGATCGGCAGTACAAAAATTTGATCTTTTCCTATCTATCCCCAGATGAGTTATATCAGTTCATACTACAATTTGAAAATGGTGCCCCCCATCACAGCACCATGAGGGAGAGTGAACGGATTACAAAGTAATATATGCAGCATTTTTGGAAATTGACCACTTTCCTTCATTTGTTTCTCCAATAAGCTGATGAACATTTCTGTTTTTCAAAAAACGTTTTGCAAGGAAAATGAAACTTGCATTATAACTACTGTATGTATTTATTTTTTACACTGCTATAGAGACCTTTCCTTTATCTTTGTCAAATTGTTTATTTTTGTCACTGAGATTTTGGTGCCAAAAAACATTTTGAAATAAGGTTCGTCCCTTGACATACCTGACTTCTAACCCATGCCTAATGGTTAACCTCATCCTAGCCCATAATGTAACTCACAAATAACCTTTAATGCTTAAAGCCCTATCCCATATAAGATTTCAAATTTTTTTTGGCTAGGGTAGGAAAGGGTTAGAATCTCGGTCAGGTTTACATTGTTGTATGTGCCCCTATGGGGAGATGTTTTGTTAGTGTGGGAAAGTTAGAAAGTCTGAAAATGTTTGTATTGCTGTCTTTGCCTTGCTGTCCTAGTAACACCCACACTCACCATTTCTTGTGCAGGCACCACAAAGACAGGAAGTGGGGGGGGGGAATCTCATCAATGGAACTCATTAACAACTAGAGATAGGTTTTAACACTTTAATAAAAACTATAAAAAATAGCTGAAGTTTGATTTTAACTGTATCGTCTTACCTAACTTTAAACCCTATCCTTAATGCTAATACATGTGGTATTGCCATACCCACCCAGAGGGAGTAGCAGAATGTGTTCTGGGGTTTAATTCTAAGTATGCCCATGCTGTGTGTAACAAAGATATTATTAAATTGACAACTTTGTGTAAAAAAAATTATTTAAATTTTCTCTTTGCATTGTACAAAAACTTGTGGCCAAAAATGAAGTCTTCAAAAGACTCACAATGTCTCTTAAAAAATATTTTGGAGTGTTTGCTTTCCAAAATGTGGTCATTTTGTGGGTGTTTGCACTGTTTTGGTGCTCCAGGACCGCCAACAATGTGATAGGCAGTTGGGAAATTACATGCGTACAGTAAATTATTATCCCCTACAATGTGTGAAGTTGCTCCTTGGATTTTGGCCCTGCTATGTGGCTATGCTGTGAAAGAGTCTCACATATATAGTATTTCCATACACTGGAATAGTAGCAGAATGGGTTTTCAGATGTAATTCTAAGTATGCCTATGTTGTGTGTTAGAAATACCTTGTTAAATGACAACTTTCTGTAAAAAAGAAAAAAATGTAATTTTCTTTCCTGCATTTTACAAAAACTTTTAGCAAAAAATGACATTTTAAAAAGACTCACAATGCCTTTCAGAAAATAATTTGGAGTGTTTACTTTCTAAAGTGGGGTCATTTTGTGGGTGTTTCCATTGTTCTGGCACTCAAGGGCCTCCAAAAATGTGATAGGTAGTCAGAAAATTATGCATCTAGACTGCAAAAAAGTCTCACACAGATTGTATTCCCATACTCAGGAGATATATCAGAATTTGGGGTGTAATTATAAGTATGCCTATGCTGTGTGCGAGAAATAACGTTAAAATGACAACTTTGTGAAAAAAGATTTTATTTAATTTCTTTATTTTCCAAAAATTTGTGACAAAAAAATTATAACTTCATAAAACTCACCATGCCTCTTAATAAATACATTGTAAGGTCTGCTTTCCATAAAGGGGTAATTTGGGCGGTATTTGTGCTGCCCTGGCATTTTAGGGCCTTGTGAAATGAGATAGGCAGTCAGTAAATCAGGACTAATCAAATTTCAAATACACTGCTCAAAAAAAATTAAAGGAACACTTTTTAATCAAAGTATAGCATCAAGTCAATTAAGTCAAGTCAAGTCAATTAAACTCCTGGGATATTGATCTGGTCAGTTAAGTAGCAAAGGGGGTTATTAATCAGTTTAAGCTGCTAAAGAAATTGCACTAGTTTTGCATTTGGTGAGGGTTAGTGTCACTGTTGGTAGCATGAGGCGATGTCTAGACCCTACAGAGGTTGCACACGCAGTCCAACTCCTCTAGGATAGCACATAAATACATGCCATTGCCAGAAGGTTTGCTATGTCTCCCAGCACAGTTTCAAAAGCATAGGGGGAGATTCAAGGAGACAGGCAGTTATTCTAGTAGAGCTGGACAGGGCCATGGAAGGTTCTTAACCCATTAGTAGGACTGGTATCTGCTCCTTTGTGCAAGGAGAAACAGGATGAGCACTGCCAGAACACTACAAAATGACCTCCAGCAGGTTACTGGTATGAATGTCTCTGACCAAACAATCAGAAACAGACTTCATGAGGTTGGCCTGATGGCCCGAAGTCTTCTAGTGGGCCCTGTGCTCACTGCCTGACACCATAGAGCTCAACTAGCATTTGCCATTGAACACCAAAATTGGCAGGTCTACCACTGGCGCCCTGTGTTTTTCACAGATGAGAACAGGTTCACCCTGAGCACATGTGACAGATGTAAAAGGGTTTGGAGAAGTCATTGAGAATGTAATGCTGCTTGTGACATCGTGCAGCATGGCAGTTTTGGTGGTGGGTCAGTGATGGTATGGGGAAGCATATCCATGGAGGAATGCGCAGACCTCTACAGGCTAGTCAATGACACCCTGACTGCCATTAGGTATCGTGATGAAATCCTTGGACCTATTGTTAGACCCTACGCTGGTGCAGTGGGACCTGGGTTTCTACTGGTGCATGACAATGCTCGGCCTCATGTGATGAGAGTATGCAGGCAGGTCCTGGAGGATGAAGGAATCGATACCATTCAATTGTCCCATGCTCACCTGACCTAAATCCAATAGAACACCTCTGGGATATCATGTTTTGGTCCATCCGACGCCACCAGGTTGCACCTCAGACCATCCAGGAGCTCAGTGATGCCCTGGCCCAGATCTGGGAGGAAATACACCAGGGCACTATCTCATTAAGAGCATGCCCCAACATTGTCAGGCATGCATACAAGCACGTGGGGGCCATACAAACTACTGAGTACCATTTTGAGTTGCTGCAATTAAATTTCAGCTAAATGGACTAGCCTGCTGCATCATTTTTTTTCACTTAGATTTTCAGGGTGTCTTTGAATTCAGTCCTCTGTAGGTTGATAATTTCCATCAAACGATGGGGCATCCTTACGTTCCTAACACGTTACTCAGTCCATATCAGTATAGATATCCAGCATATTTTTTTCCCATTGAGATCTGATGTGTTTTCAAAGCGCTCCTTTAATTTTTTTGAGCAGTGTATATACAGTATATCACATTTTGTAGACTGCAACATTCACACAGATTAAAAAATATACAATGATTTGGGTTATTTTACCAAAGAAATGTAGCAGAGTACACTTTGCCTAAATTTATAAAGAAAGATGATTTATTTACAACATTTTATGAAAGAAACTAAGAGAAACATTATTTTTTCAAAATGTTTGGTATTTTTTCACTTATATTGCAAAAAAGAAAAACCCAGTGGTTAGTAAATACCAACAAAAGAAGCTCTATCTGTTACAAAAAATGAGACAAAAATTAGGTACAATGTTGCATAACTGAATAATTGTCATTCAAAGTGTGACAGTGCTGAAAACTTAAAAATGGCTTGGGCAGGAGGCGGTGAAGTACCACTACTGAAGTGGTTAAACACAAAACAATACATTTATAAATTTCCTATGTAATTGAGAGAAATCCACTGATCTGCTCTATGTCCTGGTGCTCTAGAAACAATTGAGTACTGTCCTTGATACTTTTTTTATTTGCACTAACATACAGTTTTTCAGGATAAGCTTTCAGGATGTGCCCTCTTCATTAAGGTCCAATCAGTACACTGGTGCTGTAGACACTTTTACCTCAGCTTGCTTTAGCCATTTTGCTTTGTATCCAATCCAAAAGGATAGTAACCACAAATTGAAAAAGCCTGCAGTAAAGTTTATTCACTACCAGCAGCTAGCAATGACCAACTGGAACTCCTCCCTCTAAAATGGTTAACTCACACTAAGCTTAGTCAAGTTCTTAATGTGACCAAGCTCTGAGCAAAACACATCAAATGGAGGAGTTTCAGTGGGTCAAGCTGCTAGAAGTGGCTAAACCTGACTACAGGATATTTTAGTATGTGGTCCCTCCCTGGACTCTTAAATTATACAGATTATACATTTCTTATTATTACTATGATGCAAAGAAGAGTGTATGCCTGCTCAGACATAAATGCACTATTTTTGTATAGTAAAACACATACTATTGCAACACCAACAATGTACCATTAAAAGTTAAATTGTGATGCTACAATGTGAACAGAAAGCAGGTCAGAATTTAACCAAGGTAAATGATATTTCAAAGACATTACAAAATGTTATATGATCGTTGACATTTTCCCTCGCTTAGGAACTTGGTTATTATTTCAAGGTCATGGAATGAGAAACTGAGTGCCTTTTCCTTTGAGGAAAAGGGGTCAGTGCATTTATACAAAAGATATTTAAGCTTCTGTGCTCACTCACCAATTTGCAATTAATTCATTTTGAATGAATGACTGGAAGCTCCTTCCTTTTTCCATTTGGCTGAGAAAAAGCAGAATGCCTTTTTTTCCAGTAAGGGACTGCATTAAAAGGATATTTTCTTTTTTAAATCTGGCACAGTGTTCCAGTATTACTTTACTGTCAGCTCTAATTGCTAGTTTTACCTTATTAGTAAAAGCTTTTCTGTATCCGGGTATGACATTCATTTGTTTACACACTGTTATTAGTCAAGACTCAGTGAAATTCTTGTAATTAACACCTCCACATTTTCACATGCAGTGAATGCAGAGACAAAAACAGATGACTCACTTTGTTTGAGCTTTGCTCTTGTTTTCTGATAGGGAAGCACTTAGCAAGAAATGTAAGCTCATCAATGTACCATATGGAGCCTTAGCAAGTCTTGGAATGGTTTTCAGGTAGCACAGCAAAGTCCATTAATCCTTCAAACTATGTTCTGGAAGAAGTCACACATGATTAGTAACCTGGATATTTTTCTCTCTAGCATTGTTTGCTGGGTTTATAATAAGAATGTAACACTTGAGAAGATTTGTACTGGCAGTGTTTCTATATTTACAATGCTTTTATGTGCTTGTGAATACATAAGGAGAGTTAATGTTTAAGTAAAAGGCATATTTCACAATGTTATAGGTGAAGCCTCATGAATTTTATTTGACTTTTACTGTTCATGGAGATATGCCATGATGGTTTTATCCAGTTTGCAAAATGAGAAAAGCATGAAAAGCAATTGCTAATAAGCACAGCAACTTTGGATGTCCATTAATATCAAGTTTGTCTTTGTAGCTACTGATTGCAATGTTGAGATTTTTTTTTTATGTTGGGGAGTCTATATGTACAATGGGGTTTATATACTAAAGGGAGAGAGAGTGTTCACTTAAATTATGGTGTGTTCAGTCCAAGTAAGCAAAAGTCCTATTTTTTCATTTCCCCTGCATATGATTGGATTATTACATTTAACACAGCTTCCCCTTATTTTCTAAAACATACAGTTTACAAGGTGAATGTTCATTTTGTCAAGTGAACAGACTCTACTCATTTATTAAATCAACACCACCATGCTGCAGCTGGGAAAAAAATGTACCACACCATATAAATTACTATTTAATCCAAATTTATACAGATTCTTTGGTTTCCGGAAACATTTGTAAAAGTGTTTGTATGTGTTGTATCTTCTCACAAAAATGATAATAAGTAGAGATGAGAAACTGGATCACAGGAGATCAGTGCCAATTGATTTGAATTCAATATAGGAAGCAAATGTTCATGGGCTTTCAAATTGGGATGAAGTAGAATCTTAAACATTCAACTAGCTTTAGCGGAAACACATACCAAAAAGTGAAATGCCAGATTTTAGCCATTTAGTGCAGGAGGCAATACAACTTATTTATGTTTTGTTGCTAAGATGTTTTTCAGAATTTTTACCCCTCAATTTCTTAAAAAGAAAATGGATATGTTGTTGTTTAGTACCTAAGTTTCTATTGCCAAAGTGGCCACATTTTTGAGAAAAGGTCATTAAAGACAGAAATCGGTAAATGAATGCAATCTTAAAGCAGTTCAAGATTTTTTTACCTTTGTGCATTCTATGCATGAAGGTAAAAACCTTCTGTGTACAGAAGACCCCTGCCACCATACTTACCTGGCCCCATCTCGTTCCAGCAATGTGCACAAGATCAACAGCTCTCCAGTGACTCTTCTTTCTCATTGGCTAAGAAGGCAGCAGGAGCCATTGGCACCTTTTACTGTCAATCACAGCCAGTGAGCCAATGAGGAGAGAATCGGGGGCAGGACCTAGCCACGTTACATGTGTGGATGGACACACAGAGCAGTGGCTCAGGAGTTAGCCTGCTTGAAAGCCTACATAGCAAGCTGCTTGCTATGGGGGCACATGTCAGGAAGGAGGGGGGCACCGGTGGGGGATCAGGGCTGCTCTGTGCAAAACCACTGCACAGAGCAGTTAAGTATGACATGTTTGTTATTTTTTTAAATCTACCTTTAATATCACTTTATATGTGTTTTCTTCATTCCATTCAAACTTTTAAAATTACATGGAAGAAGAGCTGGCCCTTCAGACTAACCCCCAATATTTGTTTATGTTTTTATTTTTTCAACATGAATAAATGTACAGCATTCAGGTAAAAATATCTCCACTGCCTAAATTTTGTCAATCAATTGAATGACTATTATTGAAAATAATGCACCAGGTACTGTACTCCACTGATCAATCTCCCATCTCCCAAGTGGACTCGACAGGGAATGTTGGTGTCAGTTGTGTTGTGATGAACTTTTCACAACCATTATTTATTCCTGAACCACATGTGCTTTTTTGTTGACATTCTGTTCTTTCTTAGTTGTGTGTGCTCAATCTCTCTCTCTCTCTCTCTATGCCTGGTTAGTCACAACAAATAAAAGTAAATCAACAGAGAAATTAGTAATTTCATTGAAAAACTAAAATCTGCTAGTTGTATGAAGATTTTAAGGGCACAAGTAACAGACACAATGCAGATATTTTGAAAAACATTCTTACTAGAGAACATTGGCTTTCTCAGTGATTAATACACATTAAAAGGCTTATTTTATCTTCTGATACTTTATTATCTTTATTAAATTATACTTAGACACTAACAAACACAGTAAAACACAACTTTTGTACATGTGACGATTAATTTGACTCTGTTGCTGGGTAAAGATATGTAACAGCAAGACTTCTGTGGGTGCAGCCACAGAAGTCCCTGCATTTTAACAGGGCTACGTGTAGGCTGAATTATTTGCAGGTATATTGCCCCCATATTCTCCTACAGAAATCCCTCCAAAGAACCCTGACTTAAATGAGTCTGCAGTCCATAAACCTGGGTGGCCTGAGGATTGCTCAGAACTGACACAGTGTGATTCAGCAGTATGGCACAACCAGACCTGGTCACATGCACCTTCCCCACTCCTGAGATGCAATCTAGACAATCCTCTCCTTAGCCAGGCCTCCCCATTAGAATTCCATATGCTTGCGGATCCAATGCTGCACCATTGGTACACACCAGGGCCACTATACACTGCAACTACAGGGAACTAGAGTACTGAGTAGGTCCGTCTTGGCCGAAGGCCATCTCTTTAACTCAATGCCAACAGAGATATCAAGAATGGCCGCATTACCAGGACTTTGCAAACTTTGTTTTTCTGTGGTTGCAAATGTTTCCCCTTTGTCAGCTTTATAAGGCTGCTGAGATTTGGGGACTAAATACAATGACTTCCTGCTGGTGTCATATAATAAGCCTGCCAAACTCCTCAGAAGCTTTTACCTTGTTCTATTTCAAAGTACCAAACAGCTTGACACAATTTGTTATCATCTTGTTATCTCTTTTTTTCATTGTGAACCATGGACAAATACTGTATGTTGCTTAGCAGCAGTCACCAACTATGCACAAACATAATGTCAGCTCTTAGACCCCTCCACAAAATGGAGTACAAATCTCCATATCATTCTTTCTTCTCTAGCCCAGCAATAGACCTCTCAAAGGACACTTTTTCTGATGATCCCTGAATTACTTTGTTAGCTCACACTAAAGCTACAATGCAGGAGTTTTAAATTTCCCCTAACCTGATAGAAAATTTGATAAGGTGGCCCTAGTATGATGTGTATGTATGAATATTTGTTAGGGACATTAGATTGTAAGCTCCTTGAGGGCAGGAACAGATGTGAATGTACAATAAATATACTATATATATATATATATATATATATATATATATATATATATATATATATACATACACACACTATATGTAATGTAAAGCTCTGAGTAAATTGTTGGTGCTTTATAAATACCTGTAATAAAACAAATGAGCTTCAAAAATCTATTGAATAAGCTCTAGAAACAACTTACTACAACACCAAAAGAATTATATGAGGACCAGCTGTTTATCATACAAAATAAAATGTCTACACAATCACTCTTCCTAACCACCATGGAACTTCGGGACCTCAAAAACAGAAGATCTAATTTATGATTTATAGGAATTCTGGAACATGTCAGAAGAGTCAGAACTTACCTAAATAGCTCATGGGGGATATTATGACAGCTCTTGACCTTCAGACCTATCATTCTCAAAAAAGTTAAAGTACTCATTGTCACGTTCGCAAGATCGCCGCTACCAACATGCGACAATCCCACGACCGCGATGTCTAATATGTCACGATCGCAGCGTCAGACCCCAGACCTTCTCACCAAACTCGTGACTGAAGGACTAGCCAATCTAAAACCGCGATGTGATGTGCGTAACAATGCCACGCCCAGTTGCACCCTGCACAACGATTTTCCAGCTAACGGACCACCGGATGTACCGGCAGCCTGGGTGATCGTTACTGGGTCAGGTTAATTACGCAACTAACCCTCCACATTGCCACCACCTCCTTTTTGTACAGAGAAAGAGGAAACTCGTGTTATCAGTTATAACACTATAATCGTCTGTATAAAACGGTCCGCAGGCCGGTTATACAGAGGTTTACACAAACAGAAGCGTCTCTTTAGAGGCAGGAATTCATGAGTTGCACTACAAAGCTATAGAAACAGTTCAACACTTTCAGAAAGAAAGATTTATTACTAAAAGGTCAAACTGGTGCAATAAAAATATTTACAGAAAAGATGCAACTAAGATATATATATAAACATACAGAAAAAGATGTAACTAAGATATATATATAAACATACAGAAAAAGATGTAACTAAGATACAGTCAGGTCCATAAATATTGGGACACAATTCTAACATTTTTGGCTCTATACACCACCACAATGGATTTGAAATGAAACGAACAAGATGTGCTTTTACTGCAGACTGTCAGCTTTAATTTGAGGGTATTTACATCCAAATCAGGTGAACGGTGTAAGAATTACAACAGTTTGCATATGTGCCTCCCACTTGTTAAGGGACCAAAAGTAATGGGACAATTGGCTTCTCAGCTGTTCCATGGCTAGGTGTGTTATTCCCTCATTATCCCAATTACAATGAGCAGATAAAAGGTCCAGAGTTCATTTCAAGTGTGCTATTTGCATTTGGAATCTGTTGCTGTCAACTCTCAAGATGAGATCCAAAGAGCTGTCACTATCACCGAAGCAAGCCATCATTAGGCTAAAAAAACAAAACAAACCCATCAGAGAGATAGCAAAAACATTAGGCATGGCCAAAACAACTGTTTGGAACATTCTTAAAAAGAAGGAATGCACCGGTGAGCTCAGCAACACCAAAAGACCCGGAAGACCAGGGAAAATAACTGTAGTGGATGACCGAAGAATTCTTTCCCTGGTGAAAAACACCCTTCACAACAGTTGGCCAGATCAAGAACACTCTCCAGGAGGTAGGTGTATGTGTGTCAAAGTCAACAATCAAGAGAAGACTTCACCAGAGTGAATACAGAGGGTTCACCACAAGATGTAAACCATTGGTGAGCCTCCAAAACAGGAAGGCCAGATTAGAGTTTGCCAAACGACATCTAAAAAAGCCTTCACAGTTCTGGAACAACATCCTATGGACAGATGAGTCCAAGATCAACTTGTACCAGAGTGATGGGAAGAGAAGAGTATGGAGAAGGAAAGGAACTGCTCATGATCCTAAGCATACCACCTCATCAGTGAAGCATGGTGGTGGTAATGTCATGGCGTTGGCATGTATGGCTGCCAATGGAACTGGTTCTCTTGTATTTATTGATGATGTGACTGCTGACAAAAGCAGCAGGATGAATTCTGAAGTGTTTCAGGCAATATTATCTGCTCATATTCAGCCAAATGCTTCAGAAGTCATTGGACGCCGCTTCACAGTGCAGATGGACAATGACCCAAAGCATACTGCAAAAGCAACCAAAGAGTTTTTTAAGGGAAAGAAGTGGAATGTTATGCAATGGCCAAGTCAATCACCTGACCTGAATCTGATTGAGCACACATTTCACTTGCTGAAGACAAAACTGAAGGGAAAATGCCCCAAGAACAAGCAGGAACTGAAGACAGTTGCAGTAGAGGCCTGGCAGAGCATCACCAGGGATGAAACCCAGCGTCTGGTGATGTCTATGCGTTCCAGACTTCAGGCTGCAATTCACTGCAAAGGATTTGCAACCAAGTATTAAAAAGTGAAAGTTTGATTTATGATTAATATTTTGTCCCATTACTTTTGGTCCCTTAAGAAGTGGGAGGCACATATGCAAACTGTTGTAATTCCTTCACCGTTCACCTGATTTAGATGTAAATACCCTCAAATTAAAGATGACAGTCTGCAGTTAAAACACATCTTGTTCGTTTCATTTCAAATCACTTGTGGTGGTGTATAGAGCCAAAAATGTTAGAATTGTGTCAATGTCCCAATATTTATGGACCTGACTGTATATATATAAACATACAGAAAAAGATGTAACTAAGATATATATATAAACATACAGAGACTAGCAGCACAGCAAAGAGATATCAGGGAGAGGTTAAAGGGTTAAGATTAGAGATGAGCGAAGAAATGAAAAATTCGATTCGACTGATTCGGCGAATTCGTGGACAATATTCGATTCGAGTCGAATAAATTCGCTGTGAATTTAACTTAAAAAAGGGTGTTTCTAGGCTTCAGAGAGACTTAATATTAGTGCAGAACACTGTACCTTTAATTTAAATGCCCTTGGAGTCTGCTGGGGAAGAGAAATAATACTGTCAGTCAGTATGACATGCAGATGAGTGCCGTCGATCTTAGAATCACCGCACACTTCACTCATTTGGGCAGTCACGGGGCCAAAACCAGAGTGTGGAGCCACAGTGTGGCGGTGGAGGCAGCAGCAATGGGAGGCCATACAGCACCCTATGACAAAAATGGAAACCACCAGCAGTGTGAGGAGACCTGAAAGTGGCACATGGCAGAGTGTGGCGATAGAGACAGCAGCAATGGGAGGCCGTACAGGGACCCATGACACACTCTGGACCTGGCAGCAGCATGAGGAGGCGGTACAGGGGCCCATGACAGATTACGGGCCTGGCAGCAGCATGAGGAGTCGGTACAGGGGCCCATGGCAGATTACGGGCCTGGCAGCAGCAATGGGAGGCCGTACAGGGACCCATGACACACTCTGGACCTGGCAGCAGCATGGGGAGGCGGTACAGGGGCCCATGACAGATTACGGGCCTGGCAGCAGCATGAGGAGTCGGTACGGGGGCCCATGACACACTCTGGACCTGGCAGCAGCATGAGGAGGCGGTACAGGGGCGCATGACAGATTACGAGCCTGGCAGCAGCAACTTGGACAGGAGGACGTTCAGCTTCTGCACCGTCGGGTGCGTGCTCGCAAACTGTTGTCTCTTGGAAACGGATTCCAAGAAAGACTGCTGACGGAATCCGTGAAGAGGAGTAGCAGGAGAAGGAGCATCTGAACGAGCGGAATATGCCAACAAGCGACAACAGTGGCCCATGACAGATTACGGGCCTGGCAGCAGCATGAGGAGTCGGTACGGGGGCCCATGGCAGATTACGGGCCTGGCAGCAGCTATGGGAGGCCCGTAATCTGCCAGCACCCTATGACAAAAAATGGAACCCACCAGCAGTGTGAGGAGACCTGAAAGTGGCACATGGCAGAGTGTGGCGATGGAGACAGCAGCAATGGGAGGCCGTACAGGGACCCATGAGAGACTCTGGACCTGGCAGCAGCATGAGGAGGCGGTATAGGGGCCCATGGCAGATTAGGGGCCTGGCAGCAGCTATGGGAGGCCCGTAATCTGCCAGCACCCTATGACAAAAAATGGAACACACCAGCAGTGTGAGGAGACCTGAAAGTGGCACATGGCAGAGTGTGGCGATGGAGGCAGCAGCAATGGGAGGCCGTACAGGGACCCATGAGAGACTCTGGACTTGGCAGCAGCATGAGGAGGCGGTATAGGGGCCCATGGCAGATTAGGGGCCTGGCAGCAGCTATGGGAGGCCCGTAATCTGCCAGCACCCTATGACAAAAAATGGAACACACCAGCAGTGTGAGGAGACCTGAAAGTGGCACATGTTTGGGGCATGATTCATGGCGGATTTAGTCAGTTGTGTCAGGAACTGGTGGTTTGAAATCCAGACTAATCCACGCCTGATTCATTTTCACAAACGTGAGTCTCTCCACACTTTGGGTGGACAGTCGTGTCCTCCGCGGAGTTGCAATACCTCCTGCCGCACTAAACACGCGCTCCGATGCCACGCTACTGGCCGGGCATGACAGCCTTTCAAGGGCAAATTCAGCTAGTTGGGGCCAAAGGTCAAGTTTCGTTGCCCAGTAGTCAAGGGGATTGTCTACCTCGGTTGGCAGGGTGCTGTCCAAGTAGGCCTAAGCCTGTTGTTTGAGGTCCTGCTCCAGGTCCACCTGATGCTGCTGCTGCTGCTGCGGCTGGTTAGTAGTTTCCTCACTGCGCTGGTGAAGAAAGCTACTCATCATCGACTGCAGACTGAGGCAGCCGCTGCTGGTGGAGCTGCCACTGCTCCTACCACCCCACCCCTCCCCTGCTGCCATGGCAGCGGAACACGAGCGCACAGGGCCCACAGTGTCTGAGGATGGACGTTGGCGCAGACAGGCAGAGACCAGCTGACTACATAGGTGTTTTTTATAGTACGTTATTTTGGCCTCCCTCTCAGCAGGTGTGAAAAAGGCCACCATTTTTGAACGGTAGCGAGGGTCCAACAAGGTGGACAGCCAAAAGTCATCCCTCTGTCTGATGGTTATTATTCGGCTGTCGCTACGCAAGCAACCGAGCATGCTATGGGCCATTTGTGCCAAGGAATGCGAGGGACTCCCTGCCTCCATCTCCACAGCATACTGCCACGGTGCGTCTAGGTCCTCTGTCTCCTCTTCCTCCTCCTCTACCAGATGCTCCTGCTCCTCCACTCCTGTCCGCTGAGTGGAAAAACCACCCATTTCACTCAATAATTCCTGAGCACCAATGTCCTCCTCTACCTCCTCCTCTTCTTCCAGTCCTGCCCCCACAGGGGCCATGTGGCGTTGAGATCTGTGCGCCACGTCTACCGCACCCTGACCAGCCATTGTTAACAGCATTTGTTCCAGGACGTGCAACAGAGGAATGACGTCGTTCATCCCATAGTCCTGCCGACTCACGAATAGCGTGGCCTCCTCAAAGGGCCTGAGCAAGCGCAGGTGTCACGCATGAGCTGCCAATGGCTGACATCTAAGTTACACAGGGAGTACCTTTATCTGCTTTTAACATCAGGAAATCTGTGATGGCCTTTTGCTGTTCGTAAAGGCGGTCTAACATATGTAGGGTTGAATTCCACCTTGTTGCAACGTCACAGCATGAGGAGTCGGTATAGGGGCCCATGGCAGATTAGGGGCCTGGCAGCAGTTATGGGAGGCCCATAATCTGCCAGCACCCTATGACAAAAAATGGAACACACCAGCAGTGTGAGGAGACCTGAAAGTGGCACATGGCAGAGTGTGGCGATGGAGACAGCAGCAATGGGAGGCCGTACAGGGACCCATGAGAGACTCTGGACCTGGCAGCAGCATGAGGAGGCGGTATATAGGGGCCTACGGCAGATTAGGGGCCTGGCAGCAGCTATAGGAGGCCCGTAATCTGCCAGCACCCTATGTCAAAAAATTCAACACACCAGCAGTGTGTGAGGAGACCTGAAAGTGGCACATGGCAGAGTGTGGCGATGGAGACAGCAGCAATGGGAGGCCGTACAGGGACCCATGACAGACTCTGGACTTGGCAGCAGCATGAGGAGGCGGTATATAGGGGCTTATGGCAGATTAGGGGCCTGGCAGCAGCTATAGGAGGCCCGTAATCTGCCAGCACCCTATGTCAAAAAATTCAACACACCAGCAGTGTGAGGAGACCTGAAAGTGGCACATGGCAGAGTGTGGCGATGGAGACAGCAGCAATGGGAGGCCGTACAGGGACCCATGACAGACTCTGAACTTGGCAGCAGCATGAGGAGGCGGTATATAGGGGCCCATGGCAGATTAGGGGCCTGGCAGCAGCTATAGGAGGCCCGTAATCTGCCAGCACCCTATGTCAAAAAATTCAACACACCAGCAGTGTGAGGAGACCTGAAAGTGGCACATGGCAGAGTGTGGCGATGGAGACAGCAGCAATGGGAGGCCGTACAGGGACCCATGAGAGACTCTGGACTTGGCAGCAGCATGAGGAGGCGGTATATAGGGGCCCATGGCAGATTAGGGGCCTGGCAGCAGCTATGGGAGGCCCGTAATCTGCCAGCACCCTATGTCAAAAAATTCTACACACCAGCAGTGTGTGAGGAGACCTGAAAGTGGCACATGGCAGAGTGTGGCGATGGAGACAGCAGCAATGGGAGGCCGTACAGGGACCCATGACAGACTCTGGACTTGGCAGCAGCATGAGGAGGCGGTATATAGGGGCCCATGGCAGATTAGGGGCCTGGCAGCAGCTATGGGAGGCCCGTAATCTGCCAGCACCCTATGTCAAAAAATTCAACACACCAGCAGTGTGTGAGGAGACCTGAAAGTGGCACATGGCAGAGTGTGGCGATGGAGAAAGCAGCAATGGGAGGCCGTACAGGGACCCATGAGAGACTCTGGACCTGGCAGCAGCATGAGGAGGCGGTATATAGGGGCCCATGGCAGATTAGGGGCCTGGCAGCAGCTATGTGAGGCCCGTAATCTGCCTGCACCCTATGTCAAAAAATTAAACACACCAGCAGTGTGAAGAGACCTGAAAGTGGCACATGGCATGAGAGACTCTGGACCTGGCAGCAGCAGGAGGAGGCGGTATAGGGGCCCATGGCTGATTAGGGGCCTGGCAGCAGCTATGTGAGGCCCGTTATCTTGCAGCACCCTATGTCAAAAAATTTAACACACCAGCAGTGTGAAGAGACCTGAAAGTGGCACATGGCAGCAGAGTGTGGCGATGGAGACAGCAGCAATGGGAGGCCGTACAGGGACCCATGAGAGACTCTGGACCTGGCAGCAGCAGGAGGAGGTGGTATATAGGGGCCCATGGCAGATTAGGGGCCTGGCAGCAGCTATGTGAGGCCCGTAATCTGCCTGCACCCTATGTCAAAAAATTTAACACACCAGCAGTGTGAAGAGACCTGAAAGTGGCACATGGCAGCAGAGTGTGGCGATGGAGACAGCAGCAATGGGAGGCCGTACAGGGACCATGACAGACTCTGGACTTGGCAGCAGCATGAGGAGGCGGTATATAGGGGCCTATGGCAGATTAGGGGCCTGGCAGCAGCTATGTGAGGCCCGTAATCTGCCTGCACCCTATGTCAAAAAATTTAACACACCAGCAGTGTGAAGAGACCTGAAAGTGGCACATGGCAGCAGAGTGTGGCGATGGAGACAGCAGCAATGGGAGGCCGTACAGGGACCATGACAGACTCTGGACTTGGCAGCAGCATGAGGAGGCGGTATATAGGGGCCCATGGCAGATTAGGGGCCTGGCAGCAGCTATGTGAGGCCCGTAATCTGCCTGCACCCTATGTCAAAAAATTTAACACACCAGCAGTGTGAAGAGACCTGAAAGTGGCACATGGCATGAGAGACTCTGGACCTGGCAGCAGCAGGAGGAGGCGGTATAGGGGCCCATGGCTGATTAGGGGCCTGGCAGCAGCTATGTGAGGCCCGTTATCTTGCAGCACCCTATGTCAAAAAATTTAACACACCAGCAGTGTGAAGAGACCTGAAAGTGGCACATGGCAGCAGAGTGTGGCGATGGAGACAGCAGCAATGGGAGGCCGTACAGGGACCCATGAGAGACTCTGGACCTGGCAGCAGCAGGAGGAGGTGGTATATAGGGGCCCATGGCAGATTAGGGGCCTGGCAGCAGCTATGTGAGGCCCGTAATCTGCCTGCACCCTATGTCAAAAAATTTAACACACCAGCAGTGTGAAGAGACCTGAAAGTGGCACATGGCAGCAGAGTGTGGCGATGGAGACAGCAGCAATGGGAGGCCGTACAGGGACCCATGAGAGACTCTGGACCTGGCAGCAGCAGGAGGAGGTGGTATATAGGGGCCCATGGCAGATTAGGGGCCTGGCAGCAGCTATGTGAGGCCCGTAATCTGCCTGCACCCTATGTCAAAAAATTTAACACACCAGCAGTGTGAAGAGACCTGAAAGTGGCACATGGCAGCAGAGTGTGGCGATGGAGACAGCAGCAATGGGAGGCCGTACAGGGACCATGACAGACTCTGGACTTGGCAGCAGCATGAGGAGGCGGTATATAGGGGCCTATGGCAGATTAGGGGCCTGGCAGCAGCTATGTGAGGCCCGTAATCTGCCTGCACCCTATGTCAAAAAATTTAACACACCAGCAGTGTGAAGAGACCTGAAAGTGGCACATGGCAGCAGAGTGTGGCGATGGAGACAGCAGCAATGGGAGGCCGTACAGGGACCATGACAGACTCTGGACTTGGCAGCAGCATGAGGAGGCGGTATATAGGGGCCCATGGCAGATTAGGGGCCTGGCAGCAGCTATGTGAGGCCCGTAATCTGCCTGCACCCTATGTCAAAAAATTTAACACACCAGCAGTGTGAAGAGACCTGAAAGTGGCACATGGCATGAGAGACTCTGGACCTGGCAGCAGCAGGAGGAGGCGGTATAGGGGCCCATGGCTGATTAGGGGCCTGGCAGCAGCTATGTGAGGCCCGTTATCTTGCAGCACCCTATGTCAAAAAATTTAACACACCAGCAGTGTGAAGAGACCTGAAAGTGGCACATGGCAGCAGAGTGTGGCGATGGAGACAGCAGCAATGGGAGGCCGTACAGGGACCCATGAGAGACTCTGGACCTGGCAGCAGCAGGAGGAGGTGGTATATAGGGGCCCATGGCAGATTAGGGGCCTGGCAGCAGCTATGTGAGGCCCGTAATCTGCCTGCACCCTATGTCAAAAAATTTAACACACCAGCAGTGTGAAGAGACCTGAAAGTGGCACATGGCAGCAGAGTGTGGCGATGGAGACAGCAGCAATGGGAGGCCGTACAGGGACCATGACAGACTATGGACTTGGCAGCAGCATGAGGAGGCGGTATATAGGGGCCCATGGCAGATTAGGGGCCTGGCAGCAGCTATGTGAGGCCCGTAATCTGCCTGCACCCTATGTCAAAAAATTTAACACACCAGCAGTGTGAAGAGACCTGAAAGTGGCACATGGCAGCAGAGTGTGGCGATGGAGACAGCAGCAATGGGAGGCCGTACAGGGACCATGACAGACTCTGGACTTGGCAGCAGCATGAGGAGGCGGTATATAGGGGCCCATGGCAGATTAGGGGCCTGGCAGCAGCTATGTGAGGCCCGTAATCTGCCTGCACCCTATGTCAAAAAATTTAACACACCAGCAGTGTGAAGAGACCTGAAAGTGGCACATGGCAGCAGAGTGTGGCGATGGAGACAGCAGCAATGGGAGGCCGTACAGGGACCATGACAGACTCTGGACTTGGCAGCAGCATGAGGAGGCGGTATATAGGGGCCCATGGCAGATTAGGGGCCTGGCAGCAGCTATGTGAGGCCCGTAATCTGCCTGCACCCTATGTCAAAAAATTTAACACACCAGCAGTGTGAAGAGACCTGAAAGTGGCACATGGCAGCAGAGTGTGGCGATGGAGACAGCAGCAATGGGAGGCCGTACAGGGACCATGACAGACTCTGGACTTGGCAGCAGCATGAGGAGGCGGTATATAGGGGCCCATGGCAGATTAGGGGCCTGGCAGCAGCTATGTGAGGCCCGTAATCTGCCTGCACCCTATGTCAAAAAATTTAACACACCAGCAGTGTGAAGAGACCTGAAAGTGGCACATGGCAGCAGAGTGTGGCGATGGAGACAGCAGCAATGGGAGGCCGTACAGGGACCATGACAGACTATGGACTTGGCAGCAGCATGAGGAGGCGGTATATAGGGGCCCATGGCAGATTAGGGGCCTGGCAGCAGCTATGTGAGGCCCGTAATCTGCCTGCACCCTATGTCAAAAAATTTAACACACCAGCAGTGTGAAGAGACCTGAAAGTGGCACATGGCAGCAGAGTGTGGCGATGGAGACAGCAGCAATGGGAGGCCGTACAGGGACCATGACAGACTCTGGACTTGGCAGCAGCATGAGGAGGCGGTATATAGGGGCCCATGGCAGATTAGGGGCCTGGCAGCAGCTATGTGAGGCCCGTAATCTGCCTGCACCCTATGTCAAAAAATTTAACACACCAGCAGTGTGAAGAGACCTGAAAGTGGCACATGGCAGCAGAGTGTGGCGATGGAGACAGCAGCAATGGGAGGCCGTACAGGGACCATGACAGACTCTGGACTTGGCAGCAGCATGAGGAGGCGGTATATAGGGGCCCATGGCAGATTAGGGGCCTGGCAGCAGCTATGTGAGGCCCGTAATCTGCCTGCACCCTATGTCAAAAAATTTAACACACCAGCAGTGTGAAGAGACCTGAAAGTGGCACATGGCAGCAGAGTGTGGCGATGGAGACAGCAGCAATGGGAGGCCGTACAGGGACCATGACAGACTCTGGACTTGGCAGCAGCATGAGGAGGCGGTATATAGGGGCCCATGGCAGATTAGGGGCCTGGCAGCAGCTATGTGAGGCCCGTAATCTGCCTGCACCCTATGTCAAAAAATTTAACACACCAGCAGTGTGAAGAGACCTGAAAGTGGCACATGGCAGCAGAGTGTGGCGATGGAGACAGCAGCAATGGGAGGCCGTACAGGGACCATGACAGACTCTGGACTTGGCAGCAGCATGAGGAGGCGGTATATAGGGGCCCATGGCAGATTAGGGGCCTGGCAGCAGCTATGTGAGGCCCGTAATCTGCCTGCACCCTATGTCAAAAAATTTAACACACCAGCAGTGTGAAGAGACCTGAAAGTGGCACATGGCAGCAGAGTGTGGCGATGGAGACAGCAGCAATGGGAGGCCGTACAGGGACCATGACAGACTATGGACTTGGCAGCAGCATGAGGAGGCGGTATATAGGGGCCCATGGCAGATTAGGGGCCTGGCAGCAGCTATGTGAGGCCCGTAATCTGCCTGCACCCTATGTCAAAAAATTTAACACACCAGCAGTGTGAAGAGACCTGAAAGTGGCACATGGCAGCAGAGTGTGGCGATGGAGACAGCAGCAATGGGAGGCCGTACAGGGACCATGACAGACTATGGACTTGGCAGCAGCATGAGGAGGCGGTATATAGGGGCCCATGGCAGATTAGGGGCCTGGCAGCAGCTATGTGAGGCCCGTAATCTGCCTGCACCCTATGTCAAAAAATTTAACACACCAGCAGTGTGAAGAGACCTGAAAGTGGCACATGGCAGCAGAGTGTGGCGATGGAGACAGCAGCAATGGGAGGCCGTACAGGGACCATGACAGACTCTGGACTTGGCAGCAGCATGAGGAGGCGGTATATAGGGGCCCATGGCAGATTAGGGGCCTGGCAGCAGCTATGTGAGGCCCGTAATCTGCCTGCACCCTATGTCAAAAAATTTAACACACCAGCAGTGTGAAGAGACCTGAAAGTGGCACATGGCAGCAGAGTGTGGCGATGGAGACAGCAGCAATGGGAGGCCGTACAGGGACCATGACAGACTCTGGACTTGGCAGCAGCATGAGGAGGCGGTATATAGGGGCCCATGGCAGATTAGGGGCCTGGCAGCAGCTATGTGAGGCCCGTAATCTGCCTGCACCCTATGTCAAAAAATTTAACACACCAGCAGTGTGAAGAGACCTGAAAGTGGCACATGGCAGCAGAGTGTGGCGATGGAGACAGCAGCAATGGGAGGCCGTACAGGGACCATGACAGACTCTGGACTTGGCAGCAGCATGAGGAGGCGGTATATAGGGGCCCATGGCAGATTAGGGGCCTGGCAGCAGCTATGTGAGGCCCGTAATCTGCCTGCACCCTATGTCAAAAAATTTAACACACCAGCAGTGTGAAGAGACCTGAAAGTGGCACATGGCAGCAGAGTGTGGCGATGGAGACAGCAGCAATGGGAGGCCGTACAGGGACCATGACAGACTATGGACTTGGCAGCAGCATGAGAAGGCGGTATATAGGGGCCCATGGCAGATTAGGGGCCTGGCAGCAGCTATGTGAGGCCCGTAATCTGCCTGCACCCTATGTCAAAAAATTTAACACACCAGCAGTGTGAAGAGACCTGAAAGTGGCACATGGCAGCAGAGTGTGGCGATGGAGAAAGCAGCAATGGGAGGCCGTACAGGGACCCATGAGAGACTCTGGACCTGGCAGCAGCATGAGGAGGCGGTATATAGGGGCCTATGGCAGATTAGGGGCCTGGCAGCAGCTATGTGAGGCCCGTAATCTGCCTGCACCCTATGTCAAAAAATTAAACACACCAGCAGTGTGAAGAGACCTGAAAGTGGCACATGGCATGAGAGACTCTGGACCTGGCAGCAGCAGGAGGAGGCGGTATAGGGGCCCATGGCTGATTAGGGGCCTGGCAGCAGCTATGTGAGGCCCGTTATCTTGCAGCACCCTATGTCAAAAAATTTAACACACCAGCAGTGTGAAGAGACCTGAAAGTGGCACATGGCAGCAGAGTGTGGCGATGGAGACAGCAGCAATGGGAGGCCGTACAGGGACCCATGAGAGACTCTGGACCTGGCAGCAGCAGGAGGAGGTGGTATATAGGGGCCCATGGCAGATTAGGGGCCTGGCAGCAGCTATGTGAGGCCCGTAATCTGCCTGCACCCTATGTCAAAAAATTTAACACACCAGCAGTGTGAAGAGACCTGAAAGTGGCACATGGCAGCAGAGTGTGGCGATGGAGACAGCAGCAATGGGAGGCCGTACAGGGACCATGACAGACTCTGGACTTGGCAGCAGCATGAGGAGGCGGTATATAGGGGCCCATGGCAGATTAGGGGCCTGGCAGCAGCTATGTGAGGCCCGTAATCTGCCTGCACCCTATGTCAAAAAATTTAACACACCAGCAGTGTGAAGAGACCTGAAAGTGGCACATGGCAGCAGAGTGTGGCGATGGAGACAGCAGCAATGGGAGGCCGTACAGGGACCATGACAGACTCTGGACTTGGCAGCAGCATGAGGAGGCGGTATATAGGGGCCCATGGCAGATTAGGGGCCTGGCAGCAGCTATGTGAGGCCCGTAATCTGCCTGCACCCTATGTCAAAAAATTTAACACACCAGCAGTGTGAAGAGACCTGAAAGTGGCACATGGCAGCAGAGTGTGGCGATGGAGACAGCAGCAATGGGAGGCCGTACAGGGACCATGACAGACTATGGACTTGGCAGCAGCATGAGGAGGCGGTATATAGGGGCCCATGGCAGATTAGGGGCCTGGCAGCAGCTATGTGAGGCCCGTAATCTGCCTGCACCCTATGTCAAAAAATTTAACACACCAGCAGTGTGAAGAGACCTGAAAGTGGCACATGGCAGCAGAGTGTGGCGATGGAGAAAGCAGCAATGGGAGGCCGTACAGGGACCCATGAGAGACTCTGGACCTGGCAGCAGCATGAGGAGGCGGTATATAGGGGCCTATGGCAGATTAGGGGCCTGGCAGCAGCTATGTGAGGCCCGTAATCTGCCTGCACCCTATGTCAAAAAATTAAACACACCAGCAGTGTGAAGAGACCTGAAAGTGGCACATGGCATGAGAGACTCTGGACCTGGCAGCAGCAGGAGGAGGCGGTATAGGGGCCCATGGCTGATTAGGGGCCTGGCAGCAGCTATGTGAGGCCCGTTATCTTGCAGCACCCTATGTCAAAAAATTTAACACACCAGCAGTGTGAAGAGACCTGAAAGTGGCACATGGCAGCAGAGTGTGGCGATGGAGACAGCAGCAATGGGAGGCCGTACAGGGACCCATGAGAGACTCTGGACCTGGCAGCAGCAGGAGGAGGTGGTATATAGGGGCCCATGGCAGATTAGGGGCCTGGCAGCAGCTATGTGAGGCCCGTAATCTGCCTGCACCCTATGTCAAAAAATTTAACACACCAGCAGTGTGAAGAGACCTGAAAGTGGCACATGGCAGCAGAGTGTGGCGATGGAGACAGCAGCAATGGGAGGCCGTACAGGGACCATGACAGACTCTGGACTTGGCAGCAGCATGAGGAGGCGGTATATAGGGGCCCATGGCAGATTAGGGGCCTGGCAGCAGCTATGTGAGGCCCGTAATCTGCCTGCACCCTATGTCAAAAAATTTAACACACCAGCAGTGTGAAGAGACCTGAAAGTGGCACATGGCAGCAGAGTGTGGCGATGGAGACAGCAGCAATGGGAGGCCGTACAGGGACCCATGAGAGACTCTGGACCTGGCAGCAGCAGGAGGAGGTGGTATATAGGGGCCTATGGCAGATTAGGGGCCTGGCAGCAGCTATAGGAGGCCCGTAATCTGCCAGCACCCTATGTCAAAAAATTCAACACACCAGCAGTGTGAGGAGACCTGAAAGTGGCACATGTTTGAGGCATGATTCATGGCGGATTTAGTCAGTTGTGTCAGGAACTGGTGGTTTGAAATCCAGACTAATCCACGCCTGATTCATTTTCACAAACGTGAGTCTCTCCACACTTTGGGTGGACAGTCGTGTCCTCCGCGGAGTTACAATACCTCCTGCCGCACTAAACACGCGCTCCGATGCCACGCTACTGGCCGGGCATGACAGCCTTTCAAGGGCAAATTCAGCTAGTTGGGGCCAAAGGTCAAGTTTCGTTGCCCAGTAGTCAAGGGGATTGTCTACCTCGGTTGGCAGGGTGCTGTCCAAGTAGGCCCAAGCCTGTTGTTTGAGCTCCTGCTCCAGGTCCACCTGATGCTGCTGCTGCTGCTGCGGCTGGTTAGTAGTTTCCTCACTGCGCTGGTGAAGAAAGCTACTCATCATCGACTGCAGACTGAGGCAGCCGCTGCTGGTGGAGCTGCCACTGCTCCTACCACCCCACCCCTCCCCTGCTGCCATGCCAGCGGAACGCGAGCGCACAGGGCCCACAGTGTCTGAGGATGGACGATGGCGCACAAAGGCAGAGACCAACTGACTACATAGGTGGTTTTTATAGTACGTAATTTTGGCCTCCCTCTCAGCAGGTGTGAAAAAGGCCACCATTTTGGACCGGTAGCGAGGGTCCAACAAGGTGGACAGCCAAAAGTCATCCCTCTGTCTGATGGTTATTATTCGGCTGTCGCTACGCAAGCAACCGAGCATGCTATGGGCCATTTGTGCCAAGGAATGCGAGGGACTCCCTGCCTCCATCTCCACAGCATACTGCCACGGTGCGTCTGGGTCCTCTGTCTCCTCCTCCTCCTCCTCTACCAGATGCTCCTGCTCCTCCACTCCTGTCCGCTGAGTGGAAAAACCACCCATTTCACTCAATAATTCCTGAGCACAAATGTCCTCCTCTACCTCCTCCTCTTCTTCCTGTCCTGCCCCCACAGGGGTCATGTGGCGTTGAGATCTGTGCGCCACGTCTACCGCACCCTGACCAGCCATTGTTAACAGCATTTGTTCCAGGACGTGCAACAGAGGAATGACGTCGTTCATCCCATAGTCCTGCCGACTCACGAATAGCGTGGCCTCCTCAAAGGGCCTGAGCAAGCGGCAGGTGTCACGCATGAGCTGCCAATGGCTGACATCTAAGTTACACAGGGGAGTACCTTTATCCGCTTGTAACATCAGGAAATCGGTGATGGCCTTTCGCTGCTCGTAAAGGCGGTCTAACATGTGTAGGGTTGAATTCCACCTTGTTGCAACGTCGCAGATCAGGCGATGCTGTGGAATTCCGTTCTGCCGCTGCAGCTCAATGAGGGTGTTCTTTGCGGTGTAGGAATGGCTGAAATGCATGCACAGTTTACGTGACATTTTAAGGATGTCTTGCAGTGGGATGGTGGATTTTAGGAACCGCTTGACAACCAGATTGAACACGTGAGCCATGCATGGCGCATGGCACAACCTTCCTTGACGCAGAGCAGACACCATGTTCTTTCCGTTGTCAGTCAACATGGTTCCGATTTTTAGTTTGCGCGGAGACAGCCATCTGTCGATTTCTCTGTTCATTACACTCAGCAGTTCCTCCCCTGTGTGACTACGTTCGCCAAGGCATACCAGGTGCAGCACAGCGTGACACCGTTGCGCCCTGCACATGTGATATGCCGGTCGGGTAATGGGACTTGGCACGGGGGTGGCGGCTGAGGACACGGCGGAAAAAGAGGTGGTAGAGGCGGACATGCTTGCTGGACCAAGGACGTGCAAACGTGGAGGCAAAAGCGTCGTGACCTGTCCAAGTTGCTGGTGCGGCTGTGCCGGCACCACGTTCACCCAGTGGGCCGTAAATGACATGTACTGTCCCTGACCGTAGTTACAGCTCCACACGTCGGCGCTGCCGTGCACTTTGGCAGAGACCGACATGCTCAAAGACTGGCCCACCATCTCTTCTACATGTGAATGCAGGGCTGGAACTGCCTTTTGGGCAAAGAAATGACGGCTTGGCACTCTCCACCGCGGCGCGGCACAAGCCATCATTTCTCGGAAAGGTGCTGAGTCCACCAGTTGGAAAGGGAGGGACTGCAGCACCAGCAACTTGGACAGGAGGACGTTCAGCTTTTGCACCGTCGGGTGCGTGCTCGCAAACTGTTGTCTCTTGGATACGGATTCCAAGAAAGACTGTTGACGGAATCCGAGAAGAGGAGTAGCAGGAGAAGGAGCATCTGAACGAGCGGAAGATGCCAATGAGCGACAACTCCCCTCAGCAGAGGTGTTGGAGCCTTGACTGGCTGATAGAGGGCGATTGACGACGTCGGGTGACGGAGCAAGTAACGGAGCGGGTGATGGAGCGGGGGCTGGGGCAGGCAGAACCGCCGTATGTTTATCACGGTTTTCCCAGGCCACCGAATGGTGACGCTGCATATGCTGACGCAACGCTGTAGTCCCAACATGGGCCCCCTGGCCACGCTTGCATTTCTGGCCACATAGTCGACATACGGCTACATTTACTTCCTCGGGCGGCTTGAGGAAAAATTGCCACACCACCGAGTAGGAAACTTTGCCCCCGCTACTCTTCACTGGCTGACTGCTACTTCCTCCGTGCGCACCGGCACCACTACTGGCCGTGGTGGTAGGCTGCAGTGGAGCTGGTGCTCTACTCCGTGGACGTTTGGCTCCACTGACACTGATGCGACCCTGCTGCTGTCTCCTGGGCAACCCACCGACTGTTTTGCTCGCTGCCAAGCTGCCACCCTCTTCTCCTGATGATGCGGAAGAAATTGCCTGATGACGACGAGGCTGCCAAGTGCGATCAACCTCCTCATCATCAAGTAGGGTCTCCGCCTCACTACTAGCCCCCTCGGCTGCGTCTGGGTCAGGAGACAGACCTGTCTCTAGACCGGCTACCGAGCCACTCTCCTCGCCAGTACTTGTTCGCTTGGCTGCTGAAAAGGCCGATGTCTCCCCCCGTTCCTGACCGCCCTCTGTTAGCTCTTCCTCACTGTACAGTGGGGCTGAGCCCACAGCATGCGATACTTCGCTTGGTGAGGGAACAGCAAAGGACAGGGGCAGGTAGAGGACACGTGATTTCAGTGGGCTTGGTCCCGGGCCATGCCAACTAACGGTTGTGTCTGACGTACCCACCGACCGTTGGCTGTAGGTGTCAGAGGTGACCTGGGAAGAGGAAGACGACCGAGCCAACCAATCAATGACGGCAGGGTTGTCGGTGGAGACACGACCGCTGGATGACACCGGGAGCACTGGCCTCTGGCTGCGAATACTGCTGCCTCGACCCCTTCCTCTGCTGCCACGTCTGCTCGCTCCTAAAACATTGCCTCCTCTGCCACTCCTCTGCATGTTGTCTGACATACTATTTAATTCAACGATTAGGTGTCCCTGAGTAACAATTCTCTGGCACTCAGTAACAATTCTGTCTGTCCCTGAGTATGAATTCTGTGGCCCTGAGTAACAATTCTGTGTCTGTGCGAGTAACAATTCTGTGTCTGTGCGAGTAACAATTCTGTGTCTGTGCAAGTAACAATTTTGTGTCTGTGCGAGTAACAATTCTCTGGCACTCAGTAACAATTCTGTCTGTCCCTGAGTAACAATTCTCTGGCACTCAGTAACAATTCTGTCTGTCCCTGAGTAACAATTCTCTGGCACTCAGTAACAATTCTGTCTGTCCCTGAGTAACAATTCTCTGGCACTCAGTAACAATTCTGTCTGTCCCTGAGTATGAATTCTGTGGCCCTGAGTAACAATTCTGTGTCTGCGCGAGTAACAATTCTGTGTCTGTGCAAGTAACAATTTTGTGTCTGTGCAAGTAACAATTTTGTGTCTGTGCGAGTAACAATTCTCTGGCACTCAGTAACAATTCTGTCTGTCCCTGAGTAACAATTCTCTGGCACTCAGTAACAATTCTGTCTGTCCCTGAGTAACAATTCTCTGGCACTCAGTAACAATTCTGTCTGTCCCTGAGTAACAATTCTCTGGCACTCAGTAACAATTGTGTGTCTGTGCAAGTAACAATTCTGTGTCTGTGCAAGTAACAATTTTGTGTCTGTGAGAGTAACAATTCTCTGGCACTCAGTAACAATTCTGTCTGTCCCTGAGTAACAATTCTCTGGCACTCAGTAACAATTCTGTCTGTCCCTGAGTATGAATTCTGTGGCCCTGAGTAACAATTCTGTCTCTGTGCGAGTAACAATTCTGTGTCTGTGCAAGTAACAATTTTGTGTCTGTGAGAGTAACAATTCTCTGGCACTCAGTAACAATTCTGTCTGTCCCTGAGTAACAATTCTCTGGCACTCAGTAACAATTCTGTCTTCCCTGAGTAACAATTCTCTGGCACTCAGTAACAATTCTGTCTGTCCCTGAGTATGAATTCTGTGGCCCTGAGTAACAATTCTGTCTCTGTGCGAGTAACAATTCTGTGTCTGTGCAAGTAACAATTTTGTGTCTGTGAGAGTAACAATTCTCTGGCACTCAGTAACAATTCTGTCTGTCCCTGAGTAACAATTCTCTGGCACTCAGTAACAATTCTGTCTGTCCCTGAGTATGAATTCTGTGGCCCTGAGTAACAATTGTGTGTCTGTGCAAGTAACAATTCTGTGTCTGTGCAAGTAACAATTTTGTGTCTGTGAGAGTAACAATTCTCTGGCACTCAGTAACAATTCTGTCTGTCCCTGAGTAACAATTCTCTGGCACTCAGTAACAATTCTGTCTGTCCCTGAGTAACAATTCTGTCTGTCCCTGAGTATGAATTCTGTGGCCCTGAGTAAGAATTCTCTGGCACTCAGTAACAATTCTGTCTGTCCCTGAGTATGAATTCTGTGGCCCTGAGTAACAATTGTGTGTCTGTGCAAGTAACAATTCTGTGTCTGTGCAAGTAACAATTTTGTGTCTGTGAGAGTAACAATTCTCTGGCACTCAGTAACAATTCTGTCTGTCCCTGAGTAACAATTCTCTGGCACTCAGTAACAATTCTGTCTGTCCCTGAGTATGAATTCTGTGGCCCTGAGTAACAATTCTGTCTCTGTGCGAGTAACAATTCTGTCTCTGTGCGAGTAACAATTCTGTGTCTGTGCAAGTAACAATTTTGTGTCTGTGAGAGTAACAATTCTCTGGCACTCAGTAACAATTCTGTCTGTCCCTGAGTAAGAATTCTCTGGCACTCAGTAACAATTCTGTCTGTCCCTGAGTAACAATTCTCTGGCACTCAGTAACAATTCTGTCTGTCCCTGAGTAACAATTCTGTCTGTCCCTGAGTATGAATTCTGTGGCCCTGAGTAAGAATTCTCTGGCACTCAGTAACAATTCTGTCTGTCCCTGAGTATGAATTCTGTGGCCCTGAGTAACAATTGTGTGTCTGTGCAAGTAACAATTCTGTGTCTGTGCAAGTAACAATTTTGTGTCTGTGAGAGTAACAATTCTCTGGCACTCAGTAACAATTCTGTCTGTCCCTGAGTAACAATTCTCTGGCACTCAGTAACAATTCTGTCTGTCCCTGAGTAACAATTCTCTGGCACTCAGTAACAATTCTGTCTGTCCCTGAGTAACAATTCTCTGGCACTCAGTAACAATTCTGTCTGTCCCTGAGTAACAATTCTGTCTGTCCCTGAGAATGAATTCTGTGGCCCTGAGTAAGAATTCTCTGGCACTCAGTAACAATTCTGTCTGTCCCTGAGTAACAATTCTCTGGCACTCAGTAACAATTCTGTCTGTCCCTGAGTATGAATTCTGTGGCCCTGAGTAACAATTGTGTGTCTGTGCAAGTAACAATTCTGTGTCTGTGCAAGTAACAATTTTGTGTCTGTGAGAGTAACAATTCTCTGGCACTCAGTAACAATTCTGTCTGTCCCTGAGTAACAATTCTCTGGCACTCAGTAACAATTCTGTCTGTCCCTGAGTAACAATTCTGTCTGTCCCTGAGTATGAATTCTGTGGCCCTGAGTAAGAATTCTCTGGCACTCAGTAACAATTCTGTCTGTCCCTGAGTATGAATTCTGTGGCCCTGAGTAACAATTGTGTGTCTGTGCAAGTAACAATTCTGTGTCTGTGCAAGTAACAATTTTGTGTCTGTGAGAGTAACAATTCTCTGGCACTCAGTAACAATTCTGTCTGTCCCTGAGTAACAATTCTCTGGCACTCAGTAACAATTCTGTCTGTCCCTGAGTATGAATTCTGTGGCCCTGAGTAACAATTCTGTCTCTGTGCGAGTAACAATTCTGTGTCTGTGCAAGTAACAATTTTGTGTCTGTGAGAGTAACAATTCTCTGGCACTCAGTAACAATTCTGTCTGTCCCTGAGTAAGAATTCTCTGGCACTCAGTAACAATTCTGTCTGTCCCTGAGTAACAATTCTCTGGCACTCAGTAACAATTCTGTCTGTCCCTGAGTAACAATTCTGTCTGTCCCTGAGTATGAATTCTGTGGCCCTGAGTAAGAATTCTCTGGCACTCAGTAACAATTCTGTCTGTCCCTGAGTATGAATTCTGTGGCCCTGAGTAACAATTGTGTGTCTGTGCAAGTAACAATTCTGTGTCTGTGCAAGTAACAATTTTGTGTCTGTGAGAGTAACAATTCTCTGGCACTCAGTAACAATTCTGTCTGTCCCTGAGTAACAATTCTCTGGCACTCAGTAACAATTCTGTCTGTCCCTGAGTAACAATTCTCTGGCACTCAGTAACAATTCTGTCTGTCCCTGAGTAACAATTCTCTGGCACTCAGTAACAATTCTGTCTGTCCCTGAGTAACAATTCTGTCTGTCCCTGAGAATGAATTCTGTGGCCCTGAGTAAGAATTCTCTGGCACTCAGTAACAATTCTGTCTGTCCCTGAGTAACAATTCTCTGGCACTCAGTAACAATTCTGTCTGTCCCTGAGTAAAAATTCTGTGGCCCTAATAACGTTTCTGTGGCCCTAAGTAACAATTCTCTGGCACTGAGTAACAATTCTGTCTGTCCCTGAGTATGAATTCTGTGGCCCTAACTAGCGTTTCTTTGTCCCTAAATAACGATTCTGTGGCCCTCATTAACAAGTCTGTGTCCCTGAGTAATGGTTCTCTGTCCCTAAGTAACTTCTCTCTGTCCCCAATTCTCGTTTCTGTGGCCCTAACTCTGTCCCTGTCCCTAGTACAGAGCGGTCTGCCTCTGTTCAATGACTGCAGGCAAATGAAGATTTCCAAAATGGCCGCTATATATACCTCGACCATTACACAGTGCTGGCTGGCTGGCTGCTGATTGGCTGATGCGATCACATGTCGTTGAGGAATGCATTATGGGGCAGCGCGCCTTGTCTGCGCGCCTTCCCCGACATCCCCGCTCCGTCGCCGCACATGTCAGCCGCCATTTTCGGAAAAATTTCGATTCGCGCGTCCGAATTAGGCTGTTTTTCGGATTCGGCACGAATCGAAATTTTTCCGATATTCGACTCGAATTCCACTTCGGATACTTCGATTCGCTCATCTCTAGTTAAGATACTTGCCATTAAGCCTTGGATGTAAGCAGATCAAGTTTCTGAGCAGAAGGGCTTTGATCTCCCTATGTTACGATGGAAAAAATGAGCGATGTCTTCAACTTGCTTTCTTAGGCCTGACAGCCTCTTTTGTATCCCCAACAGGGGGTGGTTCTGAAGTCAAGGACCAATCCCCTGTTTAGGGAGGAATTGTCAGGCAGAGCCCTAAACTGAAGCCAACATCTTTCATAACTCATACTCTGGTCCATAACCTTCCATCTGCACCAGGCACATCCCACCCGCGGGTAGATTATTATGCAGACAATTCTGAGGATTGACCAGATATGAATTATGAAGTTGTATGCTAAATGGTTCGCGAGATCTATTTCTCTGCTTTCTCGTGCGCCCCAGACAAGGCGAGTGACCCATCATACTGTTCGCCTGCTCATCGTCCATCTGATGATATGTCCAGCTTTTATGTATGTCTCTCATATTCCAAGATATGAGACATAAGGGAAAAATGGATCTTTTAAAAATGTTATCTGGTGTGTGCTTCTTGGGAATGCCTTGAACTCCTAGGAAGGCTCCATTATCTTTTTATGAGGTGTGAAATTACACAGGTTCTATGGTCAGTGAGACTCAAACTCTCTTGGGGGCTCCTATGACCCTCCAGTGACATTCCTAACCTACACACATACTGGCCACATGTCGCTGGGCCTCTCAGGAAGGGAGGGGGGAAAGATGAGGGGAGAAAATGGAGATGCCTAACAAAATGGTTGAACCGCGTCCATCTCTGATGCGCACGTTTGCGACACTCATCATCTGCTCTTGTAAGAGTCAGAAGTGATAGAATTCTTGTGGCTGGTCATGGCCAAATCTCTGCACATTTCCAACAAAGATGCAGTTCTTAATGCCTATTACAGAGCTTAAATAATTAATAAAGTATTTTAATTTTCTGAGATTTTTCAGCTGCAGTCACACAAAAAAGAAAATACTTTGTCTTTTTGCCTTGGCATGTGTCAGGAGCGTGTAAACACTCCTGTTCCATGTCAGCTTCTAGCCTCATTCCAGCATCCTGGTTTTGGTTGTGATACATTCTCCCTGCCTGTCTGTCAACCTGCAAGGTGATTTATGTGGTTAGTCTCTGGGTGGAGGCCAAACCTGATTTAAGTCAGCTAAGCCTGCAGTCTCATGCTTGTGATATTACATTTATAGCTAAATGGTTAGCACTTCCGCCTGGCAGTACTAGGGTCGCTGGTTCGAATCCCAACCCCGGCACCACCTGCCTGGAATTTGCATGTTCTCCCTGTCACTGCATGGGTTTCCTCTAGGTACTCCCACACTCCAAAGACATGCTGGTAGGTTAATTGGCTCCTGTCTAAATTGTCCCTAGTATGTATGAATGTGAGTTAGGGACTTTAGATTGTACGCTCCTTGAGGGTTAGGGACTGATGTGAATGTACAATATATGTATGTAAAGCGCTGCATAATTGACGGGGCTATATAAGTACCTGAAATAAATAAATAACATGTGCTCCAGGCTCCCTGTCTGTCTGCTCTGTTCCTGTGCCTGCAAGTTTGGATTCCCTCATTGATGACCTCGGATCGGATATCGACTATTCTGTGAACTCTGCCTGCCTTTTTAGCACAGATTTGACCCTGACTATTCTAAACCTTGCTTGCCTTATGCCTGGGCTGTCACTGAACCACTCTTCTTGTCTGCCAACAGCAGGTACCTATTTGTTGTACTCAGTTCGTGCCTGCCCCAGCGTAGTGGTCAGGCACTATAGAATTGTGTATAAGTCTGGGGGGCAACCAAGTAATGGTAGGCCTGCTTGCCTTATGGGAAATGGGGCTGCTATAGGTGAAGAACACAGAAGCCAGCTAAAGTGTTTGACCACCTGCATTAGGGGTAAGCGGGACAGTATGCAAATGAAGCCAACAATGTCCTTAACAACCAGTTACAGGGATATGGTAGGCACTCTGTCTGTCTCTGTCAGCCTAGAGTAGGTCTTAATTATCTCTAGTTTCCTTGTCTAAGGTCTGGAGGTAATTTTTTTTGTAATTTGGTGCATTAATGCTGCCACATTGTAAAATCTGAATCTGCGGCTTGGTTTGGTAAAGTTACCAAAATGAACGGTATGGATTTTTGAATCTGGCACAGGCCATTATAAAGGGCCATGGCACCAGAAATATTCTTTATAACGTGACTCTCACATTATCCTTATGTTTGAGCTACTCTAAATCTAAACTCCATACATGGCAATGTCCAGAGGCGGACTGACAAAGCATGGGTCTCCCGGGCATTAGGAAATCATGGGGCCCCTGTGTCCTCACCCACACTCAAACCACACCCAAAAAAGCCTATGAAAGGTACCAGGGGCATCTCATGGGGCCCCCTACTGACCTCGGGCAGTGCCCGAGTGGCTAAATGGTCAGTCCGCCCCTGGCAATTTCACACAATTCTATCCAAACCCCCATAGTTCAAGGATTTTCTTGTAGCCCAAAAGTTCAATGCAACAATTGTTTTAATGACAACCTAGAGCAATGGGACACCATACCTTGCTCTGGGGGTGTATTGAAAATTTCCATGGGGGACCATATTATATTGAATGTCACCCATGGATTCAAGGAAGTGAGCAAAACATACACAGAGTTACAAAGCAAGGTCACCCAGGCTTGAAAACTCCACCTTTAATGCAACACATTGCAGACTAAAAAGGCATGGCAGTGGTTATCCTTAATATTCATGTGTTGGCAAGGGTACACATTAATACCTTCTTTATGCAATACAAATTTTACAGATGAGGCAATAAAGTAAACTCACCGTTGGTTAAGTTGTTCAGAACGCAGATCTACATCTTATTCTGAGACTAAAATATCCTGATATTGCTGATAAAACTTATTATGCCTGCTTCTATTCTTGCTCATATTAAGTGCTACTATGCTCAGCTTTACATGCTACCGTCTCTGACCCAGTTGCAGTGGATTCATTGAATACTAAGACAAGCCTTTCCTAATTGTTGGTGGAGTAATGTGATACTTTAAATGCCCCTATTATCATTTATAAAGTCTAGTTAATGATTAAAATTTTGCCTAATAATAGGACCCCTTGCCCAGACAGAATCCAGTTAGAATTTTACAAATATCTTTCTACAGAAGCAAGCTCTTTGCTAAGAAAGGTTTAAATCTATATCTTGGTGCCCAACACCTATTTCCTGGACTTTTATGAACCACACACTTCTTTAGTACTGAAGCAGGGAAGGAACCCAATGTTTATCTTATCTTACTGACTTATATCCTTGCTTAATGGTAACTATACATTAGTAATCAAGATAATGGCAAATCAACTTTAGACCTTTTCAACCTCCCTAATGTTCTCTGTGGCTCCTTCCATCGTCTCCTATGTAACTACAGGAAACAGTAGTAATATAGAGGTCAGCAGAAGGAACCACAGCAAGTGGTTTAAGATGTAAACATCGGACACTCCTGAAAGTGTTTGCAGCCCTTAAACATAGTGCACATCATAGAGATGGATGATTTGCTTTATATACAATTTTATACTTTGCATTCATTAGGGAAATACTATAAAGCCCCTCATCTAACAATCTTATTGACAAGTGCAAGAAAATACTCAGATCAATCTTGTTCAATTTGATTTGTAAATATTTTCTACTAGATTGTCATTATTATTTAAAAGAAAGATTGCAATTACCGTGTGCATACTGATGTAAGATTGTGGAAAAAAACATTAACTTCAATATAAAAAGTGTTAAAAAAACAATGTTAATTCTGAAAATGTATTCATGGCTTGTATCAATTCTTCTAACATTCTAGAACACTGGAACAATTTCACCATGACAACAAGCCGCTGAATCCAATTGTTGTCTAAGACTGATGTTTCTAGTAAAAAAAAAAAAAGACTCATTGTTTTGTTCTCTGTGTGCCTCTTTGTAATTTGCTATAACTTTTTTTCCTAAATAAAAAAAAAATGTTTTCAGTGTTTTGCTTGTTTCAGACCAATTTTATAATTGTGTATATCTCTAAGGGAGGCTTGCGTTGCTTATTTACCACTTTAAAGTCTGGCAGAAAATTTGCTGCAGTTCTAATTACCTTGGCAGAGGTACAGTTTATTTACAGTGTGGAAGTCAGCCAAGAATATCTGAAAAGCTAACATATAAATTTAATTTTCAGCATTAGAAGACTACCAAGCAGAAGGAGAAGTGATTTATAACAACTCAGATCTTTTCAGTAGGTTTGTAAATTCACCAGTGTTTCTCTTAAGTGACTGTAAGACTGGAGGAATTAACTTTATGACAGCTTTCCTGGCTGCATGTTTAAATCATTAATATTATTGCTGATGCGAAAATCCTGAATTTCACTGCGTTACCTCTGCACAAGTATTATTCTAAATAAGTAACTGAAACATGATATATTATATATCATATTATTGCAGCACTGATATTTCATATAATCATGTAATACTGCTAACTAAAGTACATCATAAAAAAGGCAGTACATCATTATTAAAAGTGTACTGTAATAACCAAAGTACATACAGAATAATCTGTCCAGCAAGGAAGAAATCAAGTTTTAGAATAACTCTGAAACAAAACCAACAAACTGAGAGAAAAATAACCTTTTTTCACTAGCATGGTATCATTTAAACCCCTTCCAAGGTGGTTTATACCTGACAAATAATGGTTTAGGGTCCCAAGGACAATGTCATTTATAAAACTTTATTGCCATTCAAACTATTCCTTAAAGGCCTGACATATTATACATTAATAATTTATAAAGTTCATTGTTTACTCATAATTTAATAATATCTGGATTGTTTATATTGTGAATTAATGCCATATTCCAGATATTGATATTTCTGCATAATTACATTGGTATAGTTTGGACTAAAGCAAGTGTGCATGTGGCATACCTGACCGAAAGCCGTGGAAGCTGGAAATCACTATAGTAGGCACTACTACAGTCATTGGCACTTGCTTCTAGGTCCCATGCAGGGTGGCTGCCCACCTCCTTAAAGAACACTGGAGGTTGACACACTTTTGCACTTTTTCTCAATTAATACCAAGCATTCTCTGATTAGATGAGGTGGCAAGGTGGGGCCAGGTATGGCACATGCATTCTCACATTCATCCAACCCCACCCTGCCTCTTTTATTCTTTTTGGTTGATTTTATAGTATTCATCTCTCTTTTTTGCCATTCATTACTTGTGCGATTGCAACCCATATGTACACTATATTTATATGTATATTACTCTGCTTTTGTGTTATTGTTATTGTTTGCCTTGTGACCTCAACAAAATAAATAAAAAAGTAAATTAAAAAAATCTAATACACCAGCTGTTTCAAGCACTTTACTTGTATATTTTCTAGGAAGTGAGACATCCACCTAGAAATGCATACATTTTCTAGTATGTGAGAAACCCAATCCGTTAGAAATACATTAAAATGTCTTCATTAAACATTGTATCTTTTTTGTATCACCTGAGATTGCTCCTTTCTCTGCTCCTTCACTGCAGTCTGGAGGATTCAATGAATTAATTCATCCATTCAATCCTTCTTCCCAACTTCCTCCATTGCGATAGGAAGAGGAGGGATCACCAATGTAACAGTATTATATTGGTGATCGCTGTAATTTGCTATCACAGCAATTGAGACACAGAGCCATTCAGTGCCTTTCATTTTGAATAAAGCAGGGGAGGGTTATAACCCCTGTTAGAAATTTTTTTCCACCATCTGTGTTCCATTGTGGAGATTTCTCATCACTTCCTGTCCTATAGCCAAACCGGAAGTGAGAGGAAGTCCCTGAAAATTAAGAGAATTCTTTTGGGACCCTCAGGTCACCAGAACTAGTGTCCCTATTGAAAGATTAGCCTTTTATTATTTTGCTGAAGACAACCCAAAAGTTTTACTTTCACTTTCAATGATAATGGTAAACAGGATAAACAGAGAAGGTGAGTATCCTTAACAGGGAAACAGACAGTAATACAGTAGTTATACTTTAATCAATGATCTCCATTGTCTAATGCCAGTGGGAGCAGTGGCTTTCTGTGTATGCTTGGTGCACGCATATAGTAAACATAAAAATTTGTACATCCACCAGCCCTAGTATGGGAATCTTCCTGCTGTTTAACTACAACAGCAAGGTGTCATTCTGATCCCTCGGAATGAAGTGTTAGATTTATGGTACTTATGCATGGTTGCCATATTTTTTTTGCCTTTTTACTTATTTTTTTGCTGCTTTAAAGTGAGCATGTAGCAGGCTAGGAACATGTTACATTTTCTGAACAATCAATAAATGACCTCTGTAGCTGCAGGCACTTTGGAGCAGTTCAATCATGTTTACAGCCAAAGCTCTAAAGTTGTTTAAGTCATTCCCTAAGCATCTTAGCCCTCCCTGCTTTCCCTCCCAGAGAACTTTGTGATCATTTTAAGGTAAGCTAATTTGTATACTTTTGTTTTTGAAAATTTTGTTTAAAAAAGTAAAGCACAGAGGTTGATACTACCAATATTTTCTTTTGAAAATGTTCTGACTTCACTCTGACCAAAAGTACTAAAGTTATGGACAGCACCGTACCTAGCACTATCTGCACACTGTCTTTGATAACTGGTGTTTTTACTTCTAATCAATGAAGTTTACACTGCAACCTCTCTAAAGTGAAATCATGTGGGGCCACTGTACTTTTAACTTCTTATTTAAATAGTTCTCAACAGTATACCAGCAGTCGCAAATTATATGTGCATTACATCAGATATGGTAGGATTCTTAAAGAGGACATACAGCTATTTCTGTGTCTGCTTCCTACCTGTAACAAATATGCTTTGGATTAGATAGTGGCCTCCAGCTGCCTGACAAAGGGGACTCTTCCCTGAAACATGTAGCTTCACCCACTCACACCCAAAGTGTATCATCACATCTGGCCCCTCTGGCCAGTGATCTTGCTTTCTGCTCTCCACAGTCACAGCCTGCAATCATAAACACTAGTATGAGTTCCTCCTGGTTTTCATTCTATGAGAGACTGTAGTTTTTTTTTGTATACTTATCCACCTATGACCATCCAGGGCTGATGCCATAGCCCAGAAATTTTTGCTACATTGCCTGTTGCCTTACTTACTAAATGTGAGTGCATTTTTTTTATCTTTTATCCTTTTAGTTAAAAATAATAATAATAATAATAATAATACTACACATAGAGCAGCCCACTGTCCCTTTGGTTTCAAATTTTTGTACTGTCTTTTTACATCCACTGATGAGACTATCCACCAGGAGCAGCTTCCTCTCCATCCTCCACACTTCTCCACTGGGAAATATTAGAAGGATGTCACCTGCTGGCCACTTTGAGTAATTCCTGTGTTACACCATTTGTATGTGAATGCATCTATTAATTTATTGTACATTGCCTTGTATTAATACTACACATAAAGCAGCCCTCTCTCCCTTTGGTTTCCATTTTTTGTACTGTCTTTTTACATCCACTGATGAGACTATCCACCAGGAGCGGCTCCCTCTCCACCCTCCACACATCTCCACTGGGAAATATCAGAAGGATTCAACCTGCTGGCCACTTTGAGTAATTCCTGTGTTACACCATCTGTATGTGAGTGCATCCAGGGGCGGATTGACCATTTGGAAATTCGGGCACTGGGGTCAGTAGGGGGTCCCATGAGATGCCCCTGGTACCTTTTTCATAGGCTTTTTTGAGTTTGGGCAAGGACACAGGGGCCCCATGATCCCCTATTGCCTGGGGGCCCTATGAGTTGTCAGTCCGCCCCTGAGTGCATCTATTAATTTTTTGTACATTGCCTTGTATTAATACTACACTGAGAGTGGTGCTCTTCCTCTCTCCTCTTTCTTATAATTTTATATCTATGAGTATTCTTAAGAAGCCGCCATCCATTGATGTCTCCACTGAACATGTGGATACGCTGTTTTATCCATATGTATGAGTTCAATACTTATCATCCAGTTTTTAAATTGATTTTCCTATCACTACTATGCTTACACAGTGGCGCTGTCCCTCTCTGCTTTCTGTTTTTACATGACTGTTGGAAAACTCCAGAAATTGCTTGAAAGAGAGACTGCTGTCACTGTAACAGTGTATTTCCTCGATTGGATTCATTTTATTATATGGACTTTGTTTTCCTGAACATTACCTTGAGACTTATTGCCAATCACCCCTTGTCCCTTTGTTACCTCTGAGGATTGTATACTGGTCTTTCTCCTTTTGGGCTGGGTTTTAAGCATATCCCTTTGTGGGGCCATATTTGATATTGTTTCTGAAAGAAGGTATTTTGACACTGAATTTTCATCTTTTGCTGCAACCCTTTCTTGTTTGAGATTTCTACCTATTAGCACGTATTCTACTTAAAACAGGAGTTGCTCACCTATCTATTGAAATATACTTCAAAGACATGCTGGTAAGGTAATTGACTCAGGTCCACATTGGTGTTAGTATGTGTATGTATGCACCTTAGATAATAAGCTCCTTGATGGCAGAAATTGATGTGAATGTAAAATTTAAAGTGCTGTTTAAATTGTCAGTGCTATATAAATACATGTAAAAAATATTTTATATAGAATACATATATATATATAGAGAGAGAACTCTCTTAAAATGGTAGCGCATTAATGATATATTCATTCTTCTTTTTAAGGGCCCATTTTTACTAAAAGAAAGTTCAAAAACAAAGCTGGCCAGTTTTCCCACGCAGGGGTTTTCAGAATGTTTCTTCAATCCACAAAACAAACAAGATTTAGCCTCCTGGCCTTTAGTTTAGTTTATTGACACCGTACCACTCAGAATCTTTCTCAACAGCTTAGTCCATACACTTGGCAGTCTCTTCCTGCTCTAGCTGCTATCTGTACACCTGTACAGAGACCTCCTCTGTCTGCTTGGTTGGAACCCAGAACCATGGTTAGATATCTACAAAAATCCCTGCACACACCTGTACAATTAGTGTGCCAGCTCTTCACAAAACAAGGACCCAGGACTGGAGATTTCATTCCTCCCAGACCACTACAAAATCTCCAGGTTCTAGGTCCCAAAATGGATATTACTAAACAAAGCCACTTTCCTCTGCATGATTTAAATCAATAAATGAAAAATTTCCCAGAGTCACTTCAAAGACTTCCTACGGGTATGATTCCAAATGCAATGTCTAGCTATTTAACCAGAGTCACACCAGGGCATTTATGAGATCTGATATCTTTTGGGTTATAAGGGTGGCTCTTAAGTTGGGACATCATGTTGTAAGCACTTCTAGCTATCTGGTCGTTTGGAGTCTCACAGTATCATACCTCCACATGTATCAACAGAGTTTTGAATGTCTGAGATATTATACTTATAAAGCTTGCATTGCAATGTTTCCTCTACACTGACACTCATTCATCTCTAAAAGGGCTACATTTTCAATAATTTCATCAGAAAAAGGTGTGGGCTGTTCTAATTGGAAATATAATCCCCTTTTGTCTGTTGTCACTAGCAACACTAAGAGGAGAAACATATATATATCTGTACTGTGTATGGTATGCATACCCCTTCTCTGCTGTTATTTCTTTGAAAATCAGTACACTAATAATAACTAAAATAAAACTATTTATTAGAAAACTAAGAATGTACTGCAAAAGTTAAGGCCCTGTTATAAAGGAATAGCTCAGCAGAAAATTGCTAGTACATCCATACCTTCTGTTAAGAAAAGCAATTGTGAATATACCATAAAATCGTCTACTAAAGCCAAGTTATATGATCTAATTGTACAGGATTTAATTTGTCAAATACAATGTAGTCAAGTGACAATGGAAGAATATTTGCACTGGAAAAAGACTCAATAGACATGACAAAAGGAGGCATCATTTGAAATGGGTGCGAGATGAAGATGGTCTTATATCTCCTGGAGGGGCTCCACTTTGAGTGTACAATCAGAGCTATGGTGACAGCAGAATTGTATCACAGCCCCTAACATTTGTTCACAATGTTAAGACCAAGATGTAGTTCCTGATATTTATAAAACTTTAGCTGTACAGCAATAATATAAAAAATAAGGTACATTAATTAGAGGTAAAGGATTGTCAAATTGGCATTCACTTTAAAGTAAGCATGTGCTTTGTCCATTCAAGCTAGACCAACATGTTCACTTTAGTTTTACCCACCCCAGTAACATGTACTCGCTTCTTCTTTCAGGTGTTTGAGTGAGAAAGGAAGCCTTATGTAGTTCTAAATTTCCATTTTGGAGTTTACATGGGTAAGCACTTTTTCTCACCCCTCATATGGCACTGGTCGAATCACCATCCACCATCATGTGGGAGAAAGGGGAATGAGTCAAATGCTCTCCCATTTCAGGAAGTACTGGATATTTTTTTTCTTCTCAGAGGACATAAACAGTAGTGAGGTAGCTAAGGAAAGGTAAGTATGTACTGCTGGGATTGGAGGAAGTAAAGAAAACATGTTGTTTTGGCCTGAAATCACATTCATTTTTTCCAATGGACATGTGTGGCAGCACACCACAATACCTAATAAGTCACTGCTATGCATTAAAATGTGTTTCTTTACAAAAAACACTACATGCACCTTTTTTCCATTTTGTTGCTTTAGGCAAGCCATTCAAATGAATGGGCTTCGTTAATGCAGTGTACATTTAACACAACAAAAGTTAATACAGTGAAAACAGTTTGGGCTGGGCCTGAAGGTCTCTTCTCTTCTAAAAAAATGATTCTGTATTTTTCTTATAATTAATACAATGATCACTATATTCTTCCTCACTATAGTCCTCAATTTTCAACTGTCAAGAAATAAAATCTGTTAGATTGACCAGTGACCTCATGAAAGCATTTGACAAGAACAAATGAAGCAATTCCTCAACCCCTATTTTCTTATTTCCTCAAATGTTCTTTAGTTTTCCCAGTGTTCCATACATCTCTATTCCATTTATATCTTAAACTTACTTGCTCAATTAATATAAGTACTATCAACATAATCGCACATAACATTTCTTTTACAGCTGGTTAATTACATGGAAATCATAAAAGTGACATAAGAGTATAATATACCATGTACTTAAAACTTTTCTTAGCTGGACTTTTAGATTGCATGGATATTTTTGTTTTATAATGTATGTTGAGAAATAACACATCACTGTGCAGTTTTAAATAAAGTTTTATTTCCCATTGTCAGCGAGCTGGTCCTTCCTCCCCCATCCTCTAGGTTTGCTGCCTGCCACCCCCCACTCCTCAGCAGCCCCTCACTCTTCTGTCCCGTTCATGCGGGGACTTCTAGTCCTCTGTGACCCTGACACAGGCAGCCCTGAGCAGCCCCTCACCTCCCTGTCCCTGGCAGTCTGGCCCCCTGCAGAGGGAATCCACAAACAGGCCCCCTCCTCCCTTCCCTCTCATGCACATCTTCCCAGGCTCCATGCCAGAGGCCGTGTTCCTTGGGTGGGTCTAGAGACCTGGGAGACAGGACCCGTTGCCATGGTAACCCGACAGGAAGTCTCAGGTTACCACTGCAGCAGCAAGGCGCCCAGCTCTATACTTAAGGGTGAGCAGGAAAAAAAACCCTTCTGTTCTCCTGGCTGTGTGTGTGAGAGCAGGCTGTGCTGAGGGCCAGCTTCTCTCATCTGACCATCCCCCGTCCTCCTCCTCATCTCCCTGGCTGACCAGTCTTCTGCTGGATCCTCTCCGGGGTGGGGTGAACTCTCTGCTGCCTGGAACCTCTTCCCTGCCTGGACTTACCTCTTGTTCCCTGTGAGCCTGCAGGCTGGAGATCTTCCCTGACTGGATTTAACTCTTTGTTGCCCATGAGCCAAACAACTTAACCCTTCCCTGCCTGGAGCTGCCTGTTTGGATTAACCCTGTGTTGCCGGTGTGCACTGTAGCCCTCTGTATCCGGCTCCCCGCATCCAGTAAGTGGACTAGCCCCATGCTGTCCAAAGGACTGAGCCCAATTCTCCCCAGGAACCCAAAGTCCCACAAAACCACCCCATCCTTGCCTTATTGAACCCTGTGGATTACCATACCCCTGTTGTTCCATATTGCCTTCCCAAGAACTTTCCTGTGTTGCTGTGTCTGGTGTGGATCTGTGGACTAAAGGAACTGTTGTCTGTGCCCCCAAAACCTCTCCAATAAAAGCCTGCGCGTTGGGTTCCGTGCAATCTGTCTCCATATGCTCTCTGGTTCTCTTGACACCCATATTGAGATAAATGAAAAAAAAAGCATTATTTGCCCACTCTTTAAATGATTGCCAGCTTCCATTTACACCAGTTTTTATCCCATAATAAATTACAAATAAAAATTTAAACCCACTTTTATAAGTTTATATTAAACATCAGGCTGATAACATTTAATGGGTTACTGTAGGCAAATGAATTTAATTGTGGCAGAGGTTATTCTAGCAAAGTGAATATTCGTTTAACAATGTGAATGTTAGTAAATAAGGTGAAGCTGTCTTCATTTTAAATACCCATTCCTGTGTGAAGGAAAAATACTATTATTTAATTATTTAAGTATTCAAAGTGAACACATCTTCACCTTATTGTTGGGTGAACAATTGCTACTCATTTGGTAAATCAACTTGAATGATTTTTTCACCATAAGATATTATTTTTCAGAGGGACAACAGAAGAACTGTGTTGACCACAGAAACCAATACAATTTCCTAATTCATTCTCACATTGCAGCATGGGGAATAAAAATAGACAGTTCTGTTCTGTGGGCAACAAATGTATTTCTGGTTTCAGAAACTTTAAATTATACCACTGCAGTATTAAATAAATCTAATAGTGGTCACATCATTCATATATATTCAATAGAGCTGTAAGATATGCAGTCAGCCTGAGTCTATGTGGTATATTGGTAGTAAAAAAAAGTCAGTGGTATAAAATGTTTCATCTTATCAAATTGAAGCAGTTACAATGTTAATAATGATTAATTCTGATTCTTTTATGTTGGGTGTGATGCTCACTACTCAATAACTATTGCTTTAAATAGGTTTAATGAGTTAATATGTATTAGCCATATTTGATTAGGATATGAAATCGTAAATAAACAATGTATGCCTCAATGAATTCCTTAGTTGCAAAACATAGCGGAGTAGCAATTTCTAAATATATATATTTTTTATTTTTAATCTAATAGATAACTAGCTATTTTTATTCTTGAAAACTAATAAGTTTAGTAAATTATAGCAGAAAAAAAAATGCATTCATTCATTCATGACCTTTCTCAACACGTTTCATGATATATCATAGAATTATGATATTGAATGCATGCCTGAGATTTTAAAATGGGATTGCTGACTAAATTGCAAGCCATTTTCATGTACACTAACCAAACACAGATTAATTCAATACTAGTTTCACATTGTGTAGCAATCTGTTATTGGTCTGTTAAAATTTTTAGACCTTTGGTATAAATGGAAAAGAAAAACATCAGGATGTGTTCTGCAAGCTAACATAAGCTGCATGAGTTCTGGTGATATTGGAGTGTTTTGAGCTATTGCCTTGAAACAGTTATAAATGCAGGTATATATCAACTCAGTGTAGATATCAATTACCCAGGAATAGCAGCTCTCCAGTATAGAGAATATTAGTATTTCATATTGATTTCACAGAAGGGTACATTTACAACAGAAAATTGTTAACCATAAAAACTGTTTACTTTTAGTGTAATGGCATACATTTAGTTCTATTTTATGCAGTGTTTTGAAGTTTGCCATTTGATAGTCATGCCCAGGATTATTCAGTTTTTGTTACAATATAAGGCCAATAAAAGTATTTTTAGGAAAATATTTACTGTAATGTTCTGCTAAACAAGAAGCAGAGCCTTTCACTTCCATAAGCCAAATACAAGTTTTTATTTTTAAAAGCGGTGCTTTCTAATAGAAGTATGAGGCTGTTTCATCATCCTCAGCTTTCTTCTGATACTGTAACCCAGCTTAAAATGAATCTAAGCTTAAAAAAGAATACTATTTTGCAGCTTACCAGTTCTGAGATGAGGTGACTTCATTTATTTTTTTCAGGTTTTTTTTATTGGTATTTTTGTGAATAGCATTTTCTCTGCCTGGATGTTAAAGCATTAACAGGTAAAATTGCCCAAAGTTTATCTCAACATAATGAATTATGATCTCTTCATATTTTCCATTAAATTTAATTAATCTTTTTTTGTTTATCCCATTGTGCCTAGATAGATGATATCTGGTGCCTATTATATCCTCTACAACTGTTTTGGACGTGTAGGCCAATTAAGATCTTTTGTTAGGTCATTTTCTCCTAGCTCCGTGAGCTTTCACATCCAGGGTGAGCCATTGAGTCCCATATATATGTATATATATTTGATTAAATACCTTGTATTGGATATATTAAAGTTGTTTGGTAATTGAACAATTTTCTTTTGATATACCTTTAGACTGCCTTGGCGGTAGAAATTTCCTCAAAAAATCTCCCCTGAAGAAGCCCATGAGGGCGAAACATGTAGGAAGTATACTGTATTTACCTAAGTTTGAATCTCAGTTGGTATTCTTAGAATTGAAATTGTTTTTATGTGTCTGTATTTTTTCCTTGTGTTTTTTACCAAAATACAAAATAAAAATTATAACTTTTAATGTGTGGTATTCATGTCTATGCACCCTGAAAATCCCATCTTCTCTATTGAATATTTGCAATTTTAAGGGATGTGGTGCAATATACATATCTGGTCACTCGCTCGCCACTTCACTGTGATTAGAACCAAGGGTGGGGACAGCAATTACAGCCCAGCTTTGGGCTGCACTAACAAATGAATGGAAAAAGGAGAGTAAAATGAATTTAAGAACGTTTTCAGGATTAACCGCAATACACAATTAAAATACTAAATACAATGCTCAAAAAAATTAAAGGAACACTTTGAAAACCCATCAGATCTCAATGGGGAAAAATATCATGCTGGATATCTATATGATATGGACTGGGTAATGTGTTAGGAATGTAAGGATGCCCCATAATTTGATGGAAATGAAAATGATTTCATTGCAGCAACTCAAAATGGTACTCAGTACCTTGTATGGCCCCCACGTGCTTGTATGCATACCTAACAATGTCAGTGCATGCTCCTAATGAAACGACGGATGGTGTCCTGGCATATTTCCTCCCAGATCTAGACCAGGGCATCACTGAGCTTCTAGACAGTCTAAGGTGCAACCTGGCAGTATCAGATGGACAGAAACATGATATCCTAGAGGTGTTCTATTGGATTTAAGTCAGGCAAGCGTGGGGGCCAGTCAATGGTATCAATTCCTTCATCCTCCAGGAACTGCCTGCATACTCTCACCACATGAGGCCGGGCATTGTCGTGCGCCAGGAGGAACCCAGGACCCACTGCACCAGTGTAGTGTCTGACAATGGGTCCAAGGAATTCATCCTGATACCCAATGGCGGTCAGGGTGCCATTGTCTAGCCTGTAGAGGTCTGCGTGTCCGTCCATTGATATGCTTCCCCATACCATCACTGACCACCAAAACGGTCATGCTGAATGATGTTACAGACAGCATAACAATCTCCACGGCTTCTGCAGACCCTTTCACGTTTGTCACATGTGCTCAGGGTGAACCTGCTCTCATCTGTGAAAAGCACAGGACGCTACTGGCGGACCTGCCAATTTTTGTGTTCAGTGGCAAATGCCAATTGAGTTCTATGGTGCCAGGCAGTGAGCACATGGCCTGCTAGAGGATGTCTGGCCCTCAGGCCACCCTCATGAAGTCTGTTTCTAATTGTTTGGTCAGAAACATTCATACCAATGGCCTGCTGGAGGTCATTTTGTTGGGCTCTGGCAGCACTCATCCTGTTACTCCCTGCACAAAGGAGCAGATACTGGTCCTCCTGATGGGTTAAGGACCTTCTTCGGGCCCTGTCCAGGTCTACTAGAGTAACTGCCTGTCTCCTGGAATCTCCTCCATGCTCTTGAGACTGTTCTGGGAGACACAGAAAACCTTCTGGCAATGGAACATATTGATGTGCCATCCTGGAGGAGTTGGACTGCCTGTGCAACCTCTATAGGGTCCAGGTATTGCCTAATGCTACCAATAGTGACACTGACCCTAGCCAAATGCAAAAATAGTGAAAAACAGTCAGAATAGATGAGTAGGGAAAAATGGCAGTGGCCTCCACCTGTAAAACCATTCCTGTTTTGGGGTTCAACTCATTGTTGCCCATCTAATGCATCTGTTATTAATGTCATTAACATCATTAACACCAAAGCAGCGGAAACTGATTAACAACCCCCTCTATTGCTTAACTGATGCTATACTCTGATTAAAAAGTGTTCCTATAATTTTTTTGAGCAGTGTATATCAAATAAATAAACATGATCTGTTTGATGGCCTGTGTTTTTGTTTGACCTTGTGGATGTTTTCACAAAATCACATTCTGATTAGCCACAAATTTCAACACCTCAGATTTCTCTTTTCTTTTTTAGATTCTGTATTTGTTGTTACCATCTCAACCATATGTTGCAATGTTCTATCAATATCCAGTTTAAGTTTTACTGGGTGGTGGTCAAAGTAGAGGCTGGGTGGGTTTTCCATAGACCTCATTGTCCAAGTCATCCCCCTCCTTGACATGTAACACGCAGTCTAAATAGGTTTTTTCTTATTCTGTGTCTCTTCCCCAAACTTTATGTTGATGTGCTCACTAAAATCTTCTGTTTAAAATGTTCTAGATCTTGACCCACGAACCTAAACCAATGACTCAATGTTATTTCCCTAAAATGCTTCATGGGAAGAGCACAACTATGTTTCTGTCTGTAGAAGTTATCCTTGTTGGCAACACAGTAAACCATATTATTATTATTTCAGGTAATATTCAATACTCTAAAGAATTTTTAATAAGCAATGAAGTTAGTACCAAAAGAGAATATGGTGTCCTGGGATATAGCACTTATTAATCAACAGCAGAGGCTATTGAGATTTTAAGAAAACACCTGAAACTATATAAGACTATTGACAGTAGAACAGAACTTAAACCAGACCAAGTATTTTCCTTACTTGGCCTAAGGTTTAACACCTTTCAAGTACAAGAATAACTTTCTATGGTAATTGGATCAAAGTGTTGGTGCTATTCTGCTTGAATATAAATACTGGGTATAGCTACAAAATATCTTCAGTATTGCAGAATAAGTCCAGTTAACTGTGAATAACTTGCATGTGTGATTTTCCTTCACACAAGTGTATCATCAATTAAGCTTCAAGCATAAAATGACAACAAAAATCTTTCTAAATATATGTTGGGCCCTCTGGTGTACATAGTTGGTAGTGTAGCTAGAGGTTTGTTAGAAGCCTGAGTGTGAGTCAATTGGTTCAATGTGAGGTCAGGCTGGAGGCCTATATGAGTCAGGCCTCTGGTACCTCCTCCTGGTTCTAGAAAATTAGCGAAGTTTCTAGAAGTTAGTGGGTGAAGGCCAGAAGGTGCTGATCTACACATTTATGAGAATCTGGCCTAGCAAGGTGGTCTAATCATCCCATAAATATGAGAAAGCCTGGCCAGCAGTGGACTTAGGTGAAAGATGGAGGGCTGAGGTGTGCTGCTGTGTAGCCTAGGAGGGGAACTTGGAGAAGGGGGGTTCTGCCTTCAAGCTGGCTGTTGAAAAAATGGGAGAAGGAAGTTGACAGAGGAAGCTCCACTGCCCTGAAGTTCACAGAGGAAGGACAGACTGTTAACCTCAAATTAAATTAGCCCAGTGAAAAGCCTGAAAGCAGTTTGCCCAAAGCTACAGGACACAAGGACAGTGTGAGTACCTTTATACCAGAGCCTTCAAGGGAGAGGGTTGCTCGGTGTCATACCCAACCAGTTCTCCCTGGGATAGTGCTGTTCTAGAATCTCTTCCTCTGGGATACTCTTCAAGACAGCAAAGTGGATGGTCAGTTTCTGTGGTCTGAAGAGGTTCATATAAAGAGGGGACCAAGTGCTCCTTACAGAGACTGTGTTAATGATCCATAAAGAGACTGATGCCATTCCAGAGGGACTAGAAAGTCCAGGATCCATCATTTTTGCACAGAATTTAGGAAGTTGTCCTTGGAGATATTGTTTGAAGTCAAGCTGAGCATCCCCTATAGCCCTAGACCCTATCCAAGTTGTTTTCCACTAAATAAAAAAACAAAAACAAGCCATTGGACTGGTTACTACCTCCGAAAGAAAGTACTCCCATACGTAAAAAGCCCTCCCTGGACCCCACCAACCTGAACTACTTAAGACCCATCTCCCTGCTCCTGTTTACCTCTAAACTCTTAGAACGCTTAGTCTACAATCGCCTGAGCTCCTACCTCACTGACAACAACCTTCTTGACCCTTTACAGTCTGGCTTTCGCTCACTATACTCCACTGAAACTGCCATACTAAAACTTGCTAATGATCTACTAACTGCTAAAACCAATGGCCACTACTCTGTACTCTTACTACTTGACCTCTCTGCGGCTTTTGATACTGTTGACCATCCCCTGCTCCTCAAAAAACTTCACTCTCTTGGCCTCCGAGACTCTGCTCTCTCCTGGTTCTCCTCCTACCTATCACAGCGCTCCTTCAGCGTTACCTATAACTCTGGCTCCTAGTCTCCTCTCTGTAGGGGTCCCTCAAGGTTCTGTCCTTGGACCCCTACTCTTCTCCATCTACACCTCCTCTCTTGGTCACTTGATAAACTCCCATGGCTTTAAGTACCATCTCTATGCTGATGACACACAAATCTATCTTTTTACGCCTCACCTCACCCCTTCAGTCTGCTCTCGCATTACTAACCAACATATTGGCATTGGATGTTACTCCACTTCCTCAAACTCAATCTTTCCAAAACTGAGCTCTTAGTATTCCCTCCAGCCCGTGTCCCCTCCCCTGATTTCTCCATCAAGATCAATAACACAACCATCAGTCCCTCCCCTCATGCCAGGGTGCTAGGTGTAATCCTAGACTCCCATCTGTTCTTTCAGCCCCAAATCCAATCGCTGTCCAAAACTTGTAGACTTCACCTATGCAACATCTCTAAGATACGCTCGTTCTTAACCTTGGAAACTACTAAGCAACTTATTCACTCCCTTGTTATCTCTCGCCTTGACTATTGTAACTCCCTCCTCATTGGTCTACCTCATCGCAGGCTATCCCCTCTTCAGTCTATCATGAATGCTGCTGCCAGATTCATCTACCTTACTAACCGTTCTGTATCTGCCACCCCTCTCTGCCAATCCCTCCACTGGCTTCCTGTTACCCAACGGATAAAATTCAAAACAATAACATATAAAGCCATTTATAACTCTGCCCCAAATTACATCACCAATCTTGTCTCCAAATATCACCCAAACCATACTCTCCGCTCCTCGCATGACCTCCTGCTCTCTAGCTTGTCTCCTCCTCTCATGCTCATCTTCAGGACTTCTCCAGAGCTTCCCCCATCCTCTGGAACTATCTACCCAAATTTATCACACTATCGCCTACTCTGCTCACTTTTAGGTGATCTCTGAAAACCTCTCTCTTCAGGGAAGCCTATCTTGCCCTCAGCTAATAATGGAATCTTCTACTGCTCCTACCAGTCCATCCCTCACAGTTACTACCTTTTGTACCACTAGCCCCTCCCTCCTAGATTGTAAGCTCCAAGGAGACGGGCCCCCCTATCCCTCTTGTATTGAACTGTATTGTATCCCGTTATATTTTAAAGCGCTGAGCAAACTGTTGGCGCTATATAAATCCTGTATAATAATAATAGAAAATGTGTGTTTCCTGGCTGTGGAGGGATAAGGGACACCCAAAACTAGCAGCTCTCAAGAGAGTAGCACTACATACAGTATTATATATAAATGCTGTGCTGCTCTAAAAACAGTAAAAAATTGTGTGTGCTTGAGACAAACTGGAAAAGTAGCATTTAATACAATATTCAAATAATCAGAAGCACAAAAACGTAAATCTCTAGAAAAAGCTGTAAATAATAAAGACTATAAATAAAAAAAAAAGGTCAATAAAACATAAATGATCAGATGGCCTCCTTCCTTTCCTAATCAGCACACAAGCTGAGGATCTCTGATACATCTCAGCAGCTCAGATGGGTGATGGATGATTCAGTATACTTCAATACTGAAAATACAATAAAAGCCCATATAGTGCTCGCTGTTGTTTTATTATGATAAAACATGTAGGGGCATGACTGAGGTGTTGCTGCATGGCACTGAGTGAAAGAGCAAGCTTGACAGTAGGAGGTTTACAATTTTATCCATTGTCATCTGCCCTAATGTTTGCAGATGGCAAGTTTTTAAAGTGATATATGCCTTTGTCTGACTTTATCACATGTGAGGAGCTTTTTATTTCTTGCTTTCAAAATAAAAAACAACAGTGGGCATTATATGGGCTTTCATTGTGTTTTCACATGTGAAATATAGGGAATCATCTATCACCCACCTGAGCTGCTGAGATCTATCAAATATTTTGAACTTGTGTGCTTACTAAGGAAGAAAGGAGTCCATCAAATCATTCACATAGGAGCCTTTTATTGACCTTTGTTGTGGGGGTCAATATACTGGAGGTGATAGTTTGCCCATAAGGGTTGCATCACAGTGGAGGTTTTCTGCTATCACATATCTACAACATTTACTTGGATTTATTTTTATCACATCGTACATGGGACTTTGTGTTCACATTTTATATGGACTTTATTATTGATAGATTTTTCTTGAGATTTATGTTTTTGTGCTTCTAATTTTGTGACTATTGTAAAAGTATGGAATACTAATTTGCTGATTGTCTCATACACATGATTGTTCACCACTTTTAGGACAGAACAGAATTTATTTTATATATATGTAATGCCACTAACTTACTAGATTTATTGTGACATGGATAACCAAGAACCTTCACAGACATCACAGAGATTAATGGTCAAGTACTGTATATTGCAACCCCACTTCCACCCCACTGGAATGGAGATGTTTTGGACCACTTACCAGTTCACCCATCCAAATCACTGGTACAGTACAAAAAAGGCAAAATAATAGTAATAATAAAAAAATACATGGGTATGTTCTTGTTTTAACTATCCTGTTCTAATCCTTTTATTGAGGAATAAAAGGCAGGGAACAAAGATTCCCAAACCTTTTTTGAAAGCTTCCAGTTGGTGTGCATGAATGTTAATAAAAACTCAAAATAGATTGTGAATCTAGAAGATATATTACAGTTCATTTCCCACAAGGACATTATTTAGTTTCATAAAAAGCATTGCAGTTGCAATTATTTCAAATAAAATATCTTAGAAATAACTGATTAAAATCAAGATAACTTTAATCACAAACTCAATAGCATCAACATTTGTACAAGTAATAATACCTATGCCTAGATGAATGCATGTTAGATAAATAACACATAGACATCACAAATACATTTCACAGTCAAATCTGGCAGTCTTCCAATTTCCTGCCTTTCACCCTTGGGCAAAACTACACAAGTGTATGCTGTATAAGTTTTGGCCATGCAAGATTGATTGTGGATTGCCAGAATCAATCTCACAAGCCTCTCCCCCATTCTCAGTGATAGAAATTACACTGAATGTTAAAGAGACATGCATGATTGATTCTGGAAATCTACAGCCGATCAAATGCTTTTCAGGTATGAGGCTCAAAAAGACAAAAATTACATAATAATCACCATGTAGTTCAGAGCTTAATCACTTAGAATAGGATCTCTAGGATCAACAGTGGCTTTGTAATATTTGCAAAATAAAGAAAACAGTAAGAAAAAGAGGTTCTAGTGAAACCTATCATTTTTTCAACAACTCAATTCATTTTTCCATGTGTGCTCTTTTAGGTTGTGCTTATTATTTTTTTTTTCACAGGCATCCCTCAGTTGTGTTTCATAGCAGAGCTTCAGCATGTAAAGGTTAACTGTGTAAAAATCAAGACGTTGTGCATTTTTTGTAAAGGTCACGCTCATCAGCAGTTCTAGAATGACTGCTGGGAAGCCCACAGTAACTACCTAATGATTAAACCAGGTCTCTGGATTTTCATTTCCTGTAAGAGAATTGCCACCGTCCTTAGTTGTGTCTCCTAGAGATAAAGAGGATGCTCTGTCACTTGAAATTCAATTTGTACACTACTCAAATCAAATACACCCCACCTCTTTTCTGCACAGCAATTAACAGCTGCATGATGACATTCTGCTTTTTAAATGCCCAAACTGCAGGAAGCAGTTTAATAAATGGAACAGATTTTGATTAATATAACACGCTGAAAATAGACAATGATGCAATAGCTTAACTGGGACCCTGCTAATGTGTTACTAACTATTGGAGAACTAAACATTTAGCAATGGTTACTGTTATAGAAATGTACATATTTATTTACTCAAATCTTGGAAGCAATATATTATAGTGAGAGCATGAGAATGTTTCTCTTAATTTAATATATTATAAATATTGCAAAATTCTATCTATACGTATTAGCCTTCAAGTATCTATTTAACCAGCCGAGTACTAGCCTGTAATACCTCTTCATTACCAGGACATTTTTCAGTTTTCTGTGCTGTGATAATTTGATGGGCAATTTCTTGGTCATGCAACATTGTACCCAAACAAATTAGTTTTTTTTGTGACAGGTAGAAAATTTGTTTGATGGTTTTTAATAGTCAATAGATATATTATATTAAAAAATAAAAAGGAAAAAGGCCAACAAGAAAAAGGACCAAAAAACAGAAAAGGCTGTTGACCTTCATTTTCTGTTACTAAACATATCCAATATAAATGCCAAGCCATACCCTCAAAGTTACCCCTTTTTGAGAAGTAGACATTTAATCCTTTTTTGCCACAGTATTTTGTTATAGTGACAGCCTGAAATGCCCTGGATTTGGTTTGGTAGGGGTTTGGATGCTGAACCCAAACCCTATTGGAAGCTGAATCTGTCAAATTAAAAATGCCAATTTTCTGGGCTAAAAAGCAATCATAGAGGTGAGCATTATGTATCAATAAAAAAAAAAAAGTAAAAATTCCATGTGGTCAAAAGCAATTGTTTAGCACTGATGTTTAAAGAAAAGGTAAATTGTCAGAAATTGACTGTGAGGGGCGCAGCATCAGACCCCAGCCCTTCTCACCAACTTGTGACCAAAGGACCAACCAATCTAAGACCGCGCTGCCACTTGCGTAACAATGCCACTCTCAGCTGTACCCTGCACAAAGATTTTCCAGCTTGCTAGACCACAATCTATGTGCCAGCAGCCTGAGAATGATTGCTACTGGGTCAGGTTAATTACTCAATTAACCCTTCACACTGCCACCACCACCGTTTTACAGACAAGGAGGAAACTCACAAATCTTAGCAGTAACACTATGCTGTTTGAACAAGCGTCTGTATACACACTGCCACCGCAGACAGATGTACACAGAGGGTTAAAACATACAGTAGCACTCTTCAGAGACAGGGATTCTTTTAGTTTGCATTAAAAGCTTTAGAGACAGTTTCAACACTTTTCAGAAAATAGGTTTTATTACTAAAACGGTCAAAATGGTGCAATTAAAATATTTACAGAAAAGAGGGGAGAGAGAGGAGAGAGAGAGAGAGGAGAGAGAGAGAGAGAACACAACAGAGAAATAAAAGAAAGACGTTTCAGAAGGTAGGATACTTGCAGAAGTCCTTGGTTTAAGCAGAGTCCAAGTGTCCAAACAAAAGGGTCTCTTTTCTCCCAAAGATGGTTCCTGGTGTTAAAAGAGAGAATCTCTTTTTTTTTTCTCCAGGCATGACAGCCTTTTTTCTAGTGTCCCAACAGGGGGTGTCTACTGAAGCCAAGGGCCAATCGCCTCATTTGGGGAGGGGTGTTAGGCAGGGACCCAGGCTATGACTAAATCCCTCACAAGTTTATACCATGGTCAATAACCTTCAATAGGTACATGTAGCATCCTAGCCACTGGCAGATTAAAATGCAGAATCATATTCCGAACGTCCAGACACCAAGTATGGCATATCTTACCATTCCAGATAAAAATATATTGCTTTCTACTCTCTTGTAGACGCTACCTAGGGGTGTAAGGTGTCAGGTGACTCGTATTAAAATGACCTATCTGAATAAATGCTTTATTTTAATGTGCCCTGTTCCTGTGGAAGTTTATGAATTTGTATGAAAAGTGATTCAAGTGGGATGTACTTTTTATGGCCACTCTGAGGTAAGGCTTACATGTCAAGTGACCGACTGAGTTATAGTTTTACAACCGGGCAGATGAAAGTGTTTGTCAGACCCTCTGGCACCAGGCTTAATTGGGGTTACAACCACGAAGCTTATCCAGCTGTGCCCTATGCACTTGTGACCCCAGTGCACACACACAGACCACATTCCATTCAAAGAGGGAGGGGGGGACTGGACGGAGTGAGAATGAAATCAGCAGGCCAGGACACAAGATGGGAGACCTTTTTAAAATGGTGGTCAGGTCCATGTGTCTAAGCGTACATTTGCCACATTGACATCTCTTTGTTTCATCTTCTAAAAAGAGGCATAGAGGCCCCCAAAATGTATACTAGACCCTTTGAGTCTGGTATGGATTTTAAGGGGTACCTCACACAAATAAAAATGAGTGCACTTTCCCAGCAAATTCATACTAGATCGTTTGGGTTTGGTACAGATTTTAAGGGGAACCTCTGCAAAAAAAAAAAAAAAAAAAACAACCATAAAAAAGGTGTGCGGTCCCCCTAAAAATTGATACCAGACTCTAAATCCTGGCCAGGAAAAGGGGGAGGCAAGCATGCTTACACCTCCCTGAACCATACCAGGCCACATGTGCCCAACATGGGGATGCCTTCACAGGGGGATTCCCCAGCAAAGAACATGTTGATTAGGACAAGAGTCTCATCTTCATAACCCTTACCCAGTGGCTGTGGGGGCTGTGGGTGGCAGACTTATCAGAATCTGGAAGCCCCCAGTTACCACCCACACACATGAATTAGTATGGGGTACATTATACCCCTATCTATTCACAAAAAAGATATCAACTAGAAATAAAAACACTCAAACATTTGACAAGTCCTTTTTTAAAATAATAAAAAAGAACAAAACTCCCACATTGTCCACTGTTAATCATAGTGCCCGTCAAGAAAAGTATGCAACTAGATACACACGACCAATGCCCAATGACACTAGATGTCACTAGATAAATGACAGGTCCCCAAGTAAGGCAAAGCACCCCATGTTGAGGGCATTGTATGGTTCAGGAGGGAGGCACACCTGCCCCCCCCCCTTTCATGCTCAGATTAAGGGTCTGCTCTCCTCTCCCCTTGTAAATACACAGAACTCCATGAGTTGTGGTACATTGCAATGCTAAAAATAGTGCATGCACCTTTTTGGTGGGTTAGGAAGTTCATCCAAATGAATGGACACCACAATATCCAGTCCCAGGTAATTATGGGGACTCTATGGGTGTGAGTGTTTTCAGAAATGAAAATGATTTTCTTTGCAGAGAAGATTAGCATTGGAGCAGGCTACTACTGTGATAAATGATAAATTGATAAGGGTGTTAAGTAAGCTGCTGAGATGAAAAGGGGGGTTAGGACAGTTTGCTAAGGAGGGCTAGGGGGTGTTAGCATCAGTTTAAGTAAGGATATACCTGAACTTTAAGGTTCTGTTCTACCTTCTACCTGTATTGAATTATTTTGGGGAACTTTAATGCATTGTGCATAATGGACCATATTACACCAGAAAGAGCTCCTTTTTTTTATAACATTATGATACATTTGGTATATATTATTTCAAAGACTATTATATTTCTGTATCAAGAACTGAACCACAGATGAGAGTGCTAAGATTTATTATATTTCAATTGTTTGGGTTCTTCTGCTTTATCAAACCTATCATGATATACCCCATCCATTCCATTAAAAAATTGTATTTGCCACTACATGGATCTTTAGCTAGAGTGTTATACAATCAGTGTATAGGAAGAACATTTTAAAATTTTGCCCACTATTTCTATTTTCTCCCACTAAGAAAAACATTGATACGTTCCATCAGTGGTAGAGCAGAAATAACGTATGCCATTGCTTAAGCTATTAATTTACTCACTAGATTATGGTGTCTGAGCCTAATCAATCTCACTGGATGTAAACTGCAACTATTTTAGCCATATTAAAGTATCTAACCCCAAGAATAAAAAAAATAATATATTTTACCTAACTATTCCTTAGGTGTGGTGGCTGCATCAGTTTAATTTTTTCAGGCCTTTACTTCAAGTACAGAAAATACCTCTTGATCTTGCCAGAAGTACAATGTCCTTGTACCATTCTGTGCACCGAACTGAAAACTCAAATGTTAGCCTTCCCAGCTATCTTCTTTGAAATACAAAGCAATGTCCCTCTATGTAATGGAAACGGAAATCCAGTTGAAGTCTCAGAAATACTTTAGATTCTCAGTCAGATAAACACTGTACTATCACTCTCTCTTTTTATAGTATAACTTCCATATTCTAGATATATATCTTGTTATAGCAGTTGCACAGTGTGTCTAATTATATACCTACACAGTACAATGGGCACCAAAGTATGACTACACTGCCCAGTGCACTCTGTAATTTAACAATTCAGGTCAGATATTCCATCTGTCTTCTGTGTAAAGCTGGCCATACACTAGTAGAAAGGACAGCACAGTGGCTAAATGGTTAGCACTTCCACCTGGCAGTACTTGGGTCGTCGGTTTGAATCCCAGCCATGGCACCACCTGCCTGGAGTTTGCATGTTCTTCTTGTGCCTGTGTTGGTTTCCTCCCACACTCCAAAAGACATGCTGGCAGGTTAATTGGATCCTGTCTAAATTGGCCCTAGTATGTGCATGAATGAATATGAGTTAGGGACCTTACATTGTACACTCCTTGAAAGTTAGGAACTGATGTGAATGTACAATATATATGTATATATGTAAAGCGCTGCGTACATTGATGGTGCTATAAAAGTACCTGTAATAAATGTTTGAAATGATTTTAAAGTATAACTAAAGGCAAAGCTTTTTTTTTTAGTTTTGGACAGAGTGGAGAAGGATTAGAACACTTGTCAGTTGTTATTGATGTTGGCGCCCCCATTATGCAGAATTACCCTCTCTATTTGCCCTGTTTACCATTATCATTAAAAGTGAAAGTAAAAGAAAAATCACAAATTTTGGGTTATCCCCAGAAATTTTCAAATGGGGATACTAGTTCTGGTGACCTTGGTGACTAGTTCTGGTGACCTCGGTGTCCTTTGGGAATTCTCTTAATTTGTAGATATTTCTTCTCACTTCCTGTTTGGCTAAGGGACAGGAAGTGAGGGGAAATCCCTGCAATGGAACACAGATGGTGAAAAAAAAATCTGACAGGGGTTATAACCCTCCATTGCTATTTCCAAAATAAAAAAAAAGTTTTGCCTATAGTTCTACTTTAAGAACGTTTATTCAACTTTCTAGCGGGGACAAATTGGGATTCATTTTCAACCACAGTGACAAAAAAAGTCAAAGCAGCAGAATGAAAATGTTTTTTCAAATGAACAAATTTCTAACAGTAAATGTGCTTTTCCTTTGGGAAAGTCTATTTATTCCCAAACTGAATCATAAAAACAAATGAAATTTTAAAGTACTACATTGCATGCATTGAGAATTTTGAACGCATTTTCAGAAATCTTCTAATGTATGACCAGCTTAATTGGTTGTAAACCCTTACATATGCCCAGTGAAGTGAATAGCTTTAGGTGATATACAGAGGTAAAACAAATCCTCCTACATATGTTTTACTTGTTTATCTGCAGTCTTGTCTTCTCTTCTCCACATCCATTCAAAAGGACTAAATTAAGGTAAAATCCTTCGTGGTCTGTCAGTATCACAGAGGAGGGGGCTGAGAGCTGCAGTTAGAGCTCTTGTAAATTGTGTGACAGCTGAATGGATGAAAGGGACAGACAGCACACAGAAATGAAGGAACTCCAAGAGCTGTGTTGTGAGTAAATAAGCTGTGTGCTGAGCTCCCTCCCCTTCATTTACTCTGGTGTCTCAGAAGTGACATATGCTGATAGTACACTGGTTAGTGTATCTAAATCTGCTAGTGCAGTTAACACTCCCCCCAGACTGACAATGCTGCTGTCCAAAGGTGCCCATGTGCTCCTTCATCCAGAGTGTAGGCACTTTAATATAGAAAGTGTGATATCAAATTCAAACCGCTAACACTGACGTACAAAGCTGTTCATAATTCTGCCCCAAATTACATCACCGACCTAATATCCAAATACCACCCAAAACGCACTCTCCGCTCATCACAAGACCTCCTCTCTAGTTCCCTGATCTTCTCCCATGTTTGCCTCCAGGACATCACCCATCCTCTGGAACTCCCTACCCCAATCCATCAGACTATCACCCACTCTCCTTTCCTTTAGGCGCACCCTAAAAACCCACCTCTTCAGGGAAGCCTACCCCACCCTCTGCTAACTGCCGATCTCCTCCACTCTTCCTACCACTCCATCCCCCACAGCTTTTCCTCCCGTACCATTATCCCCTCCCTCCTAGATTGTAAGCTCCAAGGAGCAGGGCCCTCGAACCCCTCGTGTTTTGCACTGTATTGTTATTGTACGGTCTCATGTATTGTCCCCCATTGTAATGTACAGCGCTGAGCGAACTGTTGGCGCTATATAAATACTGTATAATAATAATAATAGTAATAATAATATCATCCAGATCCCGAGCAAAAAATAGAGGGGAAAAGAAAAAAAAAATAAAATTAATTCAGCTACCACTTCTAAAATTTGGTAAGCTGCAATATGTTAAATGTTTGGTTTTGGGTTTAATACTGCTTTAATTCTGCGTGACACCAGATATTGCATGTAGCAGAATAGCAAAATCATTTGGCAGACACTGAGGCAATTTTGCAATGGTTTGACTTCCAGTATACCCCTGCACCTTAAGACGAGTGGGCCCCCTCCAGGTATACGTTCCTTTAATTCATCCGCTGCTACATTTGCTCCAACTTGGATACTCTCGAATATAAAATCTAGGTCTGCACTATACAAACAGTATAGCAAGACAGTGCAACTTCTACATACTATATGTCTGCAGATTTGTGCAGATTATTTTACATAAATTGTTACACAGTGCCATTTGTTTTTTGCAGGCTAGCTGATAAGTGTACTTCAAAACCTTTTTTTTTGTTGTTTGTACTCATTTTGCACTGGTGCGTACATTATGGAAATGATCCTTAGTTATAGATTTAGAGAATAATTATGGAGGTCAGCATTTGTTAATCCAGTTTCTGTAAGATTACTGCCTTGAGATTCGTTTTTGTAATGAAGAAAACAATTGTAAATGTTGCAAACACATGCACAACTATTGACTCATGACAAATCTTAAATACTGTAGCTCTCCAGTTATTAGCCTGAGGCTTTTCAACTTATCTGTTTAAAAGTTTGGTCCACAGAAACTGCAAAAAAGGCAGGAACTGTCTAAGTGTTCACTAGATTTTACAGTTATTCTCCCTTCTCCTAACCCTGAAAAAAAATCCAATTTATTCATATAGAGAGGCCATTCTTTGTGCCCAGGCCAATTTTCAGCTTTCAGCACAGTTGTACTTTGAATGAAAATTGCGCGGTCATCTAACACTGTACCCATACACAATTTGTATCATTTTTTTTCACACAAATAGAGCTTTCATTTGGTGGTATTTAATCGCCACTGGGTGTTTATTTTTTGCACTATAAACAAAAAAATAGCAAAAAATGCTGATGTGCGTTGATGAGGCTAAATTGATAGACAGCACTGATGAGGTGGCACTGATGATGCTGCACTGATATGCAACAATGATGGGCACTGATAGACGGCACTGATGGGGGACACTGACTGATGGCACTGACAGCACTGGCTGGCGGCACTGATGGGGACAGATGGGCACTGGTGGGTGGCACTGCAGGGCACTGATCATCAAGGCACTAAGCACCAATCTGCTGAGTGACAGCTGCCAGTTATCGGAAGTACTTTCCTCACATTGTGACAGTGTGAGGAAGGTGATGCCAATAACCGGCACCTGTATTTACTCTGTGATCTGCTGTGTCATTTGACACAGCTGATCACGTGGTAAAAGGCCGCTGTGATTGGCCTTTTACCTCATCACATGATCAGCTGTGTACATAGGACACAGCGATCATGGAGATCGCCAGGTGCGCGCCACTGGGTGAGGGCGCGTTGTGAGAGGACGTCCATATGACGCCCTCCCAGAACTGGACAACCGCGCTGTAGCCATAATTTAGATAAGTTCACCTTTGGGAACATGGTGCATGTACCACCCATTTTTAGGGTGGGATGTGTAACATGTTCCCAGGGCTGCAGCCGTTTCATGACCAGCCGCCTCTAGTGACAGTGACCCGGGGATCTTCTCCCTGAACTTGCTGTCACAATTTATGAAAAAAAAAGTGTCCATGCGGGACTCCGTCCACCCGTCTATGTTATATATTCACAGAGTTCTGTGCCTTTGCGGCTGTTGGTTTTCAGTTCTCAATGAACTACCAGGGCGCTGTTGAGTGCTGTAAGTAGTTCATTGTTTCTTCCTGTCAGTGTGTAACTGCGTGCTCGTATGAGGTACAAGCAGATAACTTACAGACGTGTTGATTTACTAAAGCTGGAAAGTGTAAAATCAGGCTCACTTCTGCATTGAAACCAATCAGCTGACAGTTTTTATTGCCAAAGCTTAATTGAACAAGCTGAGGTTAGGAGCTGATTGGTTTCTATGCAGAAGTCAGCTTGAATTTGCACTCTCCAGCTTTAGCACATAAACCCCACAGTCTGCAGGAATCCTGCATTGCACCCACAATCTGCTGATCATGGGTGCTATGCTTTCCATGCTAATAGTAAAAAATATAATAAATACACATTTATTAAATGCTGTTAATTATTAAACAGATGTTCATTTTTTTTTTTTTTTTTTTTACAAAGGTCAACTTATCCTTTAAGGAACTGGGAATCTGAAGCATTGGATGTATGGGCTGAATAGCATAGATCTGGCAGGAGTATGGCTAGTCAAGCAAAGACCTTTGGAGGGGGTGCCCAGATGTGGGGGGGGGGTTGGTTAAATGGTAACTATACAGTAATTAATACAAGTATACACTGAGAAGGATTTACTAAAAACATTGAGAATTTTCTCTTTATGAAGTGAATGTCCACTTAGCACAATGAATTGAAGCTGTAATTACTTTAAACATTCAATTAATTGCAAGCAAAAATCCTGTTTTTTTCACTGCACAATGGGTTAATTCAGAGTGAACATAGCCTTACCATGTTCTTTAAGGCTAGATTCACACCTATACAGTTTGCATTTGATACGTTTCTGCAGTGCTTTTTGCGATGAGTTTTACATTTTTGCACATTCCTTTTTGATGGGCTTTTGCTGCATTTTGCATTCTTTTTCCAACTTGTTGCTGGGCAGAATAAAATGCAAAACGCATTATAAATTAGTCAAAAACGAATAAAAAAAAAAAGTACTACATGCTTTTCTGCAGCACCTACTGAAGTCTTTAGAACCAAAAACACAACATGTTTCATTTAAAAAAGTACCTGACCCTTTCCAAAAAAATGCACTGGGTGAAAACACAGATGTGAACCTGTCCCATAGCAAATCATATTAAATGGACTGCTGTGCGTTTCTGCAAAACGCAACAGAACACACGTAGGTGCGAACCTAGACTAAGTGAACATTTACAGAACTTTACAAAATGAACATTACCTGATCCTTTATTAAGGGTCCTTTCACACGGGCGTTCCGTTTTTTTTTTTTTTCAGTCACATTTTTTCAAAGAAAAAACAGATGAGTTTACATCCATTTTTTCATCCATCCATTTTTCCGTTTTTATCTGCTATCATCCATTTACATCAGTTTTTGGTCCGTGTTCATCCGTTTCAGTTTTTTTTGCGGAAGAAAAATAGGGTTTTCTGCCTTTAAAAAAAAACGGATGTTAACAGATGTAAAAAGATGTTCATCTGTTTACATCTGCAATTCCATAGAAATACATGGGGTCCGTTTTTTCGTCCGTAAATGGACAGATAAAAAAAAACGGACATACGGAAAGCCAGTGTGAAAGGGGCCTAAATGAACCCTGCTGTGCTTTACCTTTCACCACATATTGCTAAAGAATCTTCCCTTGAAACAAGAAAGACATCGTAATAATAATAATAATAATAATAATATGTATCCTTATTTAGAAGCCATTGTGCTTTCAATGAAAAGACTTCAATCCCAAATCAAGTTCTTGTTCTCTGCCCCAAGCAGTAGTTTTTAAACCACAAAATAAATAAACAAATATAAATGTAAAGGTTTAAATCACATTTAGATCATGTGTGTATATGGGTACCAGTGACAAAAACTTTGTGGCGTTACTAGACCAAATAACATCATCATGACTTTAATATAAAGGTTTTGAGTTGGCTTGAAACCTTTTTAATCAAAATGACCAGTTGAATCACGGAGTGTAGATAAATACAGCTGAACGTTTTCTGCAGCTATTTGCAGTTTTGCTGCTGTAAAAGATTGCCTGTGTGAACTTAGCCTGGAGGCATGGGGGAAGGGATGTAATAATATATCAGGCTCAGCCACAACTCATGCTTTAACAACCATCGCTCAAATTAAAAGCAATGTTCTTTTCACTGAACCTCTCCATTTTCCCTGCTGCTAGAAACACATCTATATTTCATCAATCTGTAGAACACAGCCACCTGACCTTTTTTTCATTTTACTAATAATAACATGAAATACAAGGAGTACAGTCCACAATCTACTTATCACACAGAATTGCGCTTTATGAAAATGTATTCATATCATTTCACCAGCTGTACACAGCAATTGTTTGAAGCTATTTAGACAGAATCGTGGGCAGCTGCATCAGTGATCAGTCCATGACCTGTAAATACAATAGATTTCTTGTGTAGCTATAAGCTACAATGGAGACAGGATTTATTGTTATAGAAGCTAAGTGGAGAAAATAAGGCCATCACTATTCTGTGAGGAGGACTCAATGGGAATTTTTAAACAGTGAATGTAAAGGAAACACATAAGTAGGGAAAGACAAAGTACTATTATTATTATACAGGATTTATATAGCGCCAACAGTTTGTGCAGCGCTTACAATATAACGGGAGACAATACAGCAACAATACAGTTCAATACAAGAGGGTTAGGAGGGCCCTGCGCCTTGGAGCTAGTACAGAAGGAATAGGAAGGCCCTGCTCGTGGAGCTTACAATCTAAAGGAAGGGGGAGGTGGTACAAAAGGTGGTAGCTGTAGGCGATGTTCTGATGGAGGTGGCTCAAGTACAGTTCTTAGGTGGAGATGGGGTAGGCTTCCCTGATTAAGTGAGTTTTCAAAGATCGCCTAAAGGCAGACAGCATGGTGGCTGACTGGATACACTACAGTAGGGAGTTCCAGAGGATGGGAGAGGCTTTGGAGAAGTCCTGGAGGCAATCATGGGAGGAGGTGACAAGGGAGCTAGAGAGCAAGATGTCTTGGGAGGAGCAGAGCGAGCAAGTTGGAAAATATCTGCTAATGACACTGTATTGGTGTCAAGTCATTTCCCCCCAGTGTCCAGCAGTCCCACTATAAGTCGCTGATTGCAGCCATTACTAGTGAAAAGAAAAATTCCAATATATATACCGCCATTTGTAAAACCTTCACATTAACCAATTAATTCACATGTATTGGCATTTTTTTTTTAAACAAAGACATGTAGCAGAATACATTTTGGTGTAAATTTATGATGAAATTTGAGTTTTTAAATTTTTTTACTGGACATGCTTAATAGCAAAAAGTAAAAAATGTTTTGTTCACAAAATTGTCGGTCTTTTTTTTTTTTTTATAGCGCAAAAAATAAAATCAAATACCACTGAAAGAAAGCTCAATTTGTGGGAAAAAAAGAATGTAAATTTCATTTGGATGCAGCGTTGCATGAATGTGAAATTATCAGGTAAAGTAACGCAGCGCTGTAACGCAAAAAAATGGCTTGGTCAGGAAGGGGGGTAAATCCTCAGGAGGGCAAGTGGTTAAGGCACCAAAAAAGGTGCATGCATATTTTTGTAAACCAGCACACCACAATGTATAGTAATGTATTATCCTGTGTTGTGGCAGAAACGCACTACAGTCCATTTAACATGATTTCCTATGGAACATGTTCACACCTATGCTTTGTTGAGCTGCTGCATTTTTGGAAAGGGTCAGGGACGTTTTAAAAGCAAAAAGCAGCATTTTTGTTACAATAGATTTCAACAGAGAATCTGCTGAAATGCATGGTAGAGCACTTTTGCTGCTTTTTGCATTTTCATTCTGGCCAGCAACAAAAAAAATTCCAAAAAGAAAAGCTGAACAGAAACGCAAAACGTGTTAAAAACTAGTCAAAAATTATTGGTTGTGGCTGTAAATTTAAATTTGTGTTTGGATTCTCAGATGGATGCGTCACCTGGTACGCGGAGAGAGGGGGGTAGGAAATCAAAATTATTAGATTATATAATGATTGAACATAGACAATTGGAGTCGTTGGTTAGTGCCAACATAGAGGTTGCTTCTATTTCTGATCATGCTCCTGTCACAATGAGACTACGGGTAGGAGGGAATCAGGATAAGATAACTACTGTATGTGGAGATTAAATGAGATGCTTATACAGGATCCTGAATTAGAGAAAAGGTTAAGGCAGGAAATTGAGCAATTTTTTTAGCTCAATGAGACTGAGGAGGTGTCGGTGGCTACAATCTGGGAGGCACATAAAGCATAGCAGAGGAATATTGATTTTTATGGCAGCAGAAAAAAAAAGTAAGCATGAGGGACAAATATAAAGACGGTGATGGAGGAACTCTACAAGTTAGAACAGTCACATAAAAATAAGACAGGTACAGATATATATCATAAGATAATTATTAAAAGAGAATAATTAAAAGATCTTATGGAACAGAAGTCGAAAAGGATATTCAGCAGGGTATCAAAAGAAAGATATCAGTGGTGGAATAGACCTGGGAAATACTTGATGAGGAAGCTAAAGGAAAAGAAATCCAAAAACTTTATAGAAAACATTAAAGACGACAAAGGAGAAATGGTGTATGCCACCACTGAATTGCCAATAGGTTCCAAAAATATTATAGCCAGCTGTATGATGTGAGCCCTACAAACCAAAAGGAAACGGAGAAGGAAAAGAAGAAAAACAGACAGAAATATTTCAATGAAGTGGAGTTGCCAAAAATGGCAAAAGAAAAATTAGAGGCCCTAGCAAGACCTATTACACCAGAGGAAATCACCATGACCCTAAAAAATATGGCTAAAGGAAAGAGCCCTAGCCCAGATGGATATACTGTGGGTTATTATGAAAAATTTAGAGATCTCCCAGTCCCTAAAATGTGTGGATACATGAATGCAATAGGGGAGGGGCTGGAAATGAGGGAGGGGTCACTGCAGGCACATAACGATTATACTCAAAGAAGGGAAAGATAGCACACAGTGTGCCAGTTACAGGCCCATACCCTTACTAAACATTGACTCTAAATTGAATGCTACGGTATTGCAAGCAGACTGAAGGAGCTGATGCTGGAGTGGATACACCTGGATTAGGTAGGATTCATTCCTGGAAGAGAAGGTAGGGACAATGGCCTGAGATCATTGCTCCTCCTACAAAAGGTAAAAAGAGAGAAAATGCTGACATTATTCCTGTCAATTGACGCCGAAAATGGTTTTGACAGGGTTAATTGGGGTTTCGTGATCGATACAATAGAGGTCTTAGAAATAGGGCCTAAAATGTTAAGGTGGATAAAAGGGCTTTATAGCGCTCCTTCAGCAGTGGTCAAAGTCAATGGATCCTTATTTCAGTTCTTTATATATTTAACGGAACCAGGCAAGGATGTTCCCTTTCTCCTTTATTATTTGTTTTATCCCTGGAACCTGCCCTGGCGAGGGTAAGAAAGTGTGTAGACATAGCAGGAATAAAGATAGGGGAAGAGGAGCATAAAGTGGCAGCATACGCAGATGACATGTTGTTCTATATTGTAAACCCTAGAATAACTTTGCCTAATTTAATGAGATTATTAAAACAGTATGGCGAGCTATCAAATTTGAAGATAAACCCTGCAAAGTCAGAGATCTTAAACATCAATATACCAAAGGCTGAGAAGCTGAGTCTACAAAAAGACTTCCATTTACTTGGAGGGAAAAGGAAATAGGCTATTTGGGAATAAAATTAACTCCTTCAATAAAAGCTCTGTACCAGGCAAATTATATCCCATTATTAAATGAAATAAAAGGGAAGCTGGGGAGACTGTCAAAAAGTGGAGCTTCTTGGATAGGTCGTATAAATCTGGTAAAGATGGTGATAGTACCAAACTCCTGTATAAGTTACACATGCTCCCAGTACACCTACCAGGATCTTTCTTTGGAGTAATAAAGAAGATGATACTTAAGTTTATCTGGGCAAACAAAAAACTAAGAATTAGGTATGATTTATTGTGTAGGGCAAAAGAAAATGGGGGCTTGGGTATGCCTAATGTTAAGAAATATTATCAAGCGGTGATATTATCATGGGTGAATATGTAAGGGATTTTGAGTAAGGCACAGTTAGAGAAGATGTTTTGGGTACTACATAAATATTGCACATTAGATGTGAATATTAGTCCACTGACAAAGACAGTTTTAAGCGTTTGGGATAGAATGTATAAGCAAAAGATGGAAATACAATTCAGTTACGATTCCCTTGGTTGGAACACAGTATTTCCCCCTAGGGAAGTGTAATATTTGTGGGAAATGGATTAAAGATAAGAATGCACGTTTGAAGAATATACTGAACAAGGGGAAATTGCACACAATTTCAGATTTAAAGAAAAAAAAAAAGATTTATTTTTTACATTAGACGAGTGGCGGTATGGCCAATTAGGTCATTTTGTCTCAATGCTCCCACAACCACTGAGGTCATCAGAGGATCTGTATCCCTTAGAAAAACTGCTGAATGTAACTACAGTTCCTAAACAGGGCACCTCCAGGATTTATAAGATTTTTATGGATATGGAGAGTACCTATCCTCCCCAGTTCTTGGAAAAATGGGAACAGGAGCTTGGAACAAAATTTAATGAGCAACAAAATAATAAAATATTTAAATTAACACATGAGGTGACTAATATGAGCATCTTTGAGATGAATTATAAATGTTTGTCTAGATCGTATATTACACCGAGTAAGGCAGAAAAATAACAAGTAGATGTTTCACCTTTGTGTTGAAGAGGATGTGGGGAAAAGGAAACAATGGTACACATATGGTGGGATTGCCTGGAAATACATTAATTACTGGTAGGGAATATTATAATATATTCAGGAAATATGTAGGAATACTGTACAGAGAAACCCGTGGACATGTTTAATTTATATATTTGAACCTTTAGTAAAACTACATAAGAACAGGGTACTATATCATCTAATCAGTGCGGCTAAGAGCTTGATTCCCAAATTCTGGCTAGCCAAGAATAAATTACGTGGTTAACAGAGTGGAAAATATTTACAAGATGGAAGAGTTGTGTTTTACTGAGGAAGATAGAATAGAAAAATTTAGGAAAACATGGAGTAGATGGTTAATTTTCAAAACATTGAAAAGATATCTGGAACTGTTGGGAATATAGATGGAAGAGTATTAGAGGGAGTGTCAGGAATGGACTTGCCAATAGTGGTGGGACTCACCTGCCTTGTGGGCTGCAGTACCAGGGCTGGCCAGCGGGTGCTCTCAACAACCAGAGGTTCACTTCGGCAATTGGCCATCACCTGGGGCTGATTGCAGGTGTATTTAAGGGATGGCCAGACCTGCAGTCTGTGCCTTGGTGTGTGTTTTTCCATGGGCCCCTGTATCTTGTAACCTGCGTTCCTGTTCCTGTTTCTGCCTCTGCCTGACTTGTTGCCGACCCTGCCTGATCCTGACCTCTGCTGACTTCTCCTGTTTTGATCCCTGGCTTGTGACCCTGACCATTCTCTCCGCCTGCTCCTCCTGTACCTACCTGCCCGATAGTTATCTACCCGGCCTGCCTGATTACGTTGTGCTCTATATGTGTATGTACCTGTGTATCTGTATCAGTTTAGGTTTGTTTCACCTTGTTGTATGTATTTGTGTTAGCTTGGGGTTTGGTGCACTGCGTTTATGTTTGTATTGTTAGTCTTTAATAAATTGTCTTATTTATACCATATCTGAAGCTTGCGTTTCCCTGTGTCAGTCCACACACTTCTGGTCACACCTGCATCCCTGACATTACACCAAGGCCAAAAACCTGACCAGAAGTGGCTGCACAGGGAGGCCATCTTGGCTTATTGTTGCTGGGAAGGATGGATCTTGATGAGGTGGTGTATTTATCTTTGCTAGTGTTTGCTAGTGCCATTGATCCAGGTTTGTGCTGAGTTGGCTCGGTCCTGTACCCCTGAAAGCAGGGATGACTTTTTTCCCCCATTTAGTGTGGATCAAGTGGAATCACTGGTATGGTTGTTGGAGGATGATCCAGATTGTTTCCATGAGCACTATGCAGCATGTCCATCACATGTGCTTATGGATTGCATAAAGGCAGTCTTGCCAGACGACTCGGTGCCCGCAGTCTTGCCAGACGACTCGGTACCCGCAGTCTTGCCAGACGACTCGGTGCCCGCAGTCTTGCCAGACGACTCGGTGCCCGCTGTCCCACCAGTTGACTCAGAGCCCGCTGTCGGGCCGGTTGACTCAGAGCCCGCTGTTGTGCCTGGTGACTCAGGGCCCGCGGTCTTGCCAGATGACTCGGAGCCTGCGGTCTTGCCAGATGACTCAGAGCCTGCGGTCTTGCCAGATGACTCGGAGCCCGCGGTCTTGCCAGATGACTCGGTGCCCGCGATCTTGCCAGACAATCCAATGCCTGATGACCCAGTGCCCACTGTCATGCCTGGTGACCCGATGCCCGCTGTCGTGCCTGATGACTCGATGCCCGCTGTTGTGCCTGATGACTCGATGCCCGCTGTCGAGCCAGACGATCCAATGCCTGATGACACAGTGCCCGCTGTCATACCTGGTGACCCGATGCCCGCTGTTGAGCCAGATGGCCCGGTGCTTGCCGCCCTGCCTGGTTGCCCGATGCCCGCCGCTCCGCCTGGGGGCCCGGTGCCCGCTGCTCTGCCTGGTGGCCCGGTGCCCACCGCCCTGCCTGTGGGCCTGGTGCCCGCTGATCCGCTGGTGGCCCGGTGCTTTCTGCCCTGCCTGGGGGCCTGGTGCCTGCTGCTCCGCCTGGTGGCCCGGTGCCTGCTGCCCTGCCTGGTGGCCCGGTGTCTGCTGCCCTGCCTAGTGGCCCGATGCCCGCTGCTCCGCCTGGTGGCCCGATGCCCGCCGCTCCCCCTGGGGGCCCGGTGCCTGCCACTCCGCCTGGGGGCCCGGTGCCTGCCACCCTGCCTGGTTGCCCGGTGCCTGCTGCTCCGCCTGGTGGCCCGGTGCCCGCCGTCCTGCCTGGGGGCCCGGTGCCCGCTGCTCCGCCTGGTGGCCCGGTGCCCGCTGTTCCGCCTGGTGATCTGGCGTCCAGCCCGACGTGCCTCCGTCCGGTGCCCAGCCCGACGCGCCTCTGTCCGGTGCCCAGCTCGAAGTGCCTCCGTCCGGTGCCCAGCCCGATGTGCCAGTCTTTGATATCCCGCCAGTCACCGGACCCGGGCGGTGGAACATTTTGCCCAGCTAGGACTGTTTGGAGCGTCCTGAGGCCGCTCCTTGAGGGGGGGTACTGTCAGGAATGGACTTGCCAATAGTGGTGGGACTCACCTGCCTTGTGGGCTGCAGTACCAGGGCTGGCCAGCGGGTACTCTCAACAACCAGAGGTTCACTTTGGCAATTAGCCATCACCTGGGGCTGATTGCAGGTGTATTTAAGGGATGGCCAGACCTGCAGTCTGTGCCTTGGTGTGTGTTTTTCCATGGACCCCTGTATCTTGTAACCTGCGTTCCTGTTCCTGTTTCTGCCTCTGCCTGACTTGTTGCCAACCCTGCCTGATCCTGACCTCTACTGACTTCTCCTATTTTGATCCCTGGCTTGTGACCCTGACCATTCTCTCCGCCTTCTCCTCCTGTACCTACCTGCCCGATAGTTATCGACCCGGCCTGCCTGATTACGTTGTGCTCTATATGTGTATGTACCTGTGTATCTGTATCAGTTTAGGTTTGGGTTTGTTTCACCTTGTTGTATGTATTTGTGTTAGCTTGGGGTTTGGTGCACTGCGTTTATGTTTGTATTGTTAGTCTTTAATAAATTGTCTTATTTATACCATATCTGAAGCTTGCGTTTCCCTGTGTCAGTCCACACACTTCTGGTCACACCTGCATCCCTGACAGGGAGTTCTAATGGAGTACCCGACAGAGAGAAGGAGATAGAAGGGAAGGGATACAGATATAGATAGATAATCATGAGAATGGGATAGAAACTAGGAATTTGGATATAGACTGGGGTGACTGGTGACTGGGGTGATTGAGGAGGGAGGGAATAAGATGATGCAATAGGAATTTATGTACTAGTGAAGTTCTTTTTATTCATTGATAAAGTGCAGCGCTAATAAATATACATGGATAACAGGTAGGTTAATATGTATTTCCAATATATAATAGATCAAAGAAGTTCATGTAGTATATTAAATTGATGATCCACTCAGCAGCAGATTTCAAACAGGCTTGTGACAGGAACGGATAATAAAATTGCGCACTCACCGGAAGAGCATAGGTAATGCGCATATAATTTATAACCCCCAGGATCTTTTTAAGTAGGCGGAATATATGGGTGAGCATCCATCTATGAATTAGTCATCAAGTCTTGGGATAGTATGGAAATCTGCTGGGTCCAGAGGTCCCCTTAAGGATGAATGGGTGCTCAGCCTGGATACAGGGCTCCCTTCCTCTTGATGTTGAAATTCAATGGGGGTAATCTGCAAGTTTAATCGCTCCAAGTGGGAGCCAAAAAACAGGTGCCCATAGTGTAGTATTTAAAGTGTTTATTCCAGTAAATATAAAAACAGACAGGGTAGTATTGCACAATAACTTCAAGATTATTGCAGAGTTAAGCAGCAGCACTGACCCTATTAAAGATGGCCGCCGGGCTTCCTTGTGGCTCCGGCGGCAGTGACGTCATGTTCGGTCAGCTCCTCCTTAGGCCTTTCATGCATAGCACATCATCAGAGGGGAGGCTAACAGCAACGTGATTGACGTCTACTTCTTATATAGGGAAAATGGCACGTGCGCATTACGCCGCCGCCATTTTGTTGGAGACCATGGAGTGAGCATGAGTGACTCCGAAAACGCCATTTTGCCATGGATAAAATCAGTCAGCGGACGCTGTTGATAGAAACAGCGGCTATACATCTGTCCTTTATTGACAGAGATGAAATTAGGTTGCGAGGGGTAATCTCTGGCTTAATATTTATTCAAAACTGAATAATCTGCAATATGCAGGTACCAAAAAGGCTACTATTAAATATAAGTCAAGTAGCTGGCAGCAATTTAAATTGCATATATGGAGACTGGTAGTATATTATATAAATATATATTGAATCGTGATTTAATTCATCTCAAAAAAGATACTTACTTAAAATCCATATAAATAGAGGTTAATAAAAACTGGGATAAAGGATATATGGATAAAAATCACGGCAGAATAGGGCGCTCAGAACCTAGCATCAAATTGCGTATAATGAAGTTGAATACAATAAAGGAATGAAATTCCATAATATATAAAAAAATATTCATAATAAAACCTAATCCCATTAATATGACATATAAAATACATAATATCAAATATTGATCCAGACTGTAAAATCATAAAATGTGGATGGTTACTAAAAATGGTAAAGTAAAATATAGACTAGGATAAGACTGAACATGATGCTTAATGGGTATTCATATAAATGTATTCCAATGATAAGTATAGTATATACAAATATTGGTGAAGTGATATAAAAAAAATATAAAAGATTTTTAAAAATCATATATATAAAAATATATATAAAACTTTTAAATAGAATAGGGATGAATAATAAATACTAAAAATCAGAATAAAACACAGAATATAAACTAGTTTTTAATCACAAGGTTTCAACTATTAGCGATAAAGCAGTTGACATCTACGTCTATGGTATGTCCAAGGGGGGTGTAAAGTATTGAGTTCAAACACCCACTTGGTCTCTGCTTGTGAAACCGCACGTGTTTTGTTTATGCCCCTCCAAAGTGGAGTAATAATATCAATTCCCGTGAACTTGAGAGATGAAGGGTCTTTATTGTGGTATGTTCAGTAATGATTTGATAAAGAGTGTTCCCTAAAACCCTTTTTTATATTGGACACGTGTTCACGTAAACGGTCCCGTAATCTTCTAGTGGTCCTACCCACATATTGTTTCTGGCAGGGGCATTGTAGTAAATATACAACATGTCTACTGTAACAAGAAATAAAATTCTTGATAATATATGATTTGCCAGTGACATGTGAGGTAAATGAATCAATTCTGCATTTTCTTATGTTGTGACACTTACAAATAATACACCTATTGCAGGGGTGGAATCCCTTAAGATCAGTGAACAATTAAATGTTTTTAGGAGGGTCCACTACATTGGGTGCAAGTCCATGTCTTATGGACATGACTTTGCGAAAAATAATTTCCAGTTTTTCTGGTAAGATATTGGATAAGACCGGATCCGTTTTTAAAATGTCCCAATTCTTTTTTATTATCTTGCTAATAGACTTATGTTGTATTGAGTATGTAGTAATACAGGGGCAAACCTTTGCTTGTACTGGTCTAAGATTATTCTGCAGCATTTCATTCCTATCCAAGTTAGCAACAGTGTTAAGAGTGTTGTCAAGAATGGCGTTATTATATCCCTTTTCCAGAAATCTATTTTTCAAAATTGTGGCCTGAGAGTGATAGGTGTCTACATCCATGCAATTGCGTCTGATCCTCATAAATTGGCCTTTTGGTATATTTGCCAACCAAGTGGGATGATGGCAACTATCAATGGGGATGTAACTGTTGCGATCAGTATTCTTAAAACATTATTTTGTAACAATTTTCCATTAATATTCATAAGTGTTAGGTCCAAGAAATTAATGTCATGTTTACTATAGGAGTAATTCAGACTGATGTTAAGCTTATTGTTATTTAAAGCGCCAAAGAAGTTAATGAGGGATTCCTCATCCCCATTCCATAAGAGGAGGATATCGTCTATATATCTCTTATACATCAAAGAAGGTTTTAGGGAACACTCTATCAAATCATTACCGAATATACCACAATAAAGACCCTTCCTCTCTCAAGTTCACGGGAATTGATATTACTCCACATTGGAGGGGCATAAACAAAAACACGTGCGGTTTCACAATCAGAGACCAAGTGTTTGAACTCAATACTTTACACCCCCTTGGACATAACATAGAAGTAGATGTCAACTGCTATATCGCTAATAATTGAAACCTTGTGATTAATAACTAGTTTATATTCTGTGTTTTATTCTTATTTTTAGTATTTATTATTCATCCCTATCCTATTCTATTTAAAAGTTATATATATTTTTATATATATGATTTTTAAAAATCTTTTATATATTTTTTATATCACTTCACCAATATTTGTATATACTATACTTATAATTGGAATACATTTATGTGAATACCCATTAAGCATCATGTTCAGTCTTATCCTAGTCTACATTTTACTTTACCATTTTTAGTAACTATTCACATTTTATGATTTTACAGTCTGGATCAATATTTGATATTATCTATTTTATACTTCATATAAAATGTTCATCATGTTCAGTCTTATCCTAGTCTATATTTTACTTTACCATTTTTAGTAACTATCCACATTTTATGATTTTACAGTCTGGATATTTGATATTATGTATTTTATACTTAATATATTAATGGGATTATGTTTTATTAAGAATATTTTTTATATATTATGGAATTTTATTCCTTTATTGTATTCAACTTCATTATATGCAATTTTATGCTAGGTTCTAAGCGCCCTATTCTGCTGTGATTTTTATCCATATATCCTTTATCCCAGTTTTTTATTAACCTCTATTTATATGGATTTTAAGTAAGTATCTTTTTTGAGATGAATTAAATCATGATTCAATATATATTTATATAATATACTACCAGTCTCCATATATGCAATTTAAATTGCTGCCAGCTACTTAACTTATATTTAATAGTAGCCTTTTTGGTACCTGCATATTGCAGATTATTCAGTTTTAAATAAATATTAAGCCAGAGATTACCCCTTGTAACCTCATTTCATTACTGTCAATAAAGGACAGATGTATAGCCGCTGTATCTATCAACAGCATGTGCTGACTGATTTTATCCATGGCAAAATTGCATTTTCGTAGTCGTGCATGCGTACTCCGCGGTCTACGACAAAATGGCGGCAGCGTAATGCGCACGTGCCATTTTTCCTATATAAGAAGTAGACGTTAGTCACGTTGCTGTTAGCCTCCCCTCTGATGATGTGCTATGCATGAAAGGCCTAAGGAGGAGCTGACAGAACGTGATGTCACTGCTGCCGAAGCCACGAGGAAGCCCGGTGGCCATCTTTAATAGGGTCAGTGCTGCTGCTTAACTCTGCAATAATCTTGAAGTTACTGTGCAATACTACCCTGTCTGTTTTTATATTTACTGGAATAAACACTTTAAATACTACACTATGGGCACCTGTTTTTTGGCTCCCACTTGGAGCTATTAAACTTGCAGATTACCCCCATTGAATTGCAACATCCAGAGGAAGGGAGCCCTGTATCCAGGCTGAGCACCCATCCATCCTTTAAGGGGACCTCTGGACCCAGCAGATTTCCACACTATCCCAAGACTTGATGACCAATCCATAGATGGAAGCTCACCTATATATTCTGCCTACTTAAAGAGATCCTGGTGGTTATAAATTATATGCGCATTACCTATGCGCTTCTAGTGAGTGCGCAATTTTATTATCGGTTCCTGTCACAAGCCTGTTTGAAATCTGCTGCTGAGTGGATCATTCATTTAAATATACTTCATGAACTTCTTTGATCTATTATATATTGGAAATACATATTAACATACCTCTTATCCATGTATATTTATTAGCACTACACTTTATTTATCTGTGTCTATTTGAAGGTTTACTGTAGTTACCTTTAGTGTGTCAACTGCTGACATAGAACGCTCACTTTATTTATCTGTCTTTTTATTCATGTGTGCATTAGATACTCTTTTTGTATTGAAAAAATTTAATAGAAGATATCAGTTAAAATAAAAAACGCATCAAAAATATGTGTAGAAAAACACAAAATGAATTGCGAAAAACACTGTTTAACGGACAAAAAGCAAACTGCATAGATGTGAACCTAGCCTTAGGCCTGGTTCACACCAATGCATTTTTTAGTGCTTTTTGCTGAAACGTACTACAGTCTATTTAACATGGTTATCTATGGGACACATTCACATCTATGCTTTTTTGAGCACCTGCATTTTTGGAAAGAGTTTAAACGACTGTTTAAATGTAAAAAGCAGCATTTTTCCTACTATAGAGTTCAATGAAGACGGTGCTGAAATGCATGTAGTGTGCCACATTTTGTGTTTTTATGCTGCCCAGCAACAAAAACATTTCCCCTGTAACCAAAAAAAAAAAATGCAAAACGTAGCAAAAAACGCATGTGTATAAAAAAAAAAAAAAAAAAAACTTAAAGCAAAATGCGAAAAGCATTGCAAAAACGGAACGAAAGCAAACTGGCATAAGAAAAAATTATTCCTCAGTACACTGACTTACATAACACACTTGTTCACACATTAGCAATTAGACATTTTAAATATAAAAAATCATAACAAACAGTATAAAGTCACATTCTAGCTTTTCTGCTACAGCTACTGGGTACTGCTACCTGAATCCTAAATTAGTATCAGGCCATGTTGGAGGGCTGCCTGCTGTGCTATAATTCAGACATTCAATGTGATCCACTCCACTAGGCACAAACCACTATTCTACTGATTGTCTCTCTGTCTTGGTAATTACACTCATCTGATAAGGTCAGGAACAGAATACTTTGTGAAGTGGATCATTTTGAAAGACCTACATTTTCAGCCACAATTTTATTTTACTTTTAGTGGTAGATTGTTGGTCAAACTTCAAAATTGCAATGTGTGTCCAATCTGTGCAATGCAGACCCAGTATTGCCCAATTTTCTTTTTCTTTTTTTTTTTTAATTCTTAAAGGATAAGTTCACCTTTGGAAACATGTTCATCCTCCCCTCCCTGTGACAGAGGGCCAGGGCACCTATCCCCACACCCACAATTTGAAAAGAGTGCAGACATGCATGGCTCCACCCACATGGCCATGTCATTCATTCACAGAATTCTGGAAATTAATAGACCACAATGAACTGCGAGGGTGCTGGTGAGCATCCTCATAGTTCATTAATACTTCCTGGACTGAAGTAACTGCCTGCCCATATGGGAGGTATGGCCAGCTGCACTGACAATCTGCAGGAGCCGGACATTGCACCCATGATCTGCTGATCATGGTGTAATGCTTTACTGGTTCCTGAAAAAAAAATTATTAAATTAACATTTTTAAATTTATTTTAAACTGAACATATCCTTTAATGGAAACCTGTACTCATAGAAAAATGTGAACTGCCAATAACTTACCTCTTCTTCAGTACTTTATGAGTCACTGACCCACAAAAAGTATGTAGATCAGAAATTCTGACCTTGCTTGCCGCAATCAAATATTAAATAATTGGATCTTTATGGTAACAAGAATTTTCTAAAACAAATCACCAATATCAGTCTCTGTCAGCATAGGCCTACAGAAATCTTCCCTAAGGCTAGGTTCACACCTATGCAGTTTGCGTTTGAGCCGTTTCTGCAGTGCGTTTTTATTTTATTTTTTTTCTTGTTGCTACGCAGATTTAAAAACACAAAATGTGTAAAAAATGTAGCAAAAACGCACTACATGCTTTTCTGCAGAGTTTCCATTGAAGTCTATAGAACAAGAAATGCTACTTTTTGCATTCAAAAAAGTACCTGGCCCTTTCCAAAAAAACGCTCTGGGTGAAAATGCGATGTGACCGTGTCCCATAGAAAATCATGTTAAATGGACATTTATGCAAAATGCTGCAGAAAACGCTTAGGTGTGAGCCTGGTTCACACCTATGAGGTTTTTGATGTTTTTAGCAAAAACCTAAGTTAGCTTGACCACTTGAGGAGTTTCTTTAGTCAACCACAACTTTTTTTTTTTTTCAAATTCCATTTAACAAGCTTTCCTACGGCACACGTTCACATCTATTCTTTTTTCAGCCATTGCATTTTGGGAAAGGGTCAGGGACTTTTTAAAACACAAAACGTAGCATTTTTGGTTCAATAAACTTCAATGGACATGCTGCAAAAACGCATTTAGTGCGTTTATGATGCGTTTTAAATTTTGTATTCCGCCAAACACCAAATTGGCCAAAAAAAGCATAAAAAATTAAAAACGCATCAAAAAAAGTATGTGCAAAAACGCAAAACACACCGCAGAAAAGGATCAAAAGCAAACTTAATAGATGTGAACCAGGCCTTAGACACACACGCTGCTGTGATTTGATCATCTCTGACCCTAGGTTCACACCCAAGCGTTTTCTGCAACGTTTTGCAGAAACGCAGTACAGTCCATTTAACCTGATTTCCTATGGGACATGTTCACATCTGCGTGTTTTCACCCGGTACATTTTTTGGAAAAGGTCTGGGTTTTTAACGCAAAAAGTTGCGTTTTTGGTTCTATAGACTCCAATAGAAACACTGCAGGAAAACATGTAGTGCTTTTTTTGCTGCATTTTTTGCCATGTTTTTGATGTGTTTTAAATCTTCCTAGCAACAGGAAAAATAAAAACAATTGTTAAAAAGATGCAAAACACATAAAAAACGCAGCTGCAAAAACGCAATGCAGAAAAGTCTCAAATGCAACCTGCATGTGAACATAGCCTTATAAGCTACTAGACTTCAATATACCAAGTGAGAGAGGAGTTGGGTCCCCAAATGTTTTAAGCAGACAGCAGGTTGTTGAACCAAGTGACATTCAAACAAGAATGATTTATCACTTTTTAATGACCTTACACTTTAATATACATGATAGTTTACTCTTACCAGCTAAACAAATAAGCTTCATGTCATCGCTATACAATTCATCACAACACTAGACTGCAGTGGTTCATATTTGCTTTTTCCTCACCATGATTTTCATATGGTATAGGACATAGTTAAATGTCATCAGAGGGGAAAAAAAAGGCTATTCAGCTTAGCCTTCAGCAAATATACTGGTTTCAGAAGGCCAGCTTTCCATATGCAAAAACTATTTTTACTGCTTCCAACTGAGACATTTTTATAAGCAAGGCTAACATAAGTCTGGTCAGGTGCTGAATACTAAAGAACTTGCTTGGCAGATCCTCTGCAGCTGAATGACTTGAATCACAAAATCCCCAGCTGAGTGTTTTGAAGCTAACAGCATTTACACTCTGCAAGAGGATCAATACTGCACTTCGATTGATTCTCTTTACTGGCAAAACCAGGATTATTCACAGTATGAGACTGTATTCCCAGTCTTATGCAGTCTTATTTTATGGGCTATAATGAAAAAGGCATGATGTCGTGTTTTCACATAGTTAAGGATGTGTAGGTGTGACAAGAGTGGATTGGCACTGCAGTGCTTAAAAACAGGTTAAAAATGATTGTCATCTACATTTGTTTTATGACTCCATAATATGGCTGACATATGGTGTCACAAAGAGCTGCTTGGCAATGACTCTGTACTGGCAATTACTTAGTAAAGTGTTTGCATCATGTTAATAAGTTTAGTAATAATAATAATTATGACAATAATAATAATAGCTCTTTTTCATATTTGTCTTTTAAGGACACTGCATTAAATTTTTTTGGGGACAATGGCTAAAAGATAAAGGTCCAGTGGTCCCTCAATTTGAACCCCAATTTAAACTGCTGCTGCTATATAAATCCTGAATAATAATAATAACTAGAACTGCTAAAGCCCAACTGCTTCCCAACCACCCTATAGCAGAACTACTGCTACAGGGCGGCAGGGCTGCACAAAATCATGTGTGTATATATATATATGTGTGTGTGATTTAGTATTTACGGGTAGGGGGCATGCGAGCCCTTCCCGCACCGCCATTGGAGGCTTCAGCTGTCAATGACCGGGTCCCAGCTGGTAATTACTATGAAACGCAACCAAAAACCTTTGCGTTGAATGCGTGCTTAGATACATTATCTCAATATTTAACAAATAATGACCACTGCTGCCACTTTAAATAAATAAACTATACATAAATAAATATAAATAATCCAGTGGCGCTGTGACCAGCTATTAAGTGAAACACATTTTCCAGTGATAAAATGTAATATAAAATGATATTAAAAAAATTAAAATATAACATCCATGTGATATAAATCACTCAATTAATAATTCATAATTAGTGTTGTAATCTTCCCAAACCAAAATCACCACATGCTCGTGAAACCGCCTTATCCCTTTTGGGTATGCACTCACCAGACCCACATACCTTCCACTCTCATGGTTGGCATGTATCGCTTGTGAAATCTCCAGTTGTGGAGATGGTGATTCTAGCTGGTGATTCCCCGCTGGTATCCGAAGATCACCCACTATCACTGATGGAGGAAATGTCTGTATGTAAACAATACACATCTCTTTCCTGTCAGCTCCAGCACACTGCTTTGTATTGCTCTGCATAGCAGAGCAATACAAAGCAGTGTGCTTACACAGTAAAGCACAACACACAGCAAAACACACAAAGCACACAGTTAACCCTTTGATTGCCCCAGATGTTAACCCCTTCCTGCCCAGTGTCATTAGTACAGTGTTAGTGCTTTTTATTTGCACTGATCAATGTATTAGTTACGCTGGGGATGGCAGCGGCAGCTAGTCAGTTCCCCCGCAGTGTCAGAATGCCTGCGGCAGTCCTGTTGTAAGTCGCTAGTATATATATAAAAAAAATTCCGGTATATATACCACCATTTGTAGACGCTATAACTTTCATGTAAGCCAATTAATTTACACGTATTTGGATTTTTTTTAGCAAAGACATGTAGCAGAATACATTTTGGACTAATTTTATGATGAAATTTGATTTTTTAAATTTTTTTACTGGATATGTCAAAAAGGCAAAAATATTGTTTCTTTTTCAAAATTGTCAGTCTTTTTTTTGTTTATAGGGCAAAACATTAAAAAAACGCACAGGTGATCAAATACCACCGAAAGAAAGCTTTATTTGTGGGAAAAAAAGGGCATACATTTCATGTGGGTGCAGCATTGCATGACCGTGCAAATGTCAGTTAAAATAACGCAGAGCAAAAAATGGCCTAGTCTGGAAGGGGGGTAAATCCTCTGGAAGGAAATTGGTTAAATAACATTTAAAAAATATTTTGCTAATAGGTTTAACAATAAAAAGTAATTTTCTCTGCATTACTTTCCCACCTCCTTTACGACATGTCTTTTGCAGACTCAACCCTGGTTCACACTGAATCCGACTTTGAAATCATTCGACTTCACTTGAAGTTGCACAATTTTAAAGGCGCAGGTCACTGTGATTTCAGGTGCAACTTGGCTGACATCTGTGCTACTTCATGCACAGATGTCTATGCAAGTCACTGCTGAAATTGCAAAAAATAGTGCAGGAATGTTTTTTTCAAATCAGAGTCGCACCAATTTTAACGGTTCCACTGCCGACAATAGGGTGTGACTTGTAACTGTTAAATTGCATAACAAGTCACATTGGTGTGGACCAGGGCTTAGTGCTCTGCCATTAAATGATAAACTTTTTTCAAGTTGTTTGATGCCCAGCATCATGCAACCCACTTCCTGTGAGTCCAGGCTGTCACAGACACATCATCATGCCAACCAGCAGGATTTAGGATATGTCATGTTTCACATGACTGTCATATGCCTTTAAGTGTTCTTTGTATTTTGTCTCTGCTCCTCCCTTTCCTTTGGTTTAGTTCATGCTGTATAGATAGCCCCACCCTTTTAATCATTTCCCAGTAATGCATTTCAGCTTCAAGTATCATGTCTCATGAAGCAGATCAAATTATGATCTTTTGACCTATCTGATGTTCATTGTTGTAAGATTCTCTCAGTTTATGGAATAAACTTCACAAGATCTACAAGGTGTCGTCTGCATTGAGTCTTTGCCTGAGTTATTCAACTAAGATTGGAGTTATCGCTATCTCATCACAATTGTAAGTTACATAGATCACACTTTCAATGCTTAGATTGGAGAGACAGAACAGGATATACTGTATATAATGAGATTTTTTTATACATAGGTACTGTTATAAGATCTCATCATAGTACTCGTGATAATGCTTTCATCTCCTGTATCCCCAAAAGGCAAATACTCTTTTTATTCAGGCGTCATCCAGGGTCAGTTGCTACCTTCCGTTGTTGACACAAATCACTGTGCTTGCTAAGTAGCCTTCATCTGTTTGGCGGTGTGTAAACATACAGTATAGTCTTGCAAAGATCAGCGTCCTGTTGTTGCATTTTAATTTTGAGCAACCAGAGAAATAAAGAGTTACTAAAGCTCCACTCTAGCAGAGAGGAGAGTGAGGAAATGTTTTTCTCCTGCCTTCATCACACTGACAACATTATTCCAGTTTCTACCTCTCAAACCTAGGATTGGATTTTAATGACTATTTCTTTAATGATAAAAGTACAATTTGAAAAAATATTCTGTATATTGTGACATGTCAAGGATTTATCCATGTAGAATTTTAGACTCGATTCACAATAATGCACATGTTATCGTGTTCTGCTTTATAGCAGGCCATTTACTGTGAATGTCCCTATCAAATGTCAATGCATCATCAATACCTGTGCTATTTTTGGCTAATGCAGTGCTTAACAGCATACAGCATCTATAGATATGAAGAGAGACCTACATTTACTGATAAGCCTTCTTTAAGTGCAAGAAGTTAAGTTAAATGCAAAATTTTTACGTGTGACAAATTTGCATTTGTTTCCACTGCCTTTGTATACTAACATTGATACTCTCTTCACAACTAAGACATTCAGTCAAGCTAACCGCTTGCCGACCGCCCTAGAGCAGAACTACAGGGGGGCGGCAGGGCTGCGCAAAATCACACACACATATATATATATACACATCGCTGAGTGAACTATTGGTGCTTTATAAATACTGTATAATAATAATAATTATTATATATATATATATATATATATATATATTTGTGTGCACGCACAGGCCTACCCGTGCCGCTATTGGCAGCTACAGCTGTCGATCACTGGGTTCCATCCGGAAATTCCCCGCTGACACCTGGTGATCGCTGAGGAACAGTGGAAGGGGAGAAATCTGTGTGTAAACAATACAGATTTCTCCCCTGTCAGCACGAACAGGCTGCTTTGTATTGCTCTGCACAGCAGAGCAATACAAACCAGCATGTTTCCCTACTAAAACACAACACAGCGCACAAAATAAAACAACACAGAGCACACAGTTAACCCTTTGGTCGCCCCAGATGTTAACCCCTTCCTGCCCAGTGTCATTATTACAGTATCAGTGATTTTTATTATCACTGATCACTGTATTAGTGTCACTGGGGATGTCAGTGGCAGTTAGTCAGTTCCCCCAGTGTCAGAATGCACGCCGCAGTCCCACAGTCCCACTATAAGCTGCTGATCACCTCCATTACTACTATACCATTTAAAAAAAACTAATTCCAGTATATACTGCCATTTGTAGACGCTATAACTTTCATGTAAACCAATTAATTTACATGTATTGGTATTTTTTTTTTTTTAGCAAAGACATGTAGTAGAATACATTTTGGCCTAAAGTTATGCCGAAATTTGATTTTTAAAATTTTTTTACTGGATATATTTCATAGCAAAAAGTAAAAACTATTGTCAGTCTCTTTTGTTTATATAGCAAAAAAAAAAAAACACAGAGACGATCAAATACCACCAAAAAAAACCTTGTTTGTGGGAAAAAAAGGACATAAATTTCATTTGGGTGCAGCGTAGCATGACTGCACAGTTGTCAGTTAGCACAGCGCCGTATAGCAAGAAATGGCCTGGACAGGAAAGGGGGGGGGGGGGTAAATCCTCTGGAGGGCAAGTGGTTAAAGTGATTCTAAAGGCTCAGTTTTTATTTTTAAAAAATAGCAAACATGTCATACTTAGAGTTGCCACCTCATCCCTTTAAAACTAAATAAATATTAATTACACTGTAGATGATTAAGGTGGCAATTAAACTCACTTGCCTTATCTGCATTAAATTGTACCCTGAACCTGTGTAATTAATATGTGTTTAGTTTTAAAGGGATGAGGTGGCAACCCTAGTCATACTTACCTGCTTTAATGGTTTGCACAAAGTAGTCCAGATCCTCCTCCTCTCGGGTCTCCCGCTGATGCTTCTGGCAAGCCCCCATAGCAAGCGGCACTCATGCAAGCTCACTCCTGAGCCGACTTTATTTTATATGCTCATAAGATACACAGAGCAGGGCTTGGCCCTGATTTCTGCCCTCTGCTCCTTCCTCACTGGCTGTGATCGACAAGAGTCATAGGCTCCCTATGCTGTGTTTTGAGGCAAAGAGAAGAGAGAGAGCCGAGAGAGCTCTCATGTACATTGCTGGAATGAGATTGGGCTCAGGTAAGTATAAGGAGGGATGGGGGGAGCTGCTTGCAGGAGTTTTTTTTATTCTATGCATGAAGGTACACAACCTTCTGTCTTTAGAACCACTTCAATTCTGGCACCACAGCATGCATTATATTTGCCTTGTGGCACATTGCCATTCATTCTGAAGGGTACCCCAACACGTACATACTGTGTAAAGGAGAGCATCTGCCCTTCAGTGCAACACAATTCACAGATGTGAACATTAATATTCAGTAGTGACCTTGAGTCATTAAAAAATGCCAAAATAACTTAGAGAATATGCCATGTACAGTATGCAATGTTATATTTGCTAAAACTAATGTAAACTGGTATAGTAGCATAATGATTATTGCAAAGGTGATAATTGCAAAAGAAACTGAAGGAAACTCAATAAAGGGCACTGGTGGTGGTTCCATTTAAAAACTACCAGTGGCTGTTTCAGGCTGGTATTTGCTACAGTTTTTATTAGAATTACTGACATGGGCGACTAGCTCAGGTAGTTCTAACTATCTCGACTTTAAGAACATGTTCTTAAGGCAACAACAGAATCTTTAAAAAGGAATGCTAGTTCACAGAGTAGCAAGCTGGATGTTCTTAAGACCAACTTGAATTGGTCAGTGTTGGGCACATCTGTGCTAGGAAGCTGTCATGTTCCTGCATAGTACTATATCCCGACCCAATTTATCTGTTGGTATTCCAAGTCAGAAAACGAAATTCAAACAAAGGGACTATGGTGATGTCATTACCCAGATATTTCAATGGCCATATTTGTTAAATAACTTGTGTTACTGGTTTGGCAGACTCTGACGGAGAATTGAAAGACTAGTTCCCCATCAGGTTTGCCTTACTTTTGATTGAAGTGCAAGTCAGTGGGTGGATTCAAACGCTGCTGTTGGGCTGAAAAATGGTTATGGATCTGCCTACTGACATGCATGTCAATCAACATCTAAGTGAACCTCATATTTACTAATAAACACAGCGCATTAACAAAGTCCATAATATTAAGTGGTTCATGCTTTTGTGCTCCAATATAATATCACGTAGTCAAAAGAGAAAAACCAAAAAGAAATATCCCGTGCCTTGAAACAAAATTTCCACCACGTACTGCTCAGTGATCCCTCCCCTGTGGACTCCGCATTCACCAGATATGGTGGACTCTACATGGATTCTAAGTGGACCTGATGGAGATCTAGTGTCTCAGTTCTCCATCAAGTGCCATCCGCCCTTATTTCAAAACTCCTCAGCCATGCACCTGTTAGAGTGAAGAACCCGGTCATTCTGGGCACTAACAGAGTCATGTGCCTGTCTTTGACATGTATTAGGCACAAGCACCGTTAAGCTAAATGCTATGGTTTAACTTGCCATGCTGTGCCTATGACACCCTTTATGATTCCCTAAACACCCCCCCCCCAGCTGGTCTGAGTGACCAACATTTGTGAAACATAATTGATATATTAAGAGAAATGTAATGCTTTGTGATCATTTCCTACATCTAGGGACTGGTGTTATTTAAAACTCTTAGCGCTGCACAGAAGACTTTGGCAGTAGATTTGGAATGCACTATTTACAGTAGTCCCAGGACAATTTAGAAAATGTCATGCGATTTTGTTCTTTTGGCAGGTTAAAGTAAGAAATTGTTTCTGAAACACAATTTATTCTCACACACACACCACTTCATATTATTTCATAATTTCCACTGTCAGTCACTTTCCGGAGCATAACAATTATTATAAAACGTATCAGTGTTGCAGTGACAACTCAGACAGTCCCTTCTCCTTCTTCCGTAGTATTTAATCTGACATATCTCTTTGCTGTAAACAGGCAAAGAGCCATGTTTATGTGATGATAAATAAACACAGCACAGCTGTTCAATTTGTACAGTGCTGCTAAAACATGCAGTGTGTCTACATGGCGATAACTAAAAAGAGATCACAAATTGTACATGCTCGCAAGTACTTGGAGTAGCAAATTATAACATGAGAAATCAGAGAGGGGACCAGATTTTAAAGCTCAGTGGAGACATAGAGACTCTTCATTTGTTATCTCTGTTCCTACAATGATTTTGAGGGAAAGCAAACAAGATTTATTTTTTACAAATATGTCAAGAAACTTGTGGAGATATGAACCCATATTTCTCTCAGCAGTGGGCTAGTGTTTCAAAAGAGCTTTCATTGTGAAACACCAGTCTAGAGTTTTAGGACACCCATTTCCTTCAAACCTCTGGTACCCAAGAGGCAAAGCAATGTGTGTAGGAAGGTATGTGTAATTTACTGCCCCCAGTGAGGGCAACAAAGTAGATTACCACCTACCTACATCAGTGCAAAAGCAAAGAATTCATTAGTGGTTCATTACCACACAACATTCACTCAACTTACAAACATTTTCAAATATGATTCAATGAAAAACATTTGTTAGCGTTGTGTAAATCTCTGGTGTAAACATTGAAATATAGACTACATAGTATAAAAGGGAAATCAAAGAAACTGGTTAGTGGCATATCTATAAAATGGAAATGCCAACTGCAGAATAAGTCAAACATTATTTATTACAGGTACTTATACAGTCATGGCCGAAATTGTTGGCACCCTTGATATTTTTCCTGAAAATCAAGTATTTCACACAAAAAAGGTATTGCATTAACACATGTTTTGCTATACACATGTTTATTCCCTTTGTATGTATTGGAACAAATATAAAACAGAGGCAGAAAAGCAAATATGACATAATGTCACACAAAACCCCAAAAATGGGCTGGACAAAAGTATTGGCACCCTTAACTTAATATTTGGTTGCACACCCTTTGGAAAACATAACTGAAATCAGTCGCTTCCTATAACCATCAATAAGCTTCTGACACCTCTCACCCGGAATTTTGGACCACTCTTCCTTTGCAAACAGCTCCAGGTCTCTCTTATTGGAAGGACACCTTTTCCCAACAGCAATTTTAAGATCTCTCCACAGGTGTTCAATGGGATTTAGATCTGGGCTCATTGCTGGCCACTTCAGAACTCTCCAGCGCTTCTTTGCCATCCATTTCTGAGTGCTTTTTGACGTATGTTTGGGGTCATTGTCCTGCTGGAAGACCCAGGATCTTGGACGCAAACCCAGCTTTCTGACACTGGGCCCTACAGTGCGACCCAAAATCCTTTGGTAATCCTCAGATTTCATGATGCCTTGCACACAGTCAAGGCACCCAGTGCCAGAGGCAGCAAAACAACCCCAAAACATCATTGAACCTCCACCATATTTTACCGTAGGTACTGTGTTTTGTTCTTTGTAGGCCTCATTCCGTTTTCGGTAAACAGTAGAATGATGTGCTTTACCGAAAAGCTCTATCTTGGTCTCATCTGTCCACAAGACGTTTTCCCAGAAGGCTTTTGGCTTACTCAAGTACATTTTGGCAAACTGTAGTCTTGCTTTTTTATGTCTCTGTGTCAGCAGTGGGGTCCTCCTGGGTCTCCTGCCATAGCGTTTCATTTCATTTAAATGTCGACGGATAGTTCGCGCTGACACTGATGCTCCCTGAGCCTGCAGGACAGCTTGAATGTCTTTGGAACATGTTTGGGGCTGCTTATCCACCATCCGGACTATTCTGCGTTGCAATCTTTCATCAATTTTCCTCATCCGTCCACGACCAGGGAGATTAGCTACAGTGCCATGGGTTGCAAACTTCTTGATAATGTTGCGCACTGTGGACAAAGGCAAATCTAGTTCTCTGGAGATGGACTTGTAACCTTGAGATTGTTGATATTTTGCCACAATTTTGGTTCTCAGGTCCTCAGACAGTTCTCGTCTCCTCTTTCTGTTGTCCATGCTTAGTGTGGCACAGACAGACACACAATGCAAAGGTTAAGTGAACGTCTCTCCTTTTTATCTGCTTTCAGGTGTGATTTCTATATTGCCCACACCTGTTACTTGCCCCAGGTGAGTTTACAGGAGCATCACATGCTTGTAACATTCTTATTTATCCGCAGTTGTGAAAGGGTGCCAATACTTTTGTCCAGCCCATTTTTGGAGGTTTGTGTGACATTATGTCGAATTTGCTTTCTTTCCTCCCTTTTTTTGTTTTGTCCCAATACACACAAAGGGAATAAACATGTGTATAGCAAAACATGTGTTAATGCAATACGTTTCGTGAGAAATACATGATTTCCTGGAGAAATATCAAGGGTGCCAACAATTTCGGCCATGACTGTATAGTGCCATCAATTTACTCAGCGCTTTACATATATGTTATACATTCACATCAGTCCCTAACCCTCAAGGGGCATAACATCTAAGTTCCTTAACTTACATTCATACACATACTAGGGCCAAGTTAGACAGGATCCAATTAACCTACTGCCATGTCTTTGGAGTGTGGGAGGAAACCCATGCAGGCACAGGGAGAACATATAAACTCCAGGCAAGTGGTGCTGTGGTTGGGATTTGAACCAATGAGCTTAGTACTGCCAGGCAGATGTGCTAACCATTTAGCCACAGTGCTGCCCAAAAACCTTGTTTCTGTATATAGAATATAATTATATGTATATACAGACAACTTACTGCATACACAAGATCTGCATCCTGTATTGTAGTGTGACACAGTGGTTGTACTGTATGTCGCATAATGCATGGTAGTTAGTTGGCAGACTCATTAAAAACACTGTACTCTCCATGTGGCTTATATTTTATTGCAATAGTTGTTGAACAGTTTTTTTTTTAATGACGGTAATGACGGCGATCAGTGACTTATAGCGGGACTGAGGCGGATATTTTGACACTGAGGGGAACTGACTTGGTGTCACTGACATCCCCAGTGACACCAATACAGTGATCAGTGCTAAAAAAAAGGACTGACACTGTACTAATAGCACTGGACATGAAGGGTTAACATGAGGGGCAATCAAAGGGTTAACTGTGTGCTGTTTTACTATGGGGCTGTGTCTGTGTGCTTCACTGTAAGCACACTGCTTTGGATGGCTGTGCTGTGCACAACTATCCAAAGCAGTGTGCCCAAGCTCACAGGGAGGAGAACTGTTAGTAAACAAAACAGTTCTCCTCACCATCGGATATCCTCGGTAATCACCAGGCACCATCGAGTAATCACTGGCCGGGACCCAGTGATTGACAGCCACGGCTGCATCTCGCGCGCCCCCTCCCTGGAAATGCAAAATCACGTATATATACATGCTTATAGTGTTTCCAGTTTGTACCAATGTGGAACGCACTCCAGCTCCTGAGCGGGGCTGCGGCATTACCCTGCTAAGTTTATGCTTTAGTATTAGTGCCGATATGATTGTGGGCACAACAAAATGTGAGTGTGTTTCTTTGTTTTTAATGAGTAAAAGAGTGCCTTTTCGGTTTTCTGCGATGAGCCCCCTGTCAGGGAAGGGAAGGCTTGCCCTAGTTCAAATGAAGGTTCCCATGCATACATATGCACAAACAGAGACTGGCAACTAGCCAAGCAGATGTGCACGGACGAGGGCATAGGCGCACACACATGCGCTTATACAGTTGTGCTTCCAGGTGTGTGCTTGTCACCAATGCTGGCAATAAACAGGCTATTTAAACAGGCTGCAGTATTGATTCATTGCTGTTTGGTCTACAGATTCTGTGTGCTCATTCTTGATTCCTGTCTTTGACCTCTGATCCTGATCCAACTTGCTCCTGACCTCCATTTGTCTGCTACCTGCCCTGACCTCGTCTTTGGATTCTGCTTCTGCCTCCTGTTCTTCCCTGGCTGATCTCCCTTGCTGATCTGGCTTGTGACCCAACTATCCAGCTGTGTGCCATCTATGTCTGATCTGTCCGATCATTACCGACCCGGGTTATATGACCCTGCATCCCTCTCATCCAGCCTACTACAGCTCTTCAGTCCAGCAAGCTCACATCTAGTTCCTGCTTCCTGCTGCATACCCACAGTTTGCCTCCAACCAAGCTCCATGCCAGCTTATCTGCCACTAGCCTGTTCTGCTGTCATATCAACCTGCTGACTGCTGCTACCATGTTGACCACTGGACTGATCACAGGAACTGATACTTCGCAGTCCTCCTGAGACTGCTGTTCCACTGCCAATAGCCCTAGAGCTGAAGCTGTACGAGACCCCTTCCTCTTCATGACAGGCTCACTACCCCATGTATTTGTATGCATGAATGTATTGCAGTGGAGCCTTGGAGTCACAAAGAAGAATTGATTATTTTTATTTCTAAGCACTTTATATGAAAAAAGTCAATTAGTTGCAGAGAGTGTACTTGGCCAAAGGCTTCACTTTTTGAGCAAGTGATTCACAAGTTTTGGAATTGTGAATGGAGCACAAATTTTGAGTGAAGTTGGAGCACAACTGAATGTTCAGGGTAGAGCAAAGATGGAAATACATATTGCTGTTAATCCCTTTTGATATTGGACGAGCTAAGGATTCTATTTTAAGTGGAGCACATACCAAACTAATGGTGGACATTTTATATGGACATAACGTAAGTGGTTTTCACTTCACCATATATGCACTTTAGAATTTGGAGAACTTTTCATATGAAATGTGATATTTTGAGCACGTTTTACTTATGCACTTTATTGAGATTTATGGAATTTGTACTTATTGTTTTATAAATTGTAAGAAGATATATGAAATGTATATGCATTTATTTATAGTGTTAACACATGCACAGAGACACTTTATGGAGGAATTTTATCTCTTTATTGGTAATCACGTAGGATAGAGCACAGAGGAAGTAGAAGTGCAGCATTATCTTTTTACTTTTACTCTCCAGCTTTAGTAAAGCGATCCCTTTTTGTCTATATACTGTATGCTTGCTCCAGAATCTGTTGCACGTAATTGCTTTGGACTGTCTTCCTGATAATGACATCAGTGAACCATACCTGAGAAATGTGTGTCAGAATGGCCACTTGTAATCACACAAAGGGTTCATGTAGCTGGGTGAGAATGCAGGAACAGAACTGAAAGACAGTTGTCACCTAATAAGTGTCTGAACAAAGACCTTAATGGCAGAACCACTACCATTTTTTATTGAAAGCTGCAGCTTTCATAAGAGTAAAAAAAGTTTTGTTGTTAAAATGTTTAATTTTATATGAAAGTTTACTTTACCTGTTTTCCTGAAAATCTAAATAGCTCTAATATACTCATATTCAATAGAAGACTGATTTACAGCTCCCCACCAAAAGTCTCTGCTTCTTTGATTTAGATGAGGCCATACAGAAATTAATTTAGAGAGAGACATTTAAAAAGAGAGATGCTACTTCTGCGCTATGCTTTAGAAAACTCAGAATTCTCTGCAAAACCACTGTCATGGTGCAACCTGTAGTATATGTTTATTTGTAAAATAAAGAATGTAAATAAATAATAAAAATATAACTTTTATTGTGGTTATGAATGGTCACAATGTAATTTAGCTAGATTTGCAGTGCCAAAGTGCTATATGTACAAAAACCTATGTACAATCCCTTGGAATTTATTTAATAAAATACATTCAAAAGATTGCTATCACTGGAATTGCACATACTGTATGTAGCTTAACCGCTTCCCATCTGCTCTATAGCAGATACACTGCTACTGGGTGGCACAAGTGTGCAAAATAAAGTATATATACATGATTTTGCATTTACGGGTAGGGGGCGCGCATGCCCTACCCGCGCCGCCATTCCCAGCTGAGGCTGTCAATCACCGGGTCCAGGTTGGTGATTACTCAATGGTGCTCGGTAATTTCCGGTGATTTACGACGGGGAGGAAAACTGTTTTGTTTACTAACAGTTCTCCTCCCTGTCAGCTTGGGTGCACTGCTTTGAATGGCTGAGCAAAGCAGTGTGCTTACAAAGCACACTGACACACACAGGCCCCTGGTAAAACACACCCAGCACACAGTTAACGCTTTGATCGCCCCTCATGTTAACCTCTTCCTGTCCAGTGCCATTAGTACAGTGACAGTGCTTTTTTTAGCACTGATCACTGTATTGGTGTCACTGGGGATGTCTGTGACACCAAGTCAGTTCCCCCCGCAGTCCCGCAGTGTCAGAATGCTTGCTTCAGTCCCGCAGTTCCACTATAAGTCACTGATCGCTGCCATTACTAGTAAATAAGTAAATAAATACATTCCAGTATCTATACCGCCACTTGTAAACGCTAAAACTTTCACGTAAACCATTTATTTACACGTATTGGGATTTTTTTTAACAAAGACATGTAGCAGAATACATTTTGACCTAAATTAATGAAGAAAACATTTTTTTTTACTGGACATTTTAAAATGTGCAGACAATCAAATACCACCAAAAGAAAGAAAATTTGGGTGCAGCATTGCATACCCTTGCAATTGTCAGTTAAAGTAACGCAGCACCGTAAAAATAGCCTGGTTGGGAAGGGGGGGAAAATCCTCAGGAAGGCAAGTGGTTAAAAAGCAGTGTTCTACTGAACAGAGTGTGCAGCTATTATTCAACTTATTCCCAAAAGAACTGATTGTCTATTTTTTGTAGGTGTAACTATATAAAATATGGCTGTTATTGATTTTTTTTTTTTTTAATTAAGCTTCACATAATGTAATCACATAAAACTTTATACAATGTTTAATCTGATCTATTGTTTTCATTTGTTTTAATAAATTATTGTGCTGAAGATTTCTATAAATGAACTGTTGTTAACTCACATATTTCTTAACTGATCTCCTATAAGGAGTTACTTATCAGGCATTGTCCAATGAGCGTGATTATGTTCATCCACCAAAACAGAGATAACAGAGCAAGTGCTATGAATTAAGTTTGTGCTTTTGTGCTCTGGATTGCTTCAAGGATAACCCAGGATAAACACAACTTTCACCCAAGATTTACCCAGTTTCACATAAGATTACATTTAAAAATAGACACATTTTAGGAAAAGGTTATGTGAAGCTTTGGTAACAACATTGATATATAGACTCTCAAACATGTGTCCTATTCCAGAGGTCATGTTTTGCATATAATGTAAAAGCAAATAATTTTACAAGTAAATGATACGTTTCTCTAATTTTAAGGCTCAAATGATTATTAGGGGCAGCTACTGGAATTTGTACTTCTTTTTGCATAATAATCAAAATAGATGCTAAAAAGTCTAGCCTAAATTGATTTCAATGCCAAAAACCACTCGAGTGGGAAAAAAACAGACTAACTACAAGATCTAATGAACAAAGCTGCATTGTCAAGTAATGAATGGGTATGAAGGAACAGCAGGTCCTTCTTTAACATTATCAGTGATCACGAAAGGAAATTTTGTAGACCAACAATGTAGTACTTATACATACTGAGTAAAGTTAAAAGAAATAAAGAAAAAGAGAATTTCTGAAGACTTAGGGAGCTATTTCTATAAAGGTACAAATTAATAATTTACCAGGATTTATATCAAAAAGGTTGGTTCTAGCAGTGGTACTATTTTTACTAATTTCCGCTCTATTTTTTTTAATAAATGGAAATAATCTGGTAAATATATGTTGTAGATAGTTTTCAAAAAAGTGTTTGATTTTTAATATTTGTATGTTTTTATTTTTATTTTACTTTTTGTTTCATATAAATATTTCCATACTTTTACTAAGATTTAATGCAATGCTAAACCTTATTCATACTGTTGTATATGATAAACCATAATATCATAAATTTTTATTGAAGAAAAGCTGCAGAGAGCATTTTGTCAGGGGAATGTTTTTTAGGTATTTCACTCTTCTTTTAAAAGCTTTCCATGGCTTTCATAATTTGGTGAATAAACATATGGAATTTAGAGTCTAAATGAGCCAAGAAGATGGGCAATTATTAACAGTGTGTGTAATGTGTTTCCTATTGAAATAATGAAACAAGTATGAATAACAGTTTGAAAAATGAAATGCAGGAATCTCACAGAATCCTACAATTCAGTTATTACAATGAATCACCCCAATGTTTATCACCCCAACTCTAACCCTAGATGGTGAATTTCAATGAAGATCATGTGTGTCAAAACATAAGAAGGCCTCTGGTTGTATTTTAAACTATTTAACAAAAAGTAGTATATTGGGGTGTTTTTAAAGTCTTGAAAATAGACTATTACTGTACTACAGTCCTACTGCGAAAGTTTTTAGAAAGAGCTCATTGCAAGCACCATACTAGTGTTTGATACAAGAGACTCATTTTTTGCCCCTTTTCCCCTTAAAACATCAGAAAATGATGAAAAACATATTTGCTACAGAAAACCGACTCATATTCCTGGTGTGTCTGGCTGAGTCTTTTTGAAGATAAACCAAAATATATAATTTTCTCATTGTAGAAAAAAACTATAAAAAAAAAATAGGCTACAAAAAACATATGGTTTTGAATATTTGAACACAGTGGGGAAATTACAACTGCAGTGGCATTTAAAATGTTTTATCATTTTTAGTGGTAAATTAAAAAATTGGAAAGAAAAAGATACAGAACAAACAAAATGAAGGTTAATAGCCACAGTATCTGTATCAACATCCAGATTTGTTATTTGTATAATAACATCATTAATTAAAATATAATAGAAAAGTAAGTGTCAGCTTTACAATTTCACTGATTACCCCCTGTGTTTAGACACAGAGCAAAATCAATAAATCCTGACACAAAGCATGTGTCTACTATAAGAATTGTTGATATCATAAATTCAGAGCTGTCCTGTGCCCAATATACACTTCCCTTGTTATCTCAAAAAACCTTTTATTCCTCATAGTTTTTATCTTAGACTGCTAAACAATTAGTACCAGTGCTTTGGAGATGAAAACAGTGGGAGGGGTGGCAGCTGTTTAGTAAAAGATAATAGGGTTAACTGACACCAGTCAGTTCACAAAAATGCTGTGTGTTTTCAGTCCACAACAAGAGCATATGAACTTAGTGCATTTCTAGATCATAAACAGCTTTTTTTTGTACTTGTAGCATCTTTTATGGGCTAAAACATGCTTGATCTGCATGTCCCAGTGTTCAGTGCATCTGATGAAACTCACTCTCTCGCAGCGCTCTCTCTGAGGAGCATTAGGAGCAGTCCAGTGCTTAACCACTTGCTCTCCAGAGGATTTACACCCCTTCCTGACCAGGCCATTGTTTGCGATACGGCGCTGCGTTACTTTAACTGACAATTGCGCGGCCATGCAACGCTGTACCCAAATTAAATTTATGCCCTTTTCTTCCCACATATGAAGCTTTCCTTAGGTGGTATTTGATAGCCTCTGCATTTATTTTATGCACTATAAACAAAAAAGACTGACAATTTTGAACACAATATTATCTGACTTTTTGCTAAAAAACATATCCAGTAAAAAAATTTTAAAAATAAAATTTTGTCATAAATTTAGGCCAAAATGTATTCTGCTACATGTCTTAGCTAAAAAAAATCCCAATACATGTAAACTAATTGGTTTACGTGAAAGTTATAGCATCTGCATCGGCAGTATATATGCTGAATTTTTTTTTTTAATACTAGTAATGGTGGCGATCAGCAACTTATAGCGGGAATGCGGCGGGCATTCTGACACTAGGGGGGAACTGACTAACTACCACTAACATCCCCACTGACACTAATACAGTAATCAGTGTTAATAAAAAGCACTGACACTGCACTAATGACACTGAGCATGAAGGGGTTAACATCTGGGGCAATTAAAGGGTTAACTGTGTGCTGTTTTACTATGTGGCCTGTGTATGGTTTACTATGTAAGCACACTGCTTTTTATTGCTCTGCTATATTCTGTATTGCAAAGCAGCATGCTGGTGCTGACTGGGGAGAAATCTGTATTGTTTACATACAGACCTCTCCCATCGCTGGGTGCCAGTGGGGGATCTCCGTCCGGGACCCAGTGATCGGCAGCTGTAGCCGCCAATGGCAGCATGGGTAGGGCAGCGGGTGCCCCCTACCCGGAAATGAATAATAACGTATACATACATGATTTCGTTCAGCCCTGCCACCCTGTAGCAATAGTTCTACTATAGGGTGGTTGGGAAGTGGTTAACATACTTTCTAGGTAATTCCAGTAGTGCAGGAGAGTGGTACATTGTGCTTTTATTCAACAATCTGAGAGAAAATAGAGAGCACAGAAATGCTGTTTATTCTTCTCAATATGTCAACCAATCAGCTAGCAGGTGGGAGGTCCAAGCAGAGGAGAGTAAGTAGGAGTAAGTTTCATCCTATGTATTGATTAGAGCTTGTAGAGCAAAGTGTTTCCTGCAAAACCATTCCTCCAAAGCTTGGATATTCACTTGTTGACGTATGCGGCCACCATTTGATAGATTTTAGCAACAGGCAGATTATTACAAAATCTTAGTTACTGTTGAAAAAAATTAACAAGTGTGCTAGGCTCATTGCAATAATGAATTTTACAACAAAGGGCAATATTCCCTTAACCACTTGCCACCCACTCACAGCAGATTTACTCTGAGCTTGTGGCAGCTGCAGGCACAAAAACATACATGTATATCGCTGCCTGCTTCCAGGTTTCGGGCGTTTGTGCATTTGCACAGTTCCTCACTTACTTTGAACAGGAATTCTGCAAAGAGGTTCCTGACAGAAATATCTTATATATATCTTTCTACTGTATATAAACTTCTCCTCCCTGAGAACTCACGGTCTTCCACTTGTTTTCTAGACAAATGAGAAAGCAATTTTCAGATTTCATTGCCTGCTGCAGTGTGCTCTAAAATCTTGATGTTATAAGGAAGTGTGGCTTGCGCTTGCTGGAGATGGCGGCTTGAACCCGGAACTCCAATACTCGACAGGGAACTGCAGCTAAATCCAGCCTCAAAGGGCACTTAAATTGCAGCCCTGCACAGAAGTTCACCTCTCCACACCTGCATATGAGAATACTTATAATGTAAAATAAAAAATACACCTATATTTACTAATTTATTTATTTATTTTTTGGGTTGCTGTTTCTCCAAAATGATCAGACAACTAATGCATTTCCTAATGAATGTCATACATTCTATTTTCAAATGTCAAACACTTTCACACTTCTATCTCAAATAATTGGGAATGTCCAGTTCTAAGTTCCCAATATAATGATATATCTTCCTTCTCTTTAATCATGTAACTATTCTACCGCATACCGCTGCACCCCCAGATGTGTGATGTGTATAACCCATGCGCATTAATACTTTTTTTCTGGTGAGTGTACACCTGTCCCAAGGGTGGATTACCTTTCATGAGTTCATGCACTACTGTTCGTCACGGATAAACCACACGTGCCATTCATAGGCACTCTCAGAGTTGGTACTCTCACACGAAGGACATTCCATTATTCAGGAATGATTATCTGAACTTTTTTTAGCACCATTTACCAGTTTACATCAATATTGCACTTATTTGCACTTTTTTATTTTACATGCGTTTATGATTGAGAACATGCATTTATAGCGCTGCACTATTACTTTAACATATTTCTATTCTGGGACTGTTGCCAATACCCTGAGTGCTAGCTGCTACCTTCATATCTATACCTATATTTATCTTGTGTAATACCATTTTAGTAGTCTATATAATTTTACCAGTGCTCACTTTATCATTATTTTTAAACAATGTAACTGTTCTCCAGCTCAAACTCTGTCTCCTAGAGCGGCTTAGTGGATAGAACTCAGAACTTACAACATGTGGGTCATGGGTTCTAATCCCAGTGATGGCTGCACCTGTCTGCATCCCAGTTTGCATGCTTTCTCTGCACAGGTGTGTTTCTGCCAACACTCCAAAGACATGATGTTAGGTTAATTGGGCCTAGTATATGTCTGAGTTTCTTAGATTGTAAGCTCCTTGACATTTGTGAATGCCCAAAATATGGAGATCAATTGCCAGGGTTCTGTTGGTGCCAGGAATATTGATCAATCAATTAAGATTTTGGCTACTGACTAGAAAGTGGAAAGGGAGTGAATCCCACCTGTGTCCTGTTCTTCTGACAAGTTTGTAACTTTCAATTTTCCTTCAGTTTTTGTATTTCATTACAACTTTGTTTATCTTCTCTAAGGCTACGTTCACAGTAGCTTTGTCAGCAGGAGTCAGACAGGCATTTGGGAAGCGTTTTTTATGCTTTCAAACATCTATGAAAATTCTGCACATGGCAGCACACAGTGCTGTTCACACTGAAGCGTTACCATTGCGTCACGGCAAAACTGGCGCCTCATGTTGAGTCCTGAGGAGTTGAAGCCTCCCATTCAAGTCTATGGTGCCGCTCCTCAAATGCCTGGCAGACGTTTGCGGTGTGGTTGCGAGCCATTTTTCGGAGCGTTAATACCATTTAACTTCATTACAGGCATTTGTGGTGCAGTTTTAACGCTTGGCAAATGCTTATCACATGCCTCAAAACCGCACATAGGGCATTTGGGGGGCATTTGAGGAGCACTAAAAACGCTTCCCAAACACCTGTCAAATGCTATAGGGCCATTTGACAAGAGTTAGAAATAAAGTCAAGTGTGAACGAGCCCTTAAACCTCTCTGCTTATACAACTTGACCCCCTCCCCCACCCCCCCATCATCATCTGTTCCATCTGCAAATCTATGTATCACAGCCCCACTCTTTTTATTTAACTATTTATTTCCTGATCTTGTTAATATGTCTCATTTCCAATCACCTCCAGCTCAGATCTTGCATTATTATATGATTCCTGATTGTATCTCACCACTAGTCTGATTGAATTCACAATTCCTGGTCAGTCCCGTTCCCTTACCTATAATAACCTTTAGGGCCAGTTCACACTACGTGTTTCAGTTGTTTTTTTTCTGCATCACAAATGCACAGAAAGGAGGTTATATGGTTATGTAGTTCACATCAGCGCTTGTAGTTCCAGTGTGCTGCAGGTGCTGCCAAAAAAGTCAAACAGGCTGTATTGTTTATGCATAGACTGTACTGGAACGCAGTAAAACGCCCTGGAATGCATTAAAACGCACATGTCCCTAATTAAATTTAAGAAAAAGAGAGGGGAAAAAATTAACTGGAATGCATAAAAAAATGCACTGGAACACACCAAAAATGCATCCAAAACGCTCTTGAACACGCTAAACATGCATCAAAAAAGTGCATGCAAAAATGCATCTGAAACACATCTAGACTGTGTTTCTATACTGTGAACTGGCCCTTATGACTTGTTCACACCATTTGTGGTACAGAAATGCATACAAGAGCATGTTTTTTCCAGCACAGCAAAGAAATGCAATGCCCTCTGCAGATGTGCACAGGTACCATGATGAAAACTTAATTGCACCTCCACACGTCTAGTAAACACAGACGCATTCACTGCCACCAAATCTCATGGCACCACACTACTGTGCAGTTAGGTGCAACACACTTTTACAATAATATGCCTGCAGTATTTTTGCATGTTCCCACACGTTAGGCAACCCATTGAAATTAATGAGCTGAGGAAAAAAAAGTTAAAAATACCGCATTCACACAAGTCCTCTGGCCTGTACAGCATGAATGAGGGGGTTGTTCATGTGGCTGGAGCCACCTGTTACATTTATAGGGACACAGCAGCTGTATGAACACAGGTTTTAATCTGACAGGTGTGAAGGCGTGGGGAAGTGGCCCTGAATGCTCACTGTCTGTGTTCAGGGCTGTACACCTGCACCCATATGCTTGTCAAATTAGGACCTGCAGCATTTCCATAGTGTAACATAGGTTGCCTGCAAACGGCGACAGCCACAAAAACAAACCACTGATTCCAACTCTACAGGCCACAGGACCCATGTGAATGAGCTCCAAGACCTCAATTACACACACAGCTTTATTTATGAACTCAGTACAGTTTTATCATTTAGATTTCACAGGAATTTGGTTGGGATTGTGTCGATTAATAATGTTGTTAGTGTATTTTTACCATAAATATAATTTGGATATTTTCTCTGGCGATGAAAGGCTGTCAGGTATGCTGTACGGGGCCCCGTGATATCTAACAGTGGCCCTGGGTGTATGCTTGTGTCTGTGCCACCTGTATAGTTAGGAAGAACATTAACTTTTTCTATGGAATACCTTGAACCTCAGCTATGTATCTCAATGGATCTAGGAATTGGACATGTTTTCAACTGAAAATACAGCAATTATTAGTAATGTTTCCCCGACAAATGAGGATCAGCTCCTTGGTGGAGAACAGCAATCTCGTCATGTCCAGATGTGGTCTGGAATTCCACAAAAGAATGATTCACAAACCTAAAAAATAGACTTGCAAATTACCACTAAACTCTCTTAACTACACTCCCATCCACTAACACTCCCCACTACCACTTCCGGGTGTGTACAAACATCCTTCCGCAAATGTCATGACGTGTTTCCGGTATGACAGCTGCTCTAGCGCCTCCTCCAACAGCCGTCTTGGCGTTTATTTGTGCACATAGCAATTTTCCATGCGGCTCCATTGTGTGTATGACATTCGCAAATATATGTTTGCAGTTCTATTGTGGATTTGTCGTTGTCTATTTTGAAGCTCTACTGTGTATATGACATTGGTGAATGTATTTTTGCAGCTCTACTGTGTATATGACATTGGTGAATGTATGTTTGCAGCGCTACTGTGTATATGACATCTGTAAATATATGTTTGCAGTTCTATCGTGGATTTGGCATTGGTGAATTTATGTTTGCAGATCTATTGTGTATATGACATTGCCCAATATATGTTTGCAGCTCTACTGTGTATATGACATTGGCAAATATATGTTTGCAGCTCTGCTGTGTATATGACACAAAGTCAACATAAATTGGGGGCCTAATTTATTATTGTTAAGAGGATTGTAGAAAAAGAATAGCTAGCTGCACATTGAACACAACCTTTTCATTGGTACATAACATGGTCTTGTGGTGCAATAGGGGGCTTTTGGTTTGTTAGTAGTAGGCTTATCTATCCACAAAACAGGCTTCAGATCAAAATATCAATATAAAAATACATAGGTGCCAAAATAAAACACCTCCCACCTCCCCAAACCCCCCACGCATACATTTCTCATCAGGTTTGTCTGAAAACTGCATTTCAGTCTAAATAAAGCAAACTTGGAAGAGCAGAGCAATTGACATGTGTTAGGATTACAATGCAAACATAATAAACACACAAACACACCGTAGAAGGAAAAAAAATGCAAAACATTTACAGCCCACATCAAAACACAGCGTGGCCTGGGGCAATTCACCACAATATCTCTTCCTCCCCAAACCACCACAGGCAGGGACTTGCAGAAAATAACGTGGCCTGTACAAAGTAAAATCACCCATTACTGCAACTCTTTATATAACATAGGCCACACCCACCACTGTCATTCATTTGGTCAGAGAAAGTGTTTGCACCTGATTAATTCTCTTCCCACCTGCGTTAACCCTTGGTATACAGGCCCCACAAATCAGAGTAAAAAAGAAAGCCATAGTGAAGTGTACTAGTGCAACATACAACAGAACATTGAACAGAGATGTGAAAGGGAACCCCATGGCAATATTTATTGGCACTATGGGCACAATTCACTCTAGATTATCGCATTAGTTAAGGCAGTCACATGACCACATCCCGCATGCAATACTGAAAATGTCAATTCACCTTTGCTAGTATGCGGAATTTCCCATAAAACGGAAAAACACTCAGGAAATCAAACATAGAAAGGCTTTACACATCAAAGCCGATTTAGAAACATCAATGATGTCACATGGGGCGGGGTCACTCGGATGATGTCCCCGAGTGGCCCTGCCCCTTACATATTTAAAAGCTGTCACCCAGACTCGCAGAAGAAGGCTGGCAGCCTCCATCAGACGCGGAACCTTTTTTTTTCTTCTTTCGGGTCGCCGGCGGCGGGCTTCGTGATTGACGTTGAATTTACTTTGTGTGCCCCATACTCATTCATGTAGGGGTGGGCCGGGATCTGGGGGCCCCCTTGTTAAAGGGGGCTTCCAGATTCTGATAAGCCCCCCGCCTGCAGACCCCCACAGCCACTGGCCAGGGTTGTGGGGAAGAGGCCCTTGCCCCCCCTACATGAATGAGTATGGGGTACATGGTACCACTACTCATTCACAAAAAAACACAGGACACGGTCTTTGACAAGTCCTTTAATAAAATAAAAATCTCAAAGAATGTCCCCCGAAGTAAATCCAACGTCAATCGGCGACCCGAAAAAAGAAAAAAAAAGGTTCCGCGTCCGACGGAGGCTGCCAGCCTTCTGCTGCGAATCTGGGTGACAGCTTTTAAATATGTAAGGGGCAGGGCCACTCGGGGACATCATCCGAGTGACCCCGCCCCATGTGACATCATTGATGTTTCTAAATCGGCTTTGATGTGTAAAGCCTTCCCCAAAGCACCCCCCCTTGTTGAGGGCATGTGGCCTGGTATGGTTAAGGAGGGGGGGCGCTCGCTCGTCCCCCCCTTTCCTGACCTGCCGGGCTGCATGCTCGGATAAGGGTCTGGTATGGATTTTGGGGGGGTACCCACGCCGTTTTTTTTTATTTTGGTGTGGAGTTACCCCTTAATATCCATACCAGACCCGAAGGGCTTGGTATGGATGGAAGGGGGGACCGCACGCCGTTTTTTTAATTCTTTTTTTAATTCCCTACAATGCTTTAACATTCAGCTGTCAGTGGTGAACTCTGCCGACAGCTGAAAAATGAACGCTGTATTGGTTTTCACTACTAAAACGCTGCATAACTTGATAAAATAATCATGCGGGATTTTAGTAACGACAACCATGTGTTAATGTTTCAGCTGTCAGCGGGGTTCCCTACTGACAGATGGATGTTAAATAATTTCCGTAAATTAAATAAATAATTAAAAAAATGGCATGGGGTCCCCCCTCCCATCCATACCAAGTATGGATATTAAGGGGTAACTCCACTCCAATATAAAAAAAAAAAAAAAAACGGCGTGGGGTCCTCCCCAGAATCCATACAAGACCCTTATCCGAGCATGCAGCCCGGCAGGTCAGGAAAGGGGGGGATGAGTGAGCCCCCCCTGCTGAACCATACCAGGCCACATGCCCTCAACATGGGGGGGTGCTTTGGGGCAGGGATGCTCCCCCCCAAAGCACCTTGTCCCCATGTTGATGGGGACAAGGGCCTCTTCCCCACAACCCTGGCCGGTGGTTGTGGAGGTCTGCGGGCGGGGGGCTTATCAGAATCTGGAAGCCCCCTTTAACAATGGTATGGTTCAGGAGGGGGGGGCACTCACTCGTCCCCCCCCTTTCCTGACCTGCCGGGCTGCATGCTTGGATAAGGGTCTGGCATTGATTTTGGGGGGGACCCCACGCTGTTTTTTTTTTTTAATTTTGGCGTGGAGTTACCCCTTAATATCCATACCAGATCTGAAGGGCTTGGTATGGATGGGAGGGGGAACCCCACGCTGTTTTTTTTTTTTTTTTTTTATTGTGAAACTTTATTTTTAGATTCAGCTGTCAAAATATATATTATCTAGACCTTCGAAATATGTAATATCGAGTGCTGTCTGTCAGTGGACTCCACACAGAGATTTACTATTGAATAGTGTCTAAAAAGAAAGCGCCCACGGCAGACGGCTAAAATGTGTTCTGCACATGCACATTTATATCCTGCCATAGACGCTGGAAAAGCGTCTAGTTCTTCACTGTCACGACTTGCTTTATAAAACTATTTTTTACACATTTTAAAAAATTTTTGAAATGTCAGATATTGTTTAAAGTGAAGTCCTGATATTTGGCAAAGCAAATTTCAATGTGAACATGTCTCTGCAGTGATTTTTCGTGGTGTTAGGCGTGCTTCTTAGCACATCTGCTTTTTTAAACTGATTCCTGCACTGTGTCTGGTTAGTAAATTTGCTTTCGTGTCTACATATTGACGCTTTCTTTAGTAAATGTCTTTGCTGTCTAAAAGTAGATGGTCGCTATTAAAAAGTAGACGTTAGCCCACAGAAATGCGCCTAGGCACAATAGTAAATCAGGGCCATAGTGTCACACTCAAAACACATGTAAAGTTTTCCTGAGCCTTTAAACAGTCTCTCAGTCTGGTTCAGTAGGTTACACAATCATGGGAAAGACTGTTGACTTGAAAGTTGTCCAGAAGATAGTCATTGACACCCTCCACATGGAGGGTAAGTCACAAAAAGGTTATTGCTAAAGAAGCTGGCTGTTCCCAGAGTGCTGTATTCAAGCATATTAATGGAAAGTTGAGTGGAAGGAAATAGTGTGGTAGAAAAAGGTGCGCAAGCAGCAAAAATAACCACAGCCTTGAGAGAGTTGTGAAGCAAAGGCCATTCAAGAATTTGGGGTAGATTCACAAGTAGTGGACTATAGCTGGTGTCAGTGCTTCAAGAGCTACCACACAAAGACGTATCCAGGACATGGGCTACAACTGTCACATTCCTTGTGTCAAGCCACTCCTGAACCAGAGACAATGTCAGAAGGGTCTTACTTGGGCTAAGAAGAAAAAGGACTGGGCTGTTGCTCAGTGTTCCAAAGTCATTTTTCATATCAAAGGAAATTTTGGATTTCATTTGGAAATTAAGGTCCCAGAATCTTGAGGAAGAGTGGAGAGACACGTAAGTTGCATGAGGTCCAATGTGAAGATTCCATAGTCAGTGATGATTTGGGTATCATGAGTATCATGGTATCACTGTGCTTGATTGGCCAGCAAACTTGCCTGACCTAAACCCCCTGGAGAATTGTATTGTCAAGAGGAATGGAAACAAAAATATCTAATGGACTTTTTAGGCACAAAAACTCAGTACACAGAAGATAAAACCAATGTTACTTTATTAACATTTCACCTTTAAAACATATCTTGTATATATTTAAGATTACATTGCACACTTGACCCACAGATGATCTCCCACAACCAACCAGCCAACCAACCATAACAGACTGGTTCCAAAAAGGAGTTGAATGAAGATGGTAAGAACAATATACTTCTTTCAGAAGGTAGGAGAGTGTTCAAGCTGTGTAGCAGACGCCCAACATGTTTCGCAACTGAATTAGTTTCTTCAAGGGCTAGAAACACATCTAAAGATGATGACCAAACTTGAGCAAATTAATATGTATATGAATTCGGACAAAAAAACAACATAAATAACACTTATAAACACTTACATAGTTAACAAGTGTGCTTTGTGTGACAAAGGGCTCCCTAGTGCAATCAGAACCAGGTCCCCCCAGGGCTACAAAGAAGGGTAGCACCCACTGTCGAGTGTGGGGGCGCATCAACCATGTCATGGGCAGGTGAAGAACACCGCAAAACTCCCAAGCAATCAGCAGGTAGAGATTATAAATCAGAAATGCCATTTGATGGTCTATAATGTCAGTATGATAGTCCAACCACAGCCGGATTAATGATGCAAAGCAGTGTGGGCCTGGAGAAAGACCATAATATAAATATAAATTAACTAATATACCACAGGGACAGTCCATCTGGTAATACATCATGGGCCCAGATTCACAAAGCAAAATTACCTCTATGCTTGAAACGATGTATCAGTTATATAGGCCAGAGAGACTAGTGTACACACAATCCCTCGCTGAGGAGTAAAAGGCCAGGAACTCTAACTTAGCCCACAATGGGTAACCTCCGATAGAAAGTATAGAGATGGACTGGCCTAGGAGAATAAAGAGGACAGAATGCCCCCATTAGTATGGCTCCCCTCTATATTCATATCCCCGAACTACCTAATGTAATACCCATCCTGAAAAAATGTATAAAACAATCCTCTATATGACGCTAAATGGCAGGATTTAAAAGGCTACTTAGTTAAAATCAATAAAGACATTATAACTAAGAAACAAGACAAAATCTCTAAAGATAGAGCTGCTTTTGCAGAGGGATTTGCTTATAAATGGTTAACCCCCCCCCTTCGGGGACTAGGGGTAACTATCAAAGCAAATCAACCTTGGTGACCAATGGTCATTACATACAGGATGACGAGACTGAATCTGACTCATCTATCTCCTCTTTTCTTTCACAGCTTTCAAAGTCAAACATATCTGTACCATTATCCAACACATTCAGTGGACCACGTAAAGCGACAGCACTTTTGTGGGGGTTCTATTAAAGGTGTTCTAATTTATTTCCCACATTTACTTCAGATGTGGGAACATTTTCACAGAACACACACAATTCCACAGATTCTGGAAATATTCACTACAATGATACATCTTATATGGGTCCTGTAGCGGCGCAGGCCCTTTATATGATGCATACACCTGTCACTACTTCACAAGATCACTTATCAACACTTTCATCAAGGAACACGCCATTAAGGCAACTTTCTCAATCACAGAGCCTAATGCCCCCTAACACCAATAATTTTTTATTATCAAATCATTCAACTGTAGGAGACAGACAGGGAACTCTCAACGCTTATGTAGTACGCACAGCAACTCCACCAGGACCAGCTGTGCTTCACAACATGCCCATGGCAACGCATTAAGTATTATTAATTTGACTACTGATCAACTCTCTGAGAATGAACTAGCAGTTATGAGTATGGAATTACGTTTTCACCCTACTTCTAAGTTTGACATCAAGGATTTGTACCTGTTCGCAAGGAAACTTACAAGTAGTACTTACTTACAGACCAAACTAGAGCTAGACAGGAAAGGGAACTTATGGAACAAATGAAACACTTCACTATGCAAGATTTTAGGACTTTACGGGACTTGATGATATTACTTGATAAGACTGATCCAATTGAGAAGACGATCATGTTACTAATTTTGACCATATAACCCTCCCTACATGCTTTTAAATCTAAATTTCAAAATTTTCCAGAACTGACTACCAATCCACATGTGTGGGCTTTTTTGGTGGCAACTATCAGTGAGGTTAAGCGTATGACCACAGTGACTAAGCACACCAATATTACGTTGGCACATAGGAAATCTTTGAATCAACTAAAGAGTAGAACTAATTTAGTTATTAAACCATCTGACAAGGGGGGTAATATTGTTGTTATGTCACAAGACTAATATGAGCAGATGTGTTTTAAAATTTTGAATAAACCTCAATGGTATAAGCGAATCTCAGCCAATGTAAAACCAATATAGTATTGAATTTAAAGATCTTATCAATGGAGCATTTCTTGATGCTATAATTGATAAAGACACGTATGACTTTTTGAATACTCAATTTCCTAGAGAAGCTACATTTTACTCTTTGCCCAAGATTCATAAAAATATATCCGCTCCTCCGGAAAGACCAATCGTCTCGGGTTTTGATTCTCAAACTGAGAATGCAAGCAAGTTTGTTGATTTTTTTCTTATGCCACATCGTCAGTCATCTTAAGTCAAAGATACTTTATATCCACTTAAACATATTGATGGTTTATCTGTACCCCCCAATGCTCTTCTTGTGGCCATTGATGTGGAAGCTCTTTATTCTGGTATACCGCATGATCAGGGTGTAGCAGTGGTGCGTTCTTTCTTGATGGAGCAAGATCGCACACAATGGAGGATTTGTAACTTTGTTTTGGAATTGTTGTACTATATTTTGACACATAACTGATTTACTTTTATGGGCTCCCATTGCATCCAGGTACAGGGCATTGCCATGGGCACTTGTTGTGCCCTGGCATACACCAATCTCTTTCTGGGGGGATGGGAGCAATTTATTTTTTCAGATGACACCCTCACCAAATACCTGGACCATGCCCTTTGCTGGTTCAGGTATTTGACCATGTGTTTGTCATTTGGACTAGTACCTCCGACACCTTGGAGGAATTCATGCAATTACTCAGCAGGAATTCATTCAACCTGACATTCACAATGAATTGGCATATGAATATCATCACTTTCCTCGACTTACAAATCTTTAAAGACACTATCAGTTGTCTGGCTACCAAACTGTTTAGTAAAGAAACAGCAAGAAATACCATTCTTCACGCACATAGCTCCTATCCTCCAGCCTTGGTAAAAAGTATATTCTTTGCACAATATATATTTGCCTACGGCGTAATTTTACATAACTAGAGGACTTTAAATATCAAGCCAGTCTAGTACGGCAACAGCTCCTCTAATGGAGTTATAGTAGGACTCTTTTACGTAAATCTTACAACAAGGCATTGGCTAAGGATAGAACAGCCTTATTATACCTCACACTCAATTCCAAGGCAGAACACCCGACAGTCAGATTTATAACACAGTATTCTGTGCAGCATCAGGAATTACGTAAAGTATTACAACATCATTGGCACCTCTTGCGGGAGGATCTTATATTGCACAAATATATTAAAGATTATCCTGAGTTGGTGTTTCCCAAAGCAGTCTCCATCAAAGACAAAGAAACATCAAGCCATTATGTACCAAAAACTAATCTTTCCACACTTTCAAAAGCCATTTTTGCCTGTGGTAAATGCACTTATTCTCCTTGGGTGCAGACGGGTACACAATTTACCCTGCCTAATGGAGAGATTTTGATTCCTAAATTTCATGCTAATTGTACAACTAGGGGAGTAATATCTTATGACATACACTTGTGGGGCCTACTATGTGGGTAAAATCATACTTCAGTTTAATCAAAGAATACATGACCATGTCTACTATTCATCCAATGCTAAAATGCTTACCCAAATTAGTCGTCATTTGGGACTTTATCATAGATTTGACACCACACATTCCAGATTTATTGTATTACAGGTAGTTATGAGAGACCAACGTGGAGGTAATTGGGATAAAACAATTCTCTGTAGAGAAACAATGTGGATCGAACACCTTAATGCAGTTAATCCACCAGGCCTCAATGAAATGTTATCATATAAATCTTTCTTATGAGTTGAGGGCTTAGATCCATAAACATCATTTTGAATCAATTTTGAATTGTGGGATTCTAGTATATGGGGCTAATTACCATGAAGTGTGTTCAGCTCAGTAAGTAGTGAGAGATATCCCAGTATAGTAACGTATATGTGTTCCACCCATCCTGTGTATATGCTTTATTTATATTTATTATGTTATACTCTCTTTGATAATTATTTATTTATATCATTGAGTTTAGGGACTTAATGCATCCCCTTTACATTGGGGTCAGGTATTTATTGTCAACGTTTTCCTATATTGGTCTGTAGGGTTTTTTTTTTAGGTCCTTCTTGATGTAACTATTACTGGATTTGCTGGCCTTACAATGTCCTTGGTATACTCTGTGGCCATTGCTGTCAAATGTATATATACATGTGTATATTCAGTTTTTTGTATTATATTAAATGTTTTTTATATGTTGTGTAAGGTGTGGGTTGTGGTGTCATTGGGCCTCCTGGGTTGGCTGGGTTGCCTCTTGGTTCCTATGGTGGGGGCCCTTGTGGTTGGTCAGGTGTGTGGATGGTAGGCCGCGGTTTGGTCCTTTGCCCGGCCACCCTGTACTCCCCTGTGATCGGTTATGTTACTGGGGATGGTGGTGGTTGCCCGGGTCGGTCCGCCTGCGGTTATGGGGGTATTGGATCCTTTTGGATCCCTGATTCTCCCCATCTGCACGTGCGTGGTTGGTCCCGCGGTCGTGGTTTGAGGGCTTGTGCTCTGTGAGTGTGCGGGGGTCTCGCGCATATGTGGATTCTGCCGGCCAGGCCAGGGATACGTCATACACCAATTGGCATTGGCGTGTCCAGTCAGGGTGCTTATAAGCAGCATGGGCCAGTGTATTACCTCTTGGGACTCCTGCGATACTGAGTGGACTCTACTGGCGACCCCACAGATTGTGTGCTTCCTTGTGGCCACAGGTATATTACATTTTTTCAGGATGGGTAGTTTGGGGATATGAACATAGAGGGGAGCTATACTAATGGGAGCATTCTGTCCTCTTTTTTTCCCCTAGGTCAATCGGCCTCTATACTCTCTATCAGAGGTTACCCATTGTGGGCTAAGTTAGAGTTCCTTGCCGTTTACTCCTCAGCGCGGGATCGTGTATACACTAATCTCCCTGGTCTATATAATTGATACATTGTTTCAAGCATAGAGATAATTTTGCTTTGTGAATCTGGGCCCATGAATTACTACCAGATGGACTGTCCCTGTGGTATATTAGTTAATTTATTATATTATGGTCTTTCTCCAGGCCCACACTGCTTTGCATCATTAATCCGGCTGTGGTTGGGCTATCATACTGGCGTTATAGAGCATCAACTAGCATTTCTGTCTTATATTCTTTACCTGCTGATTGCTTGGGCACTTCATGGGGTTCTGCACCTGCCCATGATCTGGTTGATGCACCCCCACACCCTACAGTGGGTTCTACCCTTCCTTGTAGCCCTGGGGGGATCTGGTTCTGATTGCGCTAGGGAGCCCTTTGTCACACAAAGCACATTTGTTAACTATGTAAGTGTTTATAAGTGTTATTTATGTTGTATTTTTGTCCGAATTCATAGACCTGTTTATTGCTCAGGTTTGTTTATCATCTTTAGATGTGTTGCTAGCCCTGAAGAAGCAACTTTAGTCACAAAACATGTTGGGTGTCTGCTACACAGCTTGAACACTCCCCTACCTTCTGAAAGAAGTACATTGTTCGTACCATCTTCATTCATTCCTTTATGGAACCAGTCTGTTATGGTTGGTTGTGGGAGATCGGCTGTGGGTCAAGTGTGCAATGCATTCTTAAATATATACAAGATATGTTTTAAAGGTGACATGTTAATAAAGTAACATTGGTTTTATCTTCTGTGTTTTTGTGCCTAAAAAGTCCATTAGATATTTTTATTTCCAATACTATTCAATAGGGACGTGGCACTATGGTATGAGTTGGGGTATGACCTCCTACCACCCGATGGTCGCCCCATTCTTCTTTTTCCAATTTATATTGTCAAGAAGAAGATGAGAGACACCAGACCCAACAATGCAGGTGAGTTGAAGGCCACTATCAAAGCAACCTGGGCTTCCATAACACCTCAGCAGTGCCACAGGCTAATCGCCTCCATGCCACGCTGCATTGATGCAGTAATTCATTCAAAATGGAGCCCTGATAATTATTGAGAGCATATTATACTGTACATAGACATACTTTTCAGTAAGCCAACATTTCTGTATTAAAAATCTTTTTTTATTGGTCTTATGTAATATTCTAATTTTGGGTTTTCACTAGCTGTAAGCCATAATCATCAAAATTAAAAGAAAGAAAGAAATTCATTTTTGATGATCTTCTAATTTATTGAAATGCACCTGTATACTGTATGTACAGATTCTGGCACTCTTTAGGTTGTTTTTATAAAAAGGCCAGACGTCAAAGTATTTGATTTCACTTTACGTCAGTTATGTTGACTGAATGCTTCTTTGATACAGTTACACAGATACTTACCATTTGGAAAATTGTAAACACCCTACCTTTTGCTTTGCTGTTTCTGTTTTGTTTCTGTATGCATTCCATATGTAATTACTGGTGGAAAATCTTCTAAATAAAGAATGCAAAATAAACTTAAATGAATGAACAAAAATATCTTAAATAATCCATCTATTTAAACATGTAGTTTTTTCTTATTTTTAAGAAAATTTTGCTCAAGCAGCTCAATATGCAAAATTAAGAGTTCCACTTCAGCAAACTTTTAAAGTGAAAATAAGTATTAAAATAAGTAATTTTGCAGCTAAATCAAATTAGCCAAACTCATTTAATTCATCCCTATTTCCTAGTAACAACATTAAAGTAGTTTCAAAGATGCACACAGAGCAGAGTTTTCTGGCTAATAAAGGTTACTGTGCACATCCTTTGTTGTACGCTTTAAGGAAAGATTTTTACTTTATAACTTTAAAATCACTGAAAGACTCCCTTTAAATTTTCCCTGTTTCTCAGTCTGAATCACTTATGATGACATACATAACTTTTCAGCAGTCTCCATATAATTTTTTGTTTGATTGTATCACTAAAGTATGAAGACATTAATTCTTCCAAATAACATTTGGTTTTAATGAGATGTCTAAACCTGCCAAATGATTAATGTTCAGTTTGCCAAGTTTAAACTATATGTTTTCTTGCCATGACCATCATGTTTTTGATTAAGATATTTGTGTTTTTATTTAAGGCCTTCATGAGGGTCCTAGAAGAACATGTAACCAATTTGGTTTTATATTGTTTGAGCTTTTGAAGAGAGCATGTTTACTATATTTCTATTATGGTTTGATTTTCAGTTAGTCCCATGTGTTTGAAAAAAGTGGTCTTTATGTTACATTTTATGTTTTAGAGCAGGCTTGATATATAACATGTGGGACATTTTCAAAGATTGTTTTGCCTTTTTATATCGCTATATTCTTTTAAGTGAATCTATCACCTTTTGCCAAATAAGACATGGCATTTGCCAGTATGACACTTTGAACGTTGTTCCGCTTAACCACTTGAGCTCTGGAAGATTTAACAACCTTCATGACCAGGCCATGTTTTGATATGCGGTACTGCACTAATTTAACAGACAATTGCACGGTCATGCAACACTGTATGAAAATGAAATTTATATCATTTTTTTCACTACTGTTTTTTTTTTTATTATTATATAAACGAAAAATATCAAAAATAAAAAAACTATATTTTTTACTCTGCTATAAAACATATCCAATAAAAAAAAATTAATTTCTTCATAAATTTAGGTCATAATTTATTCTTCTACTTGTTTTTGGTAAAAAAAAAATCCCAATAAGTGTATATTAATTGGTTTGTGTAAAAATTATAACATATAAAGATGACAGTATATATACTGAAATTCTTTTTTATTTATTTATTTATTTATTTTAATACTAGTAATAATGGCAATCTACGACTTATAGCTGGACTGTGATAGTGCGGAAGGCAATCATACACTAACTGACACTGAATGGAAACTGACTAACTGCCACTGACATCACCAGTGATATTAATACAGAGATCAGTGCTAATAATATGCACTGACACTGTATTAATGAAAATGGGTAGGAATGGGGTTAACATCTGGGGAGATCAAAGGGTTAAATAGGTTCTTAGTCAGTGTATATTGTGTGCTGCTTTACACTGTGAAACAAATAATTTATTTATTTTCCCTACTTTGCAGAAAAAAGAAATAAACCAATCTGTCACTCTGCATACAGCTTTGTGTTGTTTACATCCAGGAGCACCAAACCCAGAAATAACTGGATATGTACAGGTACGTGATTGTGCCTGTACATGTCACCGACCCACCGTATATGTATGGGGGGGTGGGTCAGCAAGTGGCTAAATTTGTAACTGAAAAGCAGTGAAAACACTGGTTTAATATTTCTGTTTTAATGCTTAACTCTAAGCAGATATAAGCAGTTTAATTAAAAATCAGCATATACAAAATGTTAATATGTAATATTGTACATTTAACCAGTACATTTTACCGGCACTTTTACCCCCTTCCTGCCCAGGCCAATTTTCAGGTTTCAGCGCTCTCAAACTTTGAATGACAATTGCGCGGTCATGCAACACTGTACCCAAACAAAAGTTTTATCATTTTGTTCAAACAAATATAGATTTATTTTGTGGGTAATCACCACTAGTTTTTTATATTTTGCTAAATTAACAAAAAAAGACCAAAAAACCTCAAGTTTTTCTTTGTTTCTGTTATAAAAAATTGCAAATAAATAATTTTTCTTCATAAATTTAGGCCAAGATGTATTCTACTACATTTCTTTGGTGAAAATAACCCAATCAATATTTATTATTTGGTCTGTAGGAAAGTTAGAGTCCACAAACTATGGATATATTTGAAAATTGATCAATCCTGAAGTACTGACAGCCAATCTAATTTCTTGAGGCCCAAAAATGTCAAAACAGTACAGATATCTCCCAAATGACCCCTTTTTGCAAGTAGACAGACCAACGTATTTCTTAAGAGGCATGGTGAGTTTTTTGAAGTTGTAATATTTTTGTAATAATTTTTTGGAAAATGAAGAAATTAAAAAAATTATTTTCACAAATTTGTCTTTACATACTGTCACAGATCTCGCCACAGCGTGGCCCTGCAAGCACGCGCAAGGCACAATCCCGGAAGGACATCATATGATGCCCTCCCGGATCGATGAGAGTTCTGCCCAGCCATCATTTTACTAGAGGCCAGGCGGGAAGTGGTTAAAGTACTTGACTAAATACATATATATATATATATATATATATATATATATATATATATACACTATATCGCTAAAAGTATTGGGACACCCCTCCAAATCATTGGATTCAGGTGTTCCAATCACTTCCATGGCCACAGATGTATAAAATCAAGCACCTAGGCATGCAGACAGCTTCTACAAACATTTGTGTAAGAATGGGTCGCTCTCAGGAGCTCAGTGAATTCAAGCGTGGTACTGTGATAGGTTGCCACCTTTGCAATATGTCTGTCAGGGATCCCCGCGATCCGTCCCTCGATGGTCCCGGCGCAGGCGCACTGCTCCTCCCAGTACACGGGCACTAGGTCCGGGCCGGCCGCGGCGTTCGAGTTCGCGCATGCGCAGTAGAAGCCGCGGCCGCCCGCTGGGCACCAATGGCAGCGCAGGGCGGGATATTTAAAGGTCCCTGAGCTGTCATTTCGTTGCCTTCTGGCCTTACCTGCATTCCTGATCCTGTGAACCTGTATCCTGTAAGTTATTGACCCGGATTGCTCTTGACCTTGCTGATTTCTCCTGCCCAGACCCTTGCTTGCCTGACCTCTCTCCCTGGATGCCCCTCTGTAGATCTGACCTCCTGTTGCTGACCTGGCGTGTGACCCGACGATTCTCTGCCTGCTCCCTTGTACCTTACCGTCCTACATTACCGACTCGGCCTGTCTGACTACGCACTTGCTCAGCCATCCATCCATCCATCCCATCAGGGTCACCCGACCTCCTCACATTTGGCTCTCCCTGGTTGGAACCCCTGGCGGACACCCCTACCACTGACAGGTGTGCTCAGTAGAGGCGACCTGGTCTCAGGGTACTACAAGTCCATCCCCACCATCAGGGGCCCTGGTGAACAAGTACCCTGGGGCTTAGATTCCGCGCTCTGGGCACGCCTGACCGGTGGAGTGCTAGTGGTGCCGCTCGGCGGTCCCTCACAGTACCAGAAGGCCATGACTGAGCCTCGAGGAGGACTCACCCCGTTGGACGAGGTGTGCAGGCACCTGTCTACCCTGACGCAAGCTGTAAACACATTACAGGACAGATGTCTGCAGATCGAGAATCGGTTTCAGGCCTGCACCATATCTGTTCCTGTTTCACAGGCCCCGGCTCCTGCATCTCCAGTCGCAGCAGCCCACGAGCCGGCTCCTGGGCCTCCCACATCACTCCCTATGGCGGAACCCCGAGTACCCTTACCCGAGCGCTTCCATGGGGATCGCACACGTTTTCGGTCATTTCGTGACTCTTGTCTGCTCTTTTTTGAACTACAGCCACGGACCTTTTTGACAGAGTCAGTGAAAGTGGGGTTTGTTGTCTCCCTGCTGCAGGGTGAACCCCAAGACTGGGCACACCGACTAAGGGGAAACAATGACCCTCACCTGGTTTCGGTCGACAGCTTCTTTAACGCTATGGCCATCTTATATGATGACCCACAACGGGCGGCCTCGGCCGAGGTCACGTTATACGCACTCCGACAAGGTCGGCGGACGGCTGAGGAATACGCCTCTGACTTTAGGCGCTGGATGGGTGACACTCGTTGGAACGAGTTCGCCCTTTTACACCAGTTTCGTATGGGCCTATCTGAGGCTCTGAAAGACGAGCTCGCCCGGGTAGAGGTGCCCGAGATATTAGAGGACTTGATTGCACTCACTATTAAAATTGACCGTAGGCTACGGGAGCGCAGATTGGAGAGGTCTGGTCAGGGTCGCGGAAATCCCTGGGGGTCATTTCAGGGATCCGGTCAACATACTAGGCCAAGCATCCAGAACCTGCCGGCTGAAGATGCCCCCGAACCCATGCAGCTAGGCCTGGCTCGGCCTAAACTATCGCCTGAGGAACGCCAGCGCAGACGCTCCCAGAATCTGTGCCTGTACTGCGGCGAAGCTGGTCACATGGTGCGTTCCTGCCCGCAGAAACTGAGTAAGTTCACTTCATCTTCTTTATCTGTTGGCGATATGACCCCGTCCCAGTACTTAGTTGTTCCCCTCTCCTTTCAGCTTTCCGAAAGGACCGTGGAGGTGTCGGCCATAGTTGATTCGGGGGCATGCAGCTGTTTTGTGGATATCAATTTTGCTCACCAGCAGGGTATTCCCCTCCGCCCAAAGGAGAAGGGGTTTCATATCTTTTTAGCTGATGGTTCCCGGATAAAGTCAGGAGTAGTCAACCAGGAGACCCCTTCCATTATGACTTCCATTGCCAGTCAGCACCGGGAACTCCTCCGCCTGGATGCTATTGCATCACCCCTTTTCCCAGTCATTCTGGGGCTCCCTTGGTTGCGGGCCCATAACCCCCAAATTGACTGGGAAACTGGGGTTGTCTCGTTCCCTTCCCCATATTGTCGGGAACTGTGTCGAACTTCGGGCCCGGGGGTCCCCCAGGTTCTTCTGTGCTCTGAAGGGGATGACAGCCTGAAACAAGTGGTTCCTGCAGCCTATCACAAGTTCCTTGACGTGTTCAGTGAACGGGGAGCAGATGCTCTACCCCCCCACCGCCCATATGACTGTCCGATTGATCTGTTGCCCGGTTCTGAAATCCCGTTCGGACGAATTTTTCCCCTTTCTGAGCTGGAATTAGGGGCCCTGAAGGACTATATTGAGGATAGCCTCCGTAAGGGATTCATCCGTCCCTCCACTTTCCCCAGCAGGTGCAGGGATCTTCTTTGTAGAAAAGAAGGACAAGACTTTGAGGCCATGCATTGACTATCGGGAGCTGAATAGGGTCACCATTAAAAATCGTTACCCATTACCTCTGGTGCCTGAATTGTTCCAGAGCTTAAAGGCTGCGGTAGTATTTACCAAGTTGGACTTAAGGGGAGCCTACAATTTGGTTCGCATAAGGGAGGGGGATGAGTGGAAGACGGCCTTCCGCACCCGATTCGGCCATTTTGAATACCTGGTCATGCCTTTCGGGTTATGCAATGCGCCAGCCACCTTCCAGCACTTTGTAAACGACATCTTTAGGGACTTCCTGGACATCTTTGTCATCGTCTACTTAGACGACATTTTGATTTTCTCATCCTCCCTGGGGGAGCACAGGGTACATGAAACAAAGGTGTTGGGGCGGTTGCGGCAGCACGGGTTGTACGCTAAAGCAGAGAAATGCTGCTTTGAACAGGCTAGCGTTACATTCCTGGGTCTGATTATCTCCACCACGGGGGTCGCAATGGACCCTCAGAAGGTCTCAGCGATCCTAGATTGGCCTGAACCCACGGACAGGAAAAGTGTCCAACGTTTTATTGGGTTCGCAAATTTCTACCGGAAGTTCATCAAGAACTTCTCGGGTCTGGTCTCCCCTATCACTCAATTAACTAAGCTTGGGACGCGATTCAGATGGACGCCCGAGGCACAGGAAGCCTTTGAGGCACTAAAAAGGTTATTTACCTCGGCACCCATTCTGGGTCATCCCGACGCCTCCCTGCCCTACATCTTAGAAGTAGATGCATCTGAAAACGCGGTTGGCTCCATCCTTTCCCAGCGGAAGGGCGCCAAGGAATTACTTCACCCAGTAGCATTCTTTTCACGGAAACTTACCCCGGCGGAGAGGAACTACGACATTGGGGATTGCGAGCTACTGGCTATCAAAACCGCTTTAGAGGAATGGAGGTACCTGCTGGAAGGTGCCTCCCATCCCATCCTGATATTCACGGACCACAAGAACCTGGAATATCTGAGGACGGCCAAACGTCTACGCCCACGACAAGCAAGATGGGCATTGTTTTTCTCGAGGTTCCAGTTCCACATCACATACAGGCCCGGCTCGAAGAACACGAAGCCTGACGCATTGTCGCGCATGTATGAGGACACCAAGGAGATCCCAGTGCCCGACACTATTCTTCCGGCAGGGAATTTCTTGGCCCTTCAGACAAACCTTCGCTCCGAGATCCTGAGGGCGTCCACAGCAATGTCTACCTCCGATGGGGCCCCCCTCCAGAACAAGGAGGGACTCCTATGGAGGGAGGACCGGATTGTGGTGCCAGAGGATGCCCGAACCTTAGTCTTGGGACATTGCCATGACCACCCACTGGCAGGACATTTTGGACCAGTCAAGACCCTGGAACTTCTCCGGCGTTCCTTCTGGTGGCCGGACATGGCCAAGGATTGTAAGATCTACGTGGGCTCCTGTGCCATCTGCCAGCGGAACAAGCCTTCAAGGAACAAGGCATGGGGCCTGCTACGTCCATTGCCCATCCCTGAACGGCCCTGGCAGAGAATCTCCATGGACTTCATAGTCGAGCTCCCTCCTTCGCTGGACCACACAGCAATTCTCGTGGTTGTGGACCGCTTATCCAAGATGGCCCATTTCATCCCTTTACGGAAGACACCATCTGCAGCCGAGACGGCACAAGTCTTTATTCGAGAGATCGTTAGACTGCATGGGGTTCCCGAAGACATCGTCTCGGACCGAGGGGTGCAGTTTACCTCGCGGTTTTGGAGGGCGCTGTGCAAAGCCCTGGATATCAAGCTGTCTCTTTCCTCGGCATTTCACCCTCAGACCAATGGCCAGACCGAGAGGACCAATCAGACCCTGGAGCAATACCTGCGATGCTACACATCATTCTCTCAGGACGACTGGGCGCCACTCCTCCCTTTGGCAGAATTCGCGTACAACAACGCTTGCCATTCAGCAACTGGGCAGTCCCCGTTCTTCGCCAACTATGGGTTTCATCTGGTCTTCCTCCCGGACTTGGTCCCGGAATGCCCGATTCCAGCGACGCAGGATGCACTGACCTTCTTCACCTCCAACAATAAGAAATTACAGGAAGCCATCCGTCAAGCCCAAGAAGACTACAAGAGGGCTTTCAATAGGAAGCGAAGAGGGAACCTGGTGTTGCAGCCCGGAGAGAAGGTTTGGCTGGCTACGTCAAACTTGAGGATGCTTTGCCCGTCAAAGAAGTTGGGACCTAAATTCATAGGCCCTTTTTGCATCAAACGGATGGTCAATGAGGTGGCCTATGAACTTGTTCTCCCTGACACACTCAAGATCCACCCTGTCTTCCACGTGTCCCTGTTGAAACCGGTAGTCCCTGATGCCTTCCCGGAACGGGAATCCAGGCCCCCGGAGGCCGTAACAGTTGAAGAGGAAGAGGAATTCGAGGTGGAGGCAATCTTGAAGTGCCGTCGAAGGGGGGGCCAGACCCAATTTCTCATCAAGTGGAAGGGCTACGGCCCTGAGGACAATTCGTGGGAACCAGCCCATAATGTCCATGCACCTAGGCTTGTCCGGAGGTTTCTTTGTGATCACCCGTGGTGGAGAGATCGGGTGGGCATCCGGAGGTTGCCCGTAGGGGGGGGGCAATGTCAGGGATCCCCGCGATCCGTCCCTCGATGGTCCCGGCGCAGGCGCACTGCTCCTCCCAGTACACGGGCACTAGGTCCGGGCCGGCCGCGGCGTTCGAGTTCGCGCATGCGCAGTAGAAGCCGCGGCCGCCCGCTGGGCACCAATGGCAGCGCAGGGCGGGATATTTAAAGGTCCCTGAGCTGTCATTTCGTTGCCTTCTGGCCTTACCTGCATTCCTGATCCTGTGAACCTGTATCCTGTAAGTTATTGACCCGGATTGCTCTTGACCTTGCTGATTTCTCCTGCCCAGACCCTTGCTTGCCTGACCTCTCTCCCTGGATGCCCCTCTGTAGATCTGACCTCCTGTTGCTGACCTGGCGTGTGACCCGACGATTCTCTGCCTGCTCCCTTGTACCTTACCGTCCTCTACATTACCGACTCGGCCTGTCTGACTACGCACTTGCTCAGCCATCCATCCATCCATCCCATCAGGGTCACCCGACCTCCTCACATTTGGCTCTCCCTGGTTGGAACCCCTGGCGGACACCCCTACCACTGACAGGTGTGCTCAGTAGAGGCGACCTGGTCTCAGGGTACTACAAGTCCATCCCCACCATCAGGGACCCTGGTGAACAAGTACCCTGGGGCTTAGATTCCGCGCTCTGGGCACGCCTGACCGGTGGAGTGCTAGTGGTGCCGCTCGGCGGTCCCTCACAATGTCCATCTGTAAAATTTCCTTGCTACTAAATATTCCTCGGTCAACTGTTAGTGGCATTATAACAAAGTGGAAGCAACTGGGAACAACAGCAACTCAACCATGGTGGTAGGCCACATAAAATAACAGAGCGGGGTTAGCGCATGCTGAAGTGCACAGTGAGCAGAAGTCGCCAACTGTCGGCAGAGTCAATAGCTAAAGACATCTAAACTTTGTGTGGCATTCAGTTTAGCACAACAACAGTGCAAAGAGAGCTTCATGGAATGGGTTTCCATACCTGAAAAGCTGAATCCAAGCTTCACATCACCAAGTGCAATGCAAAACGTCAGATGCAGTGGTGTAAAGCAGTGGAGACGTGTTCTCTGGAGTGATGAATCACGCTTCTCTGTCAAACATTCCCATAGATACACTCCTAAACCTTGTGGACAGCCTTCCCAGAAGAGCTGAAGCTGTATAGCTATATACAGTGGGGATCGAAAGTTTGGGCACCCCAGCTAAAAATTTGTATTAATGTGCATAAAGAAGCCAAGGAAAGATGGAAAAATCTCCAAAAGGCATCAAATTACAGATTAGACATTCTTATAATATGTCAACAAAAGTTAGATTTTATTTCCATCATTTACACTTTCAAAATAACAGAAAACAAAAAAATGGCGTCTGCAAAAGTTTGGGCACCCTGCAGAATTTATAGCATGCACTGCCCCCTTTGCAAAGCTGAGACCTGCCAGTGTCATGGATTGTTCTCAATCATTGTCTGGAAAGACTAGGTGATGTCAAGCTCAAAGGTTTTAAATGCCCAGACTCATCTGACCTTGCCCCAACAATCAGCACCATGGGTTCTTCTAAGCAGTTGTCTAGAAAACTGAAACTGAAAATAGTTGACGCTCACAAAGCTGGAGAAGGCTATAAGAAGATAGCAAAGCGTTTTCAGATGTCAATATCCTCTGTTCGGAATGTAATTAAGAAATGGCAGTCATCAGGAACAGTGGAAGTTAAAGCAAGATCTGGAAGACCAAGAAAAATATCAGACAGAACAGCTCGCAGGATTGTGAGAAAAACAATTCAAAACCCACGTTTGACTGCACGATCCCTCCAGAAAGATCTGGCAGACACTGGAGTTGTGGTACACTATTCCACTATAAAGAGATACTTGTACAAATATGGTCTTCATGGAAGAGTCATCAGAAGAAAGCCTCTTCTACGTCCTCACCACAAAAATCATCGTTTGAACTTTGCAAATGAACATATAGACAAGCCTGATGCATTTTGGAAACAAGTTCTGTGGACCGATGAGATTAAAATTAAACTTTTTGGCCGGAATGAGCAAAGGTACGTTTGGAGAAGAAGGGGCACAGAATTTAATGAAAAGAACCTCTGTCCAACTGTTAAGCATGGGGTTGGATCAATCATGCTTTGGGGTTGTGTTGCAGCCAGTGGCACAGGGAACATCTCACGAGTAGAAGGAAAAATGGATTCAATAAAATTTCAGCAAATTTTGGATGGTAACTTGATGCCATCTGTGAAAAAGCTGAAGTTAAAGAGAGGATGGCTTCTACAAATGGATAATGATCCTAAACACACCTCGAAATCCACGGGGGATCACATCAAGAGGCGTAAACTGAAGGTTTTGCCATGGCCTTCACAATCTCCTGACCTCAACATAATTGAAAATCTATGGATAGACCTTAAAAGAGCAGTGCGTGACAGACAGCCCAGAAATCTCAAAGAACTGGAAGACTTTTGTAAGGAAGAATGGGCAAAGATACCTCAAACAAGAATTGAAAGACTCTTGGCTGGCTACAAAAAGCGTTTACAAGCTGTGATACTTGCCAAAGGGGGCAGTACAAGATATTAACTCTGCAGGGTGCCCAAACTTTTGCAGACGCCATTTTTTTGTTTTCTGTTATTTTGAAAGTGTAAATGATGGAAATAAAATCTAACTTTTGTTGACATATTATAAGAATGTTTAATCTGTAATTTGATGCCTTTTGGAGATTTTTCCATCTTTCCCTGGCTTCTTTATGCACATTAATACATATTTTTAGCTGGGGTGCCCAAACTTTCGATCCCCACTGTATATATATATATATATAGTAATCTGGGGTAGCTCGGGAATAACCTCCAGCCAGTTTGGTAAAAACAAAACTTTTTTTATTTGAAAACTAAAGGCATCTTACTTCAGCCAAAATCTATAAACGGTCCTAGTATCACAAAACTAAACAGCAGCCTCACTGCCAATCTTTGGTCATGTACAGGGGATAGGCTCCTCCGTGGTAAGGGTGTCAGGTGGGCCACACAGGGGGATTATCATCCCCCACCTCAGCTTATCTGAGAGCTCACACTTGCCACACAGCTTGTGTGTCTCTCTCTCCACTCTTTTTTTACTCCTAGACATACTGTACTCTATGAATACAATATGCATAAAATTCCTATAGATTTGCTTGAGATACTTTTGTAAGTATGTCTATTCATACTACATGACTGTACCTACTAGAATTTTAAATCTAAATGTTTTTTTATACCCAAACCCACCTATCTTTATGAATGATATATTCTAGCATGTGGAAATACAAATTTAGGTAAGATGTGAAATAGTTTCCTTGTGTGTACTGTGATTTACAGGTTGTTTGTTAAGCTGAAGTTGACACTTGCAACTGGATTCATCCCAATGGCTGATTCCCTATGAGATGGTTTGATTGAAAGTTTAACTGTATAAAATGGTATGACTATTGTAGAGGTGAATATCTTGCAGCAAAATATACTAAAATTTATTCTAAGCATTTTCTAATAATTATAAATACTAACAATAAATACTGATTCCTATTTCAAGTGTAGGAATGTGTGCTAATGGTTATGTGTGCATTCCCTTTTCTTAATTTTTCTTAAAAACTGTCATAATACAGCTAACATTTTCCACTTGGTGCTCTTAAATGAGCATGATGTAGTGTGCAGGCTAGGAATGAATGCATAGGTCCTGATTTATTAAAGCTTATATCCTTTAATATCATAATATTAATAATAAGCTTAAAAAGCTTATGTTAGCGGATCAGTCACAAACAGACAATCATATCACAGTCTCACAGTATTTTACGTTTGATGCATGTGGATATGTCAAATTCACTACCAAAGCAGCTTTCTAAGGAATGTACGCTATAGAATCTGAAAGTACACCAAACTGCCTGAAGTGCTGACATAGCTAAAATGTAATTGTAATCTCTTGTTTAACTGCTGTTAGCTACTATTCATACTATATCTGGGGGGCAATATCAGTAAAAGCGGTATCAGTAAAGAAAATAAACACCGGTTAGTGTATGATATGAAATTAAAATATGCTCCATGGAAAGATACAGTTCACAAACCTTTAACGCAAGTGAAAGACAGACTGTGACCATAGTTAATAGAATACAGAAATTCATACTCTGCTGCTTGAGATTCCACTGATCTATGACTGTGTATTTTCTCATTTATTTGCTCCAACAGCATGGTGTACAGATAGTTTTGATATGCTTTTGTAGCCTTTTTTTGAGGGGGGGGTTATGACAAATGGCTCTACCCAAACAGGATATTGCACATAAAACTTGTAGGTAAATAAGAGAACCAGAACCTTTGTAAAGTAAAAGACTGGGTATGATAATTAAGTTGACAGTGCCTCCCCCTAGGATGGGGTCTCTGTCAACAGAGGGGATTCCCTTCCTGGAAAATTAACCAGTAATCTAATCAAAGTAACTAGGAGCAGAGACACTACTGCAACCAGAATATAACATATAACAAATAATAAAAGGTCGGCCATGGAAACCCATTCCATGAAGCTCTCTACACTTTGTTGTTGTGATAATCTGAAGGCCACATGAAGTTTGGAGGTCTTTAGCTATTGACTCAGCAGATAGTTGGTGACTTCTGCGCACTCTGTACTTCAGCATGCCCTGACCCCACTCTGTCATTTTATGTGGCCTACCACTTTGTGGCTGAGTTGCTGTTGTTCTCAGTTGCTTCCACTTTGCTATAATACCACTAACAGTTGACCGTGAAATATTTAGTAGCAAGGAAATTTCACAGATGGACTTATTGCACAGGTGACAACCTATCATGGTACCACTCCTGAGAATAACCCATTCTTTCACAAATGCTTGTAGAAACAGTCTGTATGCCTAGGTACTTGATTTTATTCACCTGTGGCCATAGAGGTGATTGGAACACCTGAATCCAATGATTTGGAGGGGTGTCCCAATACTGTTGGCAATATAGTGTAGATGACTGCATAACATGCACTTATCTGCTGAAAACTTTAGTCCTTCTTTTAGGTATTATGAAATACCTGAATGATTCATTCTTCATGCTCTGGTAATGTAGCCCCACTTCATGCAAATAGCTAACGGAGTGGACATCACAGAGCTGAGCTATGATGTCAGCTCTTGGTCAGAAGAAAAAGTCTGACCTCCTTCAAGAAACTTATGGAAAGCAATTAGTGTCCATTATCACAGCAGCTGTGTGGGAATCATATGTGTCAGGACAGACAAGAGCCATGATCTCCATAGTAAGAAAACCCTTGTTTTGTAAATCTGGAACAATACCAATTACTTGAAAACTTTTATCAACAGGATATGGCCCAGTGTTCAGGCCCCAGAATTCCATTCTCTGAGTAAACTAAAGAGGTATGCTTAAGTACCTCCGGTAGAATAATTGCTAAATAAGGATAACTTGGGAACTCGTATCAAATAGAGCTGGGGTTGAATGTCTGTTGACAGTAACTTTAACTAAAGCTTCAGAATTATAAAGATTAAAAATTATCTTTAAAACTACATTAGCATATTAAATAATATATGAGATTTTAATGAATGGTAATAATTAGTGATGAGCTGAATGTACCTGGTTTTGGTTTAAATGGGTTTGATGACCTTTACTGAAATTAGATGCTGAATCAGAACCTCAATGAAGTCAATGGGAGCTGAATCTTAAAAACCAAAAATTTACATTTTCTAAGCTAATAGGTAAGAGATTGTTAAAGATATGGCATGGAGGTGGCCACTGCCCTGGGGGGTATACTGTATGTACTAGAGCAAAAAAATTTTTTTTTAAATTCTGTTAATGCTTAAAGTGAAACATAAAAAATTCAAAATTCCTTTAAATAACATGCCTAGAGAATGTCTTTAGCCTGTCTTTAAAGTGGAACATCTATAACATGTATACAAACTACTACAGTAGAACTCACATTTTCCAAATAAAGTAATTTAAATTGATACTAACTGGCAGCTACTGGCCTCTTCAGTCTGTTTGTAAACAAAGAGAATGGGGATTCCCTTCATCTATACCTATGTTGGTCTGGCATAGATGTTAATGGGGAGGGGGGGAGGTGTTCAGGCACAAAAAAGGCATGAGGGTTCCCCTTAAAAATGCATACCAGGGGGCGCATGCGCGGCCAGCACTGAAGGTGGACGCGTAGTGAATCGGCTCCGTCCACCCGCCAGACACAGACCGGCACACACCGACCCTGGGACTCACACACAGCACCGCAACGATCCCTTACCTAACCCGATCCTCTGCAGCTATGCCCAGAAGGAAAAAAACGGCGGATCAGCCAGGTAAACTGACCCTGTTCTTCCCTGCAGTCGGGCCGGGAATCCAAGATGGCGCCCGCGGCTGCAAAGAGGGAGAGGAAGGCAGAGACCAGCAGGAGGACTACAGATCCCAGCAAAAAGATCCCAGGCTGCAGCACCTGCTCTATCCCGGGGACCCTGGTGAGTTGTCACCCCCACTATCCCCTACATCACGAAGCCCGGCTAAATCTAAGCCGCGGCTAGAGCAGGATCCCAACACATTAATACAGACCCCGGAAACCACAGCATATACATCAGATATAGATGCATTTCCTGCGTCAGATATACCGCTTACAGAAATATGCATGAGAAATATGCTCACATCCCTGCGCCAAACGCTGCATACTGATATCCTCACGTCACTCAGCCAATTGTCAAATATAGTACAAAACCAGGAACGCAGAATAAGCCACATTGAGAACAACATGGGAGACGTCGTCACGGCGCACAATAATTTAATTGACGCTCATGCAGGCCACTCTGCTGACATAGAACAAATTAACCAAAAATTGGCCGACCTGGAAGATAGGTCAAGGCGCAACAATATCAAGTTCCGAGGAATACCTGAATTTGTGGCAAACGATGACCTAATCCCATACATACAACAATTTGCCAAAATCCTCGTGCCATCAGTATCTGACCTGGAACTTGCAATTGACCGGGCGCACCGCCTACCTAAACCCTCCTTTTTACCAGCATCTACACCTAGAGATGTCTTAGCACGCATTCATTTTTACCACGTGAAAGACAAAATCATGTCAGCCGCCCGCAATCCGCCTCCGATCCCGCCGTCACACGCCAATCTCCGCTTATATGCGGATCTATCCAAGGCGACTCTCCTTAATAGAAAACGCATGCTGTCAATCACCAAGGCCCTCAGGAACCACGGCATAGCCTACCAATGGGGATTCCCCACCAAGCTAACGGTGCGACAAAATGGTAGGATCTTTACCATCAAAACACTGGAAGCAGGCCTGGATTTGCTAAAATCCTGGAATATCATCCCTGCGGAAACGCAGGATCCTACGCATAGTTCTATGGACGCAACATAGCCCTTACAGAGCATACTTTTCTTCACCATTCCACATACTTCTCCGCTCTCCCAGGAGCCATTCATACACTTAATTTGTCTGGCGTTTGGCCTACACCCTTCTACTTCGATCAAAGGTTTTTTCCTTTTTGCAATTAGCTTGACCACCACCCGGTGATCAAGCTCTCCTGCACCCCCCAGTTTAGAGGTAGCAACTTGGCTACTCGTGATGTTTGCATTTTTCGCAAATGGTTTTTTATTGTTTCCCCTATCCTCACTACTTCCTTACCCTGGCACCATTGGATATCCACTCCATTCTCTAAGATCATCTACGGCGACACAGATTGGAATACTCTTTTTACCGCTTCAATTGAGTCACATATACGCCACATTCATTCGATCATCTTCCCTCATGGAAAAACACATACTCATCCGATTCTCCCAAATAACACTCCAGTTAACGGAAAATCCTGGAATTACAAACACCAATGATTAACTTTCTATCTTTAAACGTCCGAGGTCTCAATTCACCTTATAAACGGTCATTACTGTCTAGAGAAGCACGAAAGTCATGAGCGGACATACTCTTCATACAGGAAACACACTTTGCTGCCAACAAATCACCCAAATTATACCTTCACCGATTCTCTCAAATATTCATGGCGACCAACACCACTAAGAAAAATGGAGTGCTCACGGCCATAAATGACTCTCTTTCATTCCGCATTATTTCACAGACAGCGGATCCACAAGGACGCTTCCATATTTTAGTGTGCCAAATAAATGACAAAACCCACACTCTAGTAAATGTTTATGGCCCAAACTGCAAACAGTTACGTTTCTACCGGAAACTTTTAAAAACCATCTCCTTACATAAACAAGGGAAACTTATAATTGGTGGCGATTTTAACATTTTGGGGAATTCGGATATAGACTCATCTTCCACTACCATACATACTAAACCTACTTTTAACCAATTTCTTCACGACAATGACCTCTATGATATTTGGAGATGTCAACATGGCTCTGAACGAGACTATACGTACTACTCCCCTCCGCATCTTTCCTACTCACGAATAGACATGTTTATAACAGACAAATGGACACTACAACAAGTGACATCATCCAAGATAGGGACCATTACCTGGTCCGACCATGCTCCGATCCAAATATCCTTGGTAGACGATCAAAAAACAGCATTATCACCTATCTGGAGACTCAACTCTGCTCTTTTAGCTACACCGGAAAATTTAAAGCACATCCAAGAAGCTCATGAACTTTTCTTTGATATTAACTCCACCCCTGATATATCCATTACCACGCTCTGGACGGCTTACAAGGCCTACATGAGAGGTATCCTCATCCAATTAAACTCCCGCATTAAGAGGCAACGGTCTCAACAAATTGACCAACTTATGACTTCTATCCGCCTTAATGAAAAACTGCATAAACAATACCCTAACCCAGCCACAATGGCGATCCTAAACTCTGATAGAAATAAATTACGAACCATTTTTCTACAGGCATATGACGCCAATCTGCAAAAAACAAAAACCAGATTTTATGCGCTAGGTAACAAAGCTAACTCACTCCTTAGTAAGACTATTAAACAAAAGCGACTTAAAACCAAGATAGCCACAATCCGACACCCTACCTCACAAAACATTCTGACAAACCCACAAGACATTGCTAACGCTTTCGCAGCCTACTACCAGTCACTGTATAACCTAAAAGACGACCCTGATACAATTCAGCCAACAGCACAATCGATCGAACAGTTTTTGCTTAACACTAATCTTCCGCGCTTAACTCATTCCCAACTGGCATCAATCTCTGTACCGATTGACCCTCCTGAGATAGAGAGAACTATACGCACTCTGCCTTTAAACAAATCTCCTGGAAATGATGGCTTCACCAATGAATATTACAAAGCACTAGCCCCCAAACTCACTCTACCACTAGCTCTACTATATAACCATGCCGCTACTAGTGGGGAATTTCCCCAAGAAATGCTGCAATCAATAATTTCTACCATTCCGAAGCCTGGCAAAGACCCTCAATTAGTACAGAACTACAGACCAATTTCACTTCTCAACACAGACATAAAGATATACGCTAAGATAATAGCCTTGAGACTACTTCCCTACCTACCAACTTTAATTCACCCAGACCAAGTAGGATTTATTCCTGGTAGACAAGCCCCTGATGCCACAAGACAAATCTTATCCTTAATACACCACCTTGAATTAAATCCCCAACCCTCGCTTCTACTATCGCTTGATGCAGAAAAAGCGTTCGACCGCATTCACTGGCAATTCATGCTACATACCCTGCAAAAAATTGGAATATCAGATTGGATGTTGTCAGCCATAATGTCCCTTTACTCTAGACCCTCCGCCAAAGTATTAACCAACGGCACACTTTCTCAACCTTTCTATATCTCTAATGGAACTAGACAAGGATGCCCACTATCCCCTATAATTTTTGCTCTTCTTATTGAGCCACTAGCAACCAACCTTAGAAAAGACCCTCACTTTACAGGATTTAAGTTCCTAAAAACCGAACACAAGATTAGTCTCTTTGCAGATGACATCATACTAATGGTCACTAACCCATACAAATCCCTCACCACAATACAAATGCACATCCAAAATTATACATCAGTATCTTACTACAAACTTAACGCACCGAAATCTTCCATACTAAATCTTCACACACCTGCGAACACCCAAAACCTTATTTCCAAGCATTTCCCCTTCACTTGGGAAAGACTTGCTATTCCGTACCTAGGAATTAAACTCACTCCAAAGACTAACCAATTGTATAATACTAACTTTAAACCGCTGCTTGAATCTATCCCACAAGAGATTAAAGGCCTACGCACTACTACCCTCTCGACGTTAGGTAGAATAGCTACACTTAAAATGTGTATCTTACCCAAGATACTCTACATCTTCAGAACACTCCCTATCCCAATTCCTCATATCTTTTTTACCAAACTTCAGACAATTCTAAATCAGTTCGTATGGAACTCAAAAAAGCCTAGATATGTTACGAATCTTCTAATTCGCCCTCCCTCCAGAGGTGGAGCGGGCCTCCCACATGTGAAGTCGTATTACCTTGCTGCTCTACTTGACCAGCTTTTCTTCTGGAGGCAGCCCACTGTTAATAAGACCTGGACCCTGATGGAAACCTCCCTATTCCTACCACATGCCTTACCCAATATACTTTTCGTATCCCATGGAGTACATCCCACAGCCTTGCACCATAACCCCTGTATACGAGCTTCCCTAGCAGCTTGGGAGGAGTTTCTTACTCTTACCCAACTACGCAAAGACAATCTCCAAATTCCCACTCCACTTTCGTCCCTACATTTCCTCTCTCCACATTTAAACCTAAACCTCTGGATAGACCAGGGCATGCTTCATATACAAGATCTATACGCTAACGATAAACTACATACCTTTCAGGATATTCGGGACAAATACCGAATTCCGGTTACCGAATATTTTACCTACATACGCTTAACCCATACCCTTCACAGGACGAAAGTACCACTTAACATAAAATTCCCAGCGACGGCACACCACTTTTTACAAAAATCTACCTACCCAAAAAAAGGTATATCGACTTTTTACACAATGCTGGTTGACTCACAGTTCACCACTTATACATCATCCCTAGCAAATTGGGAAAACATAAATCAACAACCGATATCTCCTTCCATCTGGGAGAGAACTTTCTCCACTACGTTTAAGGCCTCAAAGTGTAGCTCACACTGGGAATCATACTTAAAAATACTCCATCAATGGTACTTAACACCTATCAAACTGTCTATATTTTACCCTCATCTCCCCCAAACTTGCTGGAGACATTGTGGAGATAGAGGTTCTCTTCTTCACCTGCTGTGGGCATGTAAATCCCTTACTTCCTACTGGAATCAAGTTTTCCAATTAATCTCCTTAATAGCACAGACCCCAATCTCTCCAAACCCTGCTTTAGCGCTCCTCCACATTGGTATAGACAAAATTCCATTATCCTCACGCACTATTATTATACATATCTTATCGGCTGCAAAACTGAATATCACCAGGCTCTGGCGTTCCAACACCACTCCTACACTTTCCCGCCTATTGACCGATCTCAACTTCTCATGTGCGATGGAGAGAAACACAGCACTCCGTAATTCCTCGTACTATAAATTCAAAACCCAATGGACTCGATGGTTACAGAACCCTAACTGTTCAATAAATTGATACTACCACATCCCTTTATACTACATCACCTTGACAACTATGGTGCCTTCACCCACCCCCCCCCACCCCCTCCCCCCCCTCCTCCCCTCTCTCTTCTCTTTCTATACCCCCTAAATACACCCACTATCATTCCACTTGGTTCACATAAGGAAGCATACCTCTCATGTACCTTACCAAAGACGTTGCATAGTACCTCGGCCAGATGACGAGGTGCCGTTAGCTCATTCTCTGACTGCATATTTTGCTTATATAAATGTGAACTGCGTTATACTACTGTTTTCTATTGTTTTTTGTATGTTCAAAAATCTTCTAATAAAAATATTTGAAAATAAAAAAAAATAAAAAAATGCATACCAGACCCTTATCTTTGATGAGGTTCTGGTATGGGTGTCAAGGGTGACTCCACAAAAAAACAAACAGTGTGGGGTGCCCTTCCAAAATTTTAAGGTGGAATGCCATGCAAAAAAACAACATAAAAAGTTACCAGACCCAGATTTAAACATGCAGGAAAGTGTGGGGCGAGCATGCACCCTACCTTCTGAACCATACCAGGCCACACGTCCTGAACATAAGTACCCCAGCAGTACCTGCAGGCCCCAGCAACCACTGGACCAGGGTTCTGGGGAAGAGATCCTTGTTCGCATGCGTACAAGCTGCAGTGTCACATGCTATGTTTATGAAATGTGGTCTGTTATAGTTCAGACTCATTCTCCCTTTCCTGAATTGCCAGGCTGCATACTCAAATGAGGTTTTGTTATTGATTTTGGGGGGCCCATACTTTTTTCTTGCTTTTTGGCATGGTGTTACTCCTTAAAATGCACACCAGACCTTAAGGCTTTGGTATAAAATTTGGTGGGACCTCACACTGTTTTTTTTTACACCATTTCTGCCCTTTTGTTTACATCTGCTTATTCATCCATTCACCAAACCTTTGAACATTGCAAAATGTGGTCCGATCATAGGTTTGAACAATCCCAGGGCTCCTCCCTAGTAATGATTGGTAACAAACAAATAGCTAATACCCAAAAGACCCAAATAATTAGCTTTGAAACTTGTAAAAATTGATTGACTTGTAATTGAATAATGGTTAATGAAAAATTGTGATTCTCATGGCCATGTTTACAAAATGTAATGAAATATGGTCTCCATAGAAAAAAAACAATACCTCACAACCAAATTTTTGTAGAAGACTTTTTAGTGTATAAACAGAAACATTTCCAATAACCTTTGTACCTTGGGGCTGAATAATAACAGGTGGATCCCAAAATAACAATTAATATGTAATGCAAAGGAGTTGCAGCACATTAAGTATACACTTGTAGCCAGTAATATACCAGCTTCTGCCATTTATAATTATCAACCTGCACCAAGCAGTGGAAATTGAGAAATTAATGCTAAAGTCCAAATAGCTTCATACACACAACACATGAGAAACTGAGAAGGTAGTGCCAGTTGTTAACCCTTTCCTATTGCAAACTATTGCTTATAAAATGGAGAATCTTAGTTTTCATATATTGCAATACACATTCAAGCTGGTCAATTGCATTAAAGTGATCCCTCTCTCCCCAGTCCTACTCTATCTTGCAGATCTGTCAATTATTATTTGCTAAAATAGCTACTCTTAAGAGTATGAACATATAATTCCAATATGGGGCAGGCACAGCTGAAGGTGAAAACAACTCTGGGCCAAAACCAAGCTGTGCACATCCACAATGGGAGCAAATACAAAGTTTAAGAAGGACAGCACCAGCAGGTAAAAATAGCTATCTATGCAAACAACCAGGTGGATCCAAATGTACCCACAAATCTAAACAATATATAATGCAAAGGAGTTACAGTACAGTAAATATACAGTTGTAGCTAGTAATATAGAAATTTCAGGCATCCCTGCCCTTTATAGTTACCAACCTGCACCATGCAGTAGAAGTGGAGAAATTAATGCTCAGGTCCAAATAACTTCACATATACAACACATGATAAAATGAGGAGGAGTTTTCACATTTTAACCCTCTCCTATAGCAAACTATTGCTTTTAAAATGGGAATTTCTACTGCTTGGTGAAGGTTGGTAACTATAAAGTGCAGGTATGCCTGAAGTTGCTAGATTACTGGCTACAAGTGTGTACTTACTGTGATGTAACTCCTTTGTAATTGTATATATATTTATATATATATTTGTATATATATTTATATTGTGATATGGTAGTGAGTGTTTTAAATGGGTTGCTCCAGTCTACTGTGGTTTAAGGGCTTTCTGGCCTATTTTTATTGAAAGGAAAATAAAAAAAAACAAAAAACACAAAGTCTTTCATGTCAGTATTTACCCACACAGGGAATGTTGGCTATGCTTCAGCAGCACCCCTGCTCTTGTCAGGGTACTTCCGGCCCACTCAACCATATAGATTGCATCACCTCTGCTACACAAGCCCACTCACTGACCAATATGGGGTCTCCAGGGCTCTCACACTTCTTTTGACACTTCCACCAGTCCCTTGGACTCTCTAGCTATCCCAGCTAGCTCAGCTGTCTTCACTCTCCCAGTCCTATGGAAAAGGAATCACCCCCCCCCCCCCCAACAAGGGATGTAGTCTTTTGGCAGGAACACACAGCTCTCTCTCATGACAGGGCTCTGTATCCAAAATAGAAGACCAGGGCTATGATCAGTCCTGACTTATAAATAGTCTGCACATCTCTGAGCTCAAAGGTATTGCAGGTCTCCTGGAGGACCGGGACACAGGATTGAAGGCCCTGTCCCACCCAAGAAACTTTGAAGCCTTCAAGCTCCAGTCTTCAATCTGGGATTAGAAAACCAGGGAAAATATTCACAAGCCAGTGTTCTCCATTCAAAAGCAATGCTCTGAAGCTTCACAATTTCTTAATGCGCATCCTGTGTGTCTTATTTTAATAATCACACTGTGGCAGGGCCTAGTTTTTTCATCATTATGAAATTCTCTTGATTATTACCTGTACACTAATATGTAAACTATTTAAACTCTTAATAAATACAATATTTTATAAAGATTTTAGTGATTTGGTTTAGGTCTATTTTAAATGTATAAAACAGTTCTATTTAGCAAGGTAAACAGCATCTTATAATTAATATCCTGTTTTTTAATTACACTGTTTTTAAATAAATCAGTTTTCAGTATTTAGAAAATGTCAAGCTAGAAATATAGAAAACCTAAAGCATTTATGCTATAGGAAGAGGGAAATAAAATTTTCAGCAAATTATTAGCTAAAGCTAAACTACATTTAAATGACAGATTCTGCTTACTTAGACAACATTAGACCCTAGAGAGATTGAAGCATTTCTATTTCTTCAAGGATAAAATATATTACTTTTAAATCGGTATACTACAAAAAATACAGCACTGACATTTTAAAAGACTAAGGATTATTACATTATTATATACTTTTGCAAATGATTTTTCTTCTGGACAACTAAATGCCATTCCACTTTTCAAGGTCATCAGATGGTTTCTGTAGTGAAGAAGCAGACATTCCAAAAAGGAGAGAAAAATGTCACTGCAAAAGCAATGATTGATGTTCAACATATTCAGTTAAGAAGCTGATATTCCCAAGGTAGTCTTTAGAGAAATGTGTTTTATTTTCATTAGAGCAACACATTTAGTAACACAATGCATAACCTGCTTCAGTTTCAGGTCAGATTAAGTGACCTATTTTATGGACATCTCAGATTACATGTTATATTACATTCTTGTAAATAGATTCTTTTACCAGCATGATGTCACCTTATAAATTACTGTCAGGAAGGTAGCTTTTTTTGTCATAGAAGTCCAAATTATACCAACAGCAGAAAAAAATAAAATAGTAAAATAATGTAATGTGTATATAGATGTTTAGGTTTCTTCTATGTGAGGTTTGGACAAAGCTTTGTTCACTGCTGTAGGTAACAGAGCTCAGCTCAAAGTGTGAATGAGCTTCAACTTGACTTTATATAGAATAAACTTAACAGACAGGTGCATTCACACAAAGTGCACTTATCCTTTCTACCCTTTCTACCGTGATCTAAAGTGATCCACCTTCCCCCACCCCAGATGTACCTGCCTGCACCCCAGGTTCTGCAGCCTGTCACAATCTTCACATTAATTTGCCAATATCTTCTTTTTGTAATTTGCTATAAATGTTTATGAGGCCATCTTCTGACATTGGCAAGGAAGTTAACAAATATATGAAGAAATGTGTATTATTTTCATTTTCATGATTTTGCACCATCAAAAACTTACAACAGTAGCAGTTAGAGATGAGCGAATCGAAGTATCCGAAGTGGAATTCGAGTCGAATATCGGAAAAATTTCGATTCGTGCCGAATCCGAAAAACAGCCTAATTCGGACGCGCGAATCGAAATTTTTCCGAAAATGGCGGCTGACATGTGCGGCGACGGAGCGGGGATGTCGGGGAAGGCGCGCAGACAAGGCGCGCTGCCCCATAATGCATTCCTCAACGACATGTGATCGCATCAGCCAATCAGCAGCCAGCCAGCCAGCACTGTGTAATGGTCGAGGTATATATAGCGGCCATTTTGGAAATCTTCATTTGCCTGCAGTCATTGAACAGAGGCAGACCGCTCTGTACTAGGGACAGGGACAGAGTTAGGGCCACAGAAACGAGAATTGGGGACAGAGAGAAGTTACTTAGGGACAGAGAACCATTACTCAGGGACACAGACTTGTTAATGAGGGCCACAGAATCGTTATTTAGGGACAAAGAAACGCTAGTTAGGGCCACAGAATTCATACTCAGGGACAGACAGAATTGTTACTCAGTGCCAGAGAATTGTTACTTAGGGCCACAGAAACGTTATTAGGGCCACAGAATTTTTACTCAGGGACAGACAGAATTGTTACTGAGTGCCAGAGAATTGTTACTCAGGGACAGACAGAATTGTTACTGAGTGCCAGAGAATTCTTACTCAGGGCCACAGAATTCATACTCAGGGACAGACAGAATTGTTACTGAGTGCCAGAGAATTGTTACTCAGGGACAGACAGAATTGTTACTGAGTGCCAGAGAATTCTTACTCAGGGCCACAGAATTCATTCTCAGGGACAGACAGAATTGTTACTCAGGGACAGACAGAATTGTTACTGAGTGCCAGAGAATTGTTACTCAGGGACAGACAGAATTGTTACTGAGTGCCAGAGAATTGTTACTCAGGGACAGACAGAATTGTTACTGAGTGCCAGAGAATTCTTACTCAGGGACAGACAGAATTGTTACTGAGTGCCAGAGAATTGTTACTCAGGGACAGACAGAATTGTTACTGAGTGCCAGAGAATTGTTACTCGCACAGACACAAAATTGTTACTTGCACAGACACAGAATTGTTACTCGCACAGACACAGAATTGTTACTCAGGGCCACAGAATTCATACTCAGGGATAGACAGAATTGTTACTGAGTGCCAGAGAATTGTTACTCAGGGACAGACAGAATTGTTACTGAGTGCCAGAGAATTGTTACTCAGGGACAGACAGAATTGTTACTGAGTGCCAGAGAATTGTTACTCACACAGACACAAAATTGTTACTTGCACAGACACAGAATTGTTACTCGCACAGACACAGAATTGTTACTCAGGGCCACAGAATTCATACTCAGGGACAGACAGAATTGTTACTGAGTGCCAGAGAATTGTTACTCAGGGACAGACAGAATTGTTACTGAGTGCCAGAGAATTGTTACTCAGGGACAGACAGAATTGTTACTGAGTGCCAGAGAATTCTTACTCAGGGCCACAGAATTCATTCTCAGGGACAGACAGAATTGTTACTCAGGGACAGACAGAATTGTTACTGAGTGCCAGAGAATTGTTACTCAGGGACAGACAGAATTGTTACTGAGTGCCAGAGAATTGTTACTCAGGGACAGACAGAATTGTTACTGAGTGCCAGAGAATTGTTACTCAGGGACAGACAGAATTGTTACTGAGTGCCAGAGAATTGTTACTCAGGGACAGACAGAATTGTTACTGAGTGCCAGAGAATTGTTACTCGCACAGACACAAAATTGTTACTTGCACAGACACAGAATTGTTACTCGCACAGACACAGAATTGTTACTCAGGGCCACAGAATTCATACTCAGGGACAGACAGAATTGTTACTGAGTGCCAGAGAATTGTTACTCAGGGACAGACAGAATTGTTACTGAGTGCCAGAGAATTGTTACTCAGGGACAGACAGAATTGTTACTGAGTGCCAGAGATTTGTTACTCGCACAGACACAAAATTGTTACTTGCACAGACACAGAATTGTTACTCGCACAGACACAGAATTGTTACTCAGGGCCACAGAATTCATACTCAGGGACAGACAGAATTGTTACTGAGTGCCAGAGAATTGTTACTCAGGGACAGACAGAATTGTTACTGAGTGCCAGAGAATTGTTACTCAGGGACAGACAGAATTGTTACTGAGTGCCAGAGAATTGTTACTCAGGGACAGACAGAATTGTTACTGAGTGCCAGAGAATTGTTACTCAGGGACAGACAGAATTGTTACTGAGTGCCAGAGAATTGTTACTCGCACAGACACAAAATTGTTACTTGCACAGACACAGAATTGTTACTCGCACAGACACAGAATTGTTACTCAGGGCCACAGAATTCATACTCAGGGATAGACAGAATTGTTACTGAGTGCCAGAGAATTGTTACTCAGGGACAGACAGAATTGTTACTGAGTGCCAGAGAATTGTTACTCAGGGACAGACAGAATTGTTACTGAGTGCCAGAGAATTGTTACTCGCACAGACACAAAATTGTTACTTGCACAGACACAGAATTGTTACTCGCACAGACACAGAATTGTTACTCAGGGCCACAGAATTCATACTCAGGGATAGACAGAATTGTTACTGAGTGCCAGAGAATTGTTACTCAGGGACAGACAGAATTGTTACTGAGTGCCAGAGAATTGTTACTCAGGGACAGACAGAATTGTTACTGAGTGCCAGAGAATTGTTACTCGCACAGACACAAAATTGTTACTTGCACAGACACAGAATTGTTACTCGCACAGACACAGAATTGTTACTCAGGGCCACAGAATTCATACTCAGGGATAGACAGAATTGTTACTGAGTGCCAGAGAATTGTTACTCAGGGACAGACAGAATTGTTACTGAGTGCCAGAGAATTGTTACTCAGGGACAGACAGAATTGTTACTGAGTGCCAGAGAATTGTTACTCGCACAGACACAAAATTGTTACTTGCACAGACACAGAATTGTTACTCGCACAGACACAGAATTGTTACTCAGGGCCACAGAATTCATACTCAGGGACAGACAGAATTGTTACTGAGTGCCAGAGAATTGTTACTCAGGGACAGACAGAATTGTTACTGAGTGCCAGAGAATTGTTACTCAGGGACAGACAGAATTGTTACTGAGTGCCAGAGAATTGTTACTCGCACAGACACAAAATTGTTACTTGCACAGACACAGAATTGTTACTCGCACAGACACAGAATTGTTACTCAGGGCCACAGAATTCATACTCAGGGATAGACAGAATTGTTACTGAGTGCCAGAGAATTGTTACTCAGGGACAGACAGAATTGTTACTGAGTGCCAGAGAATTGTTACTCAGGGACAGACAGAATTGTTACTGAGTGCCAGAGAATTGTTACTCGCACAGACACAAAATTGTTACTTGCACAGACACAGAATTGTTACTCGCACAGACACAGAATTGTTACTCAGGGCCACAGAATTCATACTCAGGGACAGACAGAATTGTTACTGAGTGCCAGAGAATTGTTACTCAGGGACAGACAGAATTGTTACTGAGTGCCAGAGAATTGTTACTCGCACAGACACAAAATTGTTACTTGCACAGACACAGAATTGTTACTCGCACAGACACAGAATTGTTACTCAGGGCCACAGAATTCATACTCAGGGACAGACAGAATTGTTACTGAGTGCCAGAGAATTGTTACTCAGGGACAGACAGAATTGTTACTGAGTGCCAGAGAATTGTTACTCGCACAGACACAAAATTGTTACTTGCACAGACACAGAATTGTTACTCGCACAGACACAGAATTGTTACTCGCACAGACACATAATTGTTACTCAGGGCCACAGAATTCATACTCAGGGATAGACAGAATTGTTACTGAGTGCCAGAGAATTGTTACTCAGGGACAGACAGAATTGTTACTGAGTGCCAGAGAATTGTTACTCAGGGACAGACAGAATTGTTACTGAGTGCCAGAGAATTGTTACTCGCACAGACACAAAATTGTTACTTGCACAGACACAGAATTGTTACTCGCACAGACACAGAATTGTTACTCAGGGCCACAGAATTCATACTCAGGGACAGACAGAATTGTTACTGAGTGCCAGAGAATTGTTACTCAGGGACAGACAGAATTGTTACTGAGTGCCAGAGAATTGTTACTCGCACAGACACAAAATTGTTACTTGCACAGACACAGAATTGTTACTCGCACAGACACAGAATTGTTACTCAGGGCCACAGAATTCATACTCAGGGACAGACAGAATTGTTACTGAGTGCCAGAGAATTGTTACTCAGGGACAGACAGAATTGTTACTGAGTGCCAGAGAATTGTTACTCGCACAGACACAAAATTGTTACTTGCACAGACACAGAATTGTTACTCGCACAGACACAGAATTGTTACTCGCACAGACACATAATTGTTACTCAGGGCCACAGAATTCATACTCAGGGACAGACAGAATTGTTACTGAGTGCCAGAGAATTGTTACTCAGGGACACCTAATCGTTGAATTAAATAGTATGTCAGACAACATGCAGAGGAGTGGCAGAGGAGGCAATGTTTTAGGAGCGAGCAGACGTGGCAGCAGAGGAAGGGGTCGAGGCAGCAGTATTCGCAGCCAGAGGCCAGTGCTCCCGGTGTCATCCAGCGGTCGTGTCTCCACCGACAACCCTGCCGTCATTGATTGGTTGGCTCGGTCGTCTTCCTCTTCCCAGGTCACCTCTGACACCTACAGCCAACGGTCGGTGGGTACGTCAGACACAACCGTTAGTTGGCATGGCCCGGGAGCAAGCCCACTGAAATCACGTGTCCTCTACCTGCCCCTGTCCTTTGCTGTTCCCTCACCAAGCGAAGTATCGCATGCTGTGGGCTCAGCCCCACTGTACAGTGAGGAAGAGCTAACAGAGGGCGGTCAGGAACGGGGGGAGACATCGGCCTTTTCAGCAGCCAAGCGAACAAGTACTGGCGAGGAGAGTGGCTCGGTAGCCGGTCTAGAGACAGGTCTGTCTCCTGACCCAGACGCAGCCGAGGGGGCTAGTAGTGAGGCGGAGACCCTACTTGATGATGAGGAGGTTGATCGCACTTGGCAGCCTCGTCGTCATCAGGCAATTTCTTCCGCATCATCAGGAGAAGAGGGTGGCAGCTTGGCAGCGAGCAAAACAGTCGGTGGGTTGCCCAGGAGACAGCAGCAGGGTCGCATCAGTGTCAGTGGAGCCAAACGTCCACGGAGTAGAGCACCAGCTCCACTGCAGCCTACCACCACGGCCAGTAGTGGTGCCGGTGCGCACGGAGGAAGTAGCAGTCAACCAGTGAAGAGTAGCGGGGGCAAAGTTTCCTACTCGGTGGTGTGGCAATTTTTCCTCAAGCCGCCCGAGGAAGTAAACGTAGCCGTATGTCGACTATGTGGCCAGAAATGCAAGCGTGGCCAGGGGGCCCATGTTGGGACTACAGCGTTGCGTCAGCATATGCAGCGTCACCATTCGGTGGCCTGGGAAAACCGTGATAAACATACGGCGGTTCTGCCTGCCCCAGCCCCCGCTCCATCACCCGCTCCGTTACTTGCTCCGTCACCCGACGTCGTCAATCGCCCTCTATCAGCCAGTCAAGGCTCCAACACCTCTGCTGAGGGGAGTTGTCGCTCATTGGCATCTTCCGCTCGTTCAGATGCTCCTTCTCCTGCTACTCCTCTTCTCGGATTCCGTCAACAGTCTTTCTTGGAATCCGTATCCAAGAGACAACAGTTTGCGAGCACGCACCCGACGGTGCAAAAGCTGAACGTCCTCCTGTCCAAGTTGCTGGTGCTGCAGTCCCTCCCTTTCCAACTGGTGGACTCAGCACCTTTCCGAGAAATGATGGCTTGTGCCGCGCCGCGGTGGAGAGTGCCAAGCCGTCATTTCTTTGCCCAAAAGGCAGTGCCAGCCCTGCATTCACATGTAGAAGAGATGGTGGGCCAGTCTTTGAGCATGTCGGTCTCTGCCAAAGTGCACGGCAGCGCCGACGTGTGGAGCTGTAACTACGGTCAGGGACAGTACATGTCATTTACGGCCCACTGGGTGAACGTGGTGCCAGCACAGCCGCACCAGCAACTTGGACAGGTCACGACGCTTTTGCCTCCACGTTTGCACGTCCTTGGTCCAGCAAGCATGTCCGCCTCTACCACCTCTTTTTCCGCCGTGTCCTCAGCCGCCACCCCCGTGCCAAGTCCCATTACCCGACCGGCATATCACATGTGCAGGGCGCAACGGTGTCACGCTGTGCTGCACCTGGTATGCCTTGGCGAACGTAGTCACACAGGGGAGGAACTGCTGAGTGTAATGAACAGAGAAATCGACAGATGGCTGTCTCCGCGCAAACTAAAAATCGGAACCATGTTGACTGACAACGGAAAGAACATGGTGTCTGCTCTGCGTCAAGGAAGGTTGTGCCATGCGCCATGCATGGCTCACGTGTTCAATCTGGTTGTCAAGCGGTTCCTAAAATCCACCATCCCACTGCAAGACATCCTTAAAATGTCACGTAAACTGTGCATGCATTTCAGCCATTCCTACACCGCAAAGAACACCCTCATTGAGCTGCAGCGGCAGAACGGAATTCCACAGCATCGCCTGATCTGCGACGTTGCAACAAGGTGGAATTCAACCCTACACATGTTAGACCGCCTTTACGAGCAGCGAAAGGCCATCACCGATTTCCTGATGTTACAAGCGGATAAAGGTACTCCCCTGTGTAACTTAGATGTCAGCCATTGGCAGCTCATGCGTGACACCTGCCGCTTGCTCAGGCCCTTTGAGGAGGCCACGCTATTCGTGAGTCGGCAGGACTATGGGATGAACGACGTCATTCCTCTGTTGCACGTCCTGGAACAAATGCTGTTAACAATGGCTGGTCAGGGTGCGGTAGACGTGGCGCACAGATCTCAACGCCACATGACCCCTGTGGGGGCAGGACAGGAAGAAGAGGAGGAGGTAGAGGAGGACATTTGTGCTCAGGAATTATTGAGTGAAATGGGTGGTTTTTCCACTCAGCGGACAGGAGTGGAGGAGCAGGAGCATCTGGTAGAGGAGGAGGAGGAGGAGACAGAGGACCCAGACGCACCGTGGCAGTATGCTGTGGAGATGGAGGCAGGGAGTCCCTCGCATTCCTTGGCACAAATGGCCCATAGCATGCTCGGTTGCTTGCGTAGCGACAGCCGAATAATAACCATCAGACAGAGGGATGACTTTTGGCTGTCCACCTTGTTGGACCCTCGCTACCGGTCCAAAATGGTGGCCTTTTTCACACCTGCTGAGAGGGAGGCCAAAATTACGTACTATAAAAACCACCTATGTAGTCAGTTGGTCTCTGCCTTTGTGCGCCAACGTCCATCCTCAGACACTGTGGGCCCTGTGCGCTCGCGTTCCGCTGGCATGGCAGCAGGGGAGGGGTGGGGTGGTAGGAGCAGTGGCAGCTCCACCAGCAGTGGCTGCCTCAGTCTGCAGTCGATGATGAGTAGCTTTCTTCACCAGCGCAGTGAGGAAACTACTAACCAGCCGCAGCAGCAGCAGCAGCATCAGGTGGACCTGGAGCAGGAGCTCAAACAACAGGCTTGGGCCTACTTGGACAGCACCCTGCCAACCGAGGTAGACAATCCCCTTGACTACTGGGCAACGAAACTTGACCTTTGGCCCCAACTAGCTGAATTTGCCCTTGAAAGGCTGTCATGCCCGGCCAGTAGCGTGGCATCGGAGCGCGTGTTTAGTGCGGCAGGAGGTATTGTAACTCCGCGGAGGACACGACTGTCCACCCAAAGTGTGGAGAGACTCACGTTTGTGAAAATGAATCAGGCGTGGATTAGTCTGGATTTCAAACCACCAGTTCCTGACACAACTGACTAAATCCGCCATGAATCATGCCTCAAACATGTGCCACTTTCAGGTCTCCTCACACTGCTGGTGTGTTTAATTTTTTGACATAGGGTGCTGGCAGATTACGGGCCTCCTATAGCTGCTGCCAGGCCCCTAATCTGCCATGGGCCCCTATATACCGCCTCCTCATGCTGCTGCCAAGTCCAGAGTCTGTCATGGGTCCCTGTATGGCCTCCCATTGCTGCTGTCTCCATCGCCACACTCTGCTGCCATGTGCCACTTTCAGGTCTCTTCACACTGCTGGTGTGTTTAATTTTTTGACATAGGGTGCAGGCAGATTACGGGCCTCACATAGCTGCTGCCAGGCCCCTAATCTGCCATGGGCCCCTATATACCGCCTCCTCATGCTGCTGCCAAGTCCAGAGTCTCTCATGGGTCCCTGTACGGCCTCCCATTGCTGCTGTCTCCATCGCCACACTCTGCTGCCATGTGCCACTTTCAGGTCTCTTCACACTGCTGGTGTGTTAAATTTTTTGACATAGGGTGCAGGCAGATTACGGGCCTCACATAGCTGCTGCCAGGCCCCTAATCTGCCATGGGCCCCTATATACCGCCTCCTCATGCTGCTGCCAAGTCCAGAGTCTGTCATGGGTCCCTGTACGGCCTCCCATTGCTGCTGTCTCCATCGCCACACTCTGCTGCCATGTGCCACTTTCAGGTCTCTTCACACTGCTGGTGTGTTAAATTTTTTGACATAGGGTGCAGGCAGATTACGGGCCTCACATAGCTGCTGCCAGGCCCCTAATCTGCCATGGGCCCCTATATACCGCCTCCTCATGCTGCTGCCAAGTCCAGAGTCTCTCATGGGTCCCTGTACGGCCTCCCATTGCTGCTGTCTCCATCGCCACACTCTGCTGCCATGTGCCACTTTCAGGTCTCTTCACACTGCTGGTGTGTTAAATTTTTTGACATAGGGTGCAGGCAGATTACGGGCCTCACATAGCTGCTGCCAGGCCCCTAATCTGCCATGGGCCCCTATATACCGCCTCCTCATGCTGCTGCCAAGTCCAGAGTCTCTCATGGGTCCCTGTACGGCCTCCCATTGCTGCTGTCTCCATCGCCACACTCTGCTGCCATGTGCCACTTTCAGGTCTCTTCACACTGCTGGTGTGTTAAATTTTTTGACATAGGGTGCAGGCAGATTACGGGCCTCACATAGCTGCTGCCAGGCCCCTAATCTGCCATGGGCCCCTATATACCGCCTCCTCATGCTGCTGCCAAGTCCAGAGTCTGTCATGGGTCCCTGTAAGGCCTCCCATTGCTGCTGTCTCCATCGCCACACTCTGCTGCCATGTGCCACTTTCAGGTCTCTTCACACTGCTGGTGTGTTTAATTTTTTGACATAGGGTGCAGGCAGATTACGGGCCTCACATAGCTGCTGCCAGGCCCCTAATCTGCCATGGGCCCCTATATACCGCCTCCTCATGCTGCTGCCAAGTCTAGAGTCTGTCATGGGTCCCTGTACGGCCTCCCATTGCTGCTGTCTCCATCGCCACACTCTGCTGCCATGTGCCACTTTCAGGTCTCTTCACACTGCTGGTGTGTTAAATTTTTTGACATAGGGTGCAGGCAGATTACGGGCCTCACATAGCTGCTGCCAGGCCCCTAATCTGCCATGGGCCCCTATATACCGCCTCCTCATGCTGCTGCCAAGTCTAGAGTCTCTCATGGGTCCCTGTACGGCCTCCCATTGCTGCTGTCTCCATCGCCACACTCTGCTGCCATGTGCCACTTTCAGGTCTCTTCACACTGCTGGTGTGTTAAATTTTTTGACATAGGGTGCAGGCAGATTACGGGCCTCACATAGCTGCTGCCAGGCCCCTAATCTGCCATGGGCCCCTATATACCGCCTCCTCATGCTGCTGCCAAGTCCAGAGTCTGTCATGGGTCCCTGTAAGGCCTCCCATTGCTGCTGTCTCCATCGCCACACTCTGCTGCCATGTGCCACTTTCAGGTCTCTTCACACTGCTGGTGTGTTTAATTTTTTGACATAGGGTGCAGGCAGATTACGGGCCTCACATAGCTGCTGCCAGGCCCCTAATCTGCCATGGGCCCCTATATACCGCCTCCTCATGCTGCTGCCAAGTCCAGAGTCTGTCATGGGTCCCTGTACGGCCTCCCATTGCTGCTGTCTCCATCGCCACACTCTGCTGCCATGTGCCACTTTCAGGTCTCTTCACACTGCTGGTGTGTTAAATTTTTTGACATAGGGTGCAGGCAGATTACGGGCCTCACATAGCTGCTGCCAGGCCCCTAATCTGCCATGGGCCCCTATATACCGCCTCCTCATGCTGCTGCCAAGTCTAGAGTCTGTCATGGGTCCCTGTACGGCCTCCCATTGCTGCTGTCTCCATCGCCACACTCTGCTGCCATGTGCCACTTTCAGGTCTCTTCACACTGCTGGTGTGTTAAATTTTTTGACATAGGGTGCAGGCAGATTACGGGCCTCACATAGCTGCTGCCAGGCCCCTAATCTGCCATGGGCCCCTATATACCGCCTCCTCATGCTGCTGCCAAGTCTAGAGTCTGTCATGGGTCCCTGTACGGCCTCCCATTGCTGCTGTCTCCATCGCCACACTCTGCTGCCATGTGCCACTTTCAGGTCTCTTCACACTGCTGGTGTGTTTAATTTTTTGACATAGGGTGCAGGCAGATTACGGGCCTCACATAGCTGCTGCCAGGCCCCTAATCTGCCATGGGCCCCTATATACCGCCTCCTCATGCTGCTGCCAAGTCTAGAGTCTGTCATGGGTCCCTGTACGGCCTCCCATTGCTGCTGTCTCCATCGCCACACTCTGCTGCCATGTGCCACTTTCAGGTCTCTTCACACTGCTGGTGTGTTAAATTTTTTGACATAGGGTGCAGGCAGATTACGGGCCTCACATAGCTGCTGCCAGGCCCCTAATCTGCCATGGGCCCCTATATACCGCCTCCTCATGCTGCTGCCAAGTCTAGAGTCTGTCATGGGTCCCTGTACGGCCTCCCATTGCTGCTGTCTCCATCGCCACACTCTGCTGCCATGTGCCACTTTCAGGTCTCTTCACACTGCTGGTGTGTTTAATTTTTTGACATAGGGTGCAGGCAGATTACGGGCCTCACATAGCTGCTGCCAGGCCCCTAATCTGCCATGGGCCCCTATATACCGCCTCCTCATGCTGCTGCCAAGTCCAGAGTCTGTCATGGGTCCCTGTATGGCCTCCCATTGCTGCTGTCTCCATCGCCACACTCTGCTGCCATGTGCCACTTTCAGGTCTCTTCACACTGCTGGTGTGTTAAATTTTTTGACATAGGGTGCAGGCAGATTACGGGCCTCACATAGCTGCTGCCAGGCCCCTAATCTGCCATGGGCCCCTATATACCGCCTCCTCATGCTGCTGCCAAGTCTAGAGTCTCTCATGGGTCCCTGTACGGCCTCCCATTGCTGCTGTCTCCATCGCCACACTCTGCTGCCATGTGCCACTTTCAGGTCTCTTCACACTGCTGGTGTGTTAAATTTTTTGACATAGGGTGCAGGCAGATTACGGGCCTCACATAGCTGCTGCCAGACATGTAATCTGCCATGGGCCCCCGTACCGACTCCTCATGCTGTGACGTTGCAACAAGGTGTAATTCAACCCTACATATGTTAGACCGCCTTTACGAACAGCTAAAGGCCATCACAGATTTCCTGATGTTAAAAGCGGATAAAGGTACTCCCTGTGTAACTTAGATGTCAGCCATTGTCAGCTCATGTGTGACACCTGCGCTTGCTCAGGCCCTTTGAGGAGGCCACGCTATTCGTGAGTCGGCAGGACTATGGGATGAATGAGGTCAAATCGGCCATGGGCCCCCGTACCGCCTGTTCACGCTGATGCTGGTCCCACAGTGTGACCTGGGTCCCTGTACGGCCTCCCATTGCTTCCACTCTGCCATGTGCCACTTTGAAATCTCCTCACACTCCTGCGGTTGTCCATTTTGTCATAGGTTGCTGGCAGATTACAGGCCTTCCATAGGTGCCACCAAGCCCCATATCGGCCATGGGCCCCCGTACCGCCTGGTCACGCTGCTGCTGGGCCCATAGTGTGACCTGGGTCCCTGTACCGCCTCCCATTGCTCCCACTCTGCCATGTGCCACTTTCAGGTCTCCTCACGCTCCTGCTGGTTTCCATTTTGTCATAGGTTGCTGTATGGCCTCCCATTGCTGCTGCCTCCACCGCCACACTGTGGCTCCAAACACTGGTTTTGGCCCCGTGACTGGCCAAAGGAGTGAAGTGTGCAGTGATTCTAAGATCGACGGCACTCATCTGCATGTCATACTGACAGACAGTATTATTTCTCTTCCCCAGCAGACTCCAAGGGCATTTAAATTAAAGGTACAGTGTTCTGCACTAATATTAAGTCTCTCTGAAGCCTAGAAACACCCTTTTTTAAGTTAAATTCACAGCGAATTTATTCGACTCGAATCGAATATTGTCCACGAATTCGCCGAATCAGTCGAATCAAATTTTTCATTTCTTCGCTCATCTCTAGTAGCAGTATTAGAAATTTCCAACAGAGAAGATAAATAAAACAAAATAGTTTTAAATGTTTAAATGTTTTAAATGTTTTTCTGGATTTGACAACACTGCCATGGCATCGGTGTCATCAAAATTTTAGTTGGGCAAGAAGGCTCATAATAATAAGTAAAGTTATTTTTTTAAACTATATCTTCAGACAACAAATATAGCATACATTTGTTTTATTTGGGTGCCTCAATTGTTAACTTTGTATTTAATCCTTGTAAAATAATTTTTCCTTTATAGATGGAGTAGAACCTTCATTGAAGATGTGACTCTCCCTCAATGATCAGAGTCTTATGAGTGATACTCATCAGGCACTCCTGCAAGATCTTTTGGATTTCACTTTTTCCACCGAAATCATCAGGTAGCACAGTGGTCAGCAAATACAGATCAGGGATGTCAGTATAGTGATCGGCATACTATATAATACGTTGATATAATAGGTTGATAAGGCAAGGTTAGGGCAGGCAACAGGTAGGTAAGGAAAAATAAACCAGGTGCCCTTCAAGGTGTTTAGGTGTGTGTCAAGGTCCTACCTTTTCCCTGAGGTTATGTTACTCCATGTGCTAGCGTCCATCTTGGATTCTGCTGTGCATGGTGGGAATCCTTTTATGCCTTCAGGTCTCTGTGGTCCATCCCCCAGAGGGGTGTGGCTGATGACATATAAGCCTGTGGCCCGCACATGCTCTTTGCACTTGTGTCTTGTGTCTTTGTGTTGCTATTCCTCTGTTCTGACTCTCATGACTCTCCTGGTATCTGATTTGGCTTGTGACTCGACTATTCTTTGTATTCTCCTTTGATCTGACCCTCTGTTGCTGAACCCGGCTCGTGACCTGTGATTCTCGTCTGCTGTCCTGTACTGTTTTGTCCTGTTGTTGTTGACCCGGCTTGTCTGACTACTCTTTTGTCTCTTCCACCAGCTACACGCCATTGGCGGCGGCCATTACCGCAGCTGAGGTGTCTCGGGGGCCGCGACCTGGTTCCTG